>NW_020175528.1:3911846-4259660 GCF_003031525.2 Neophocaena asiaeorientalis asiaeorientalis
TGATGTAACTTCTTAGTATGGAGAAAACCCAGGCCGATGGAAGCAACGAGCCCAGGGGTCAAGAGCCCTTGGAGCGAATGTGGCTCATGCAGCAAGAAAGAAAACACCTTTCTCAGGCCTCTCTCCCCTCCACCCAACACACACACACACACACACACACACACACACACACACACATACACCTCTGCTTCTACAGACTCCTTCTGTGGGGCTGGTCCTACGATTTTTTTATTACTCTCAGATAGCTTAAAAAAATGGTCCTCTGATCAAAACAATGAGGTATCACCTCACTCTGGTCAGAACGGCCATCATTAAAAAGTCTACAAATAACAAATGCTGGAGAGGGTGTGGAGAAAAGGGAACCCTCCTACACTGTTGGTGGGAATGTAAATTGGTGCAGCCACTACAGAAAACAGTAAGCAGGTTGCTCAGAAAACTAAAAATAGTGTTGCCATATGATCCAGCAATCCCACTCCTGGGCATATATCCAGACAAAACTATAATTCAAAAAGATACATGCACCACTATGTTCATAGCAGCACTATTGACAATAGCCAAGACATGGAATCAACCTAAATGTCCATTGACCCATGAATGGATAAAGAAAATGTGGTACTATATATATATATATATATATATATATATATGTACACACACACAGTGGAATAGTACTCAGCCATAAAAAAGAATGAAAATTGCCATTTGTAGCAACATGGATGGCCCTAGAGATTATTATACTAAGCGAAGTAAGTCAGAAAAAGAAAGACAAATACCATATGATATCACTTATATGTGGAATCTAAAATACAACACAAATGAACTTATCTATGAAACAGACTCACAGACATAGAGAACAGACTTGTGGTTGCCAAGGCAGGAGGGTGGGGGAGGGATGGATTGGGAGTTGGAATTAGCAGATGCAAACTAGTATATATTGGATAGATAGACAACAAGGTCCTACTGTATAGCGCAGGGAACTATATTCAATATCCTATGATAAACTATAATGGAAAAGAATGTAAAAAGAATGTATATATATGAACCACTTTGCTGTACAGCAGAAATTAACACAATGTTGTAAATCAACTCTACTTGAATAAAATACACTATAAAAGAGAGTGTGTATAGTATGTTATACATATGGGTGGGGCAGACTTACTTTTCATTATTTACTCTTTTGTATCTTTCAAATTTTGTACTTTATATATGCATTTCCTATTCAAAAAGAAATAAAATAATTTAAAAAAGAGTCCTCTGGTCACTTGTAATCACAGAAATAGTCTCAGGTAATAATTATGTTTAGTCACATGTAATAATATCAGAATCTGAGTTTCATTCCAAGTGAGTTCCCTTCGCCAGCTTGGGCCTGCTGCAAGGATCCACCTTTCTTTTGATCCTCCTGATCTTTCCCACCCCACTCCTACTTGCTAGCTTGGCTTCTCCAAGGTTAGGGGACAGGAGAAGGAGGAGAAGTAAATAGGCAAGAAAGGTTTCATTTGTCTGGCACAACTAAGGTGCCATTTCCCTTTGGCTGTGACAGATGTTGGAAGTTGACTGGTGTGGGCATTTGTGAGGGCTCTCTAACCTGTGGTTTCCTACATGGTTTGTGCATTTCATCCACCCCTCCTTTGGCCCCTGAACAACCAGCTGTATAGCCCTGGATTCCTTCCGCTGTGACCTCTCCAGGTGACATTCTAGGGCCAGGTCTATGACAACTCAACACAACAGGATCAGCCTATTACACCACATGATCCGTCAATAGGAACCATGCTCCTTAGATGCGTTCTCAGTGGAAACACATCAACTTCCTAAACTGTAGCTCTCACTCTGTCGCAGGCTGTCTCAGCCAGCTCCTGGCTCTTTAGATTTCTCCAGGTGAGTCAGGCAGCAGGTCTGACACTGGGTCTCTCAATCCTCTGGGGACATTCATCAAGCCTGTCAACGGTCTCAATGAACCTCATCTCAGGGGCTTAAGGGGAGGGGCAAGCTTCATCTGTGTTATCCCTTTCTTATACATGATGTGACTCACAGATTCACTTTGCCCGGTGGAATGTGAGTAAACATGATACACACTACGTCCAAGTGGAAGCTTTTAGAGACTTTGGAAGTTTCAGCCCTTTCTCCTGTCATGGGAGAGAAGCATGTTCCAGATAAGGCTGCTCCTCAGCCTGGGTTTTAGGATGAGAAAACAGATGGCAGAGCTCCAGCCAATCGGCAGCCAAGAGGAGTCAAGCCCAGCCGAGCTGCAGCTAAGTAGAGCCCAATAGAGTCAAGCAGACATGTAGGTGACTCCTAGACTTTACATAACTTGAACAACAGACATCAAACATCAACAAACACCTTTGTGGTTGCAGATCACTGAGATATTTGGGCTACTGTCCCTGCTGCAAAAACTGACTAGCTAAGGAGTGGCACAGTAGGTATTAGGAAAATTAGAGGGAGTATGTTCTAGAATCCAAGCGAAGAAGGTTTCAAGTAAAAAGGAGGATCAGTTGAGTTAAATGTTGTTGATTGACCAATGAAATGAAAAGTGAGGCTTGACCATTGGATTTAGCAACATGCAGGGGAGCATCAAGACTGGTAAGAACAGGGACTTCCCTGGTGGTCCAGTGGTTAGGGCTCCGTGTTCCCACTGCAGGGGACCCAGGCTCGATCCCTGGTCAGGGAACTCCTGAAAAAAAGACTGGTAAGGACAGTTTGGCGGAATGATGAGGGCCACTGCAATATCAGAGTACATTCAAGAGAGATCGGGAGGAGAGGATTTATAGATACCGTGATTTGAAACCTCTTTTGAGGGATTTTGCTCTAAAGGACAGCAAAGAAGGAGGTTATAGCTGGAGGGGGATGTGTGGGCGGGAAAGGTTTTTTGTTTTTACTTCAGATGAGAGTGATAACACTAGGTTTTTCAATTATTCCGGGAAGGGGGCACATGGGGGCAAATGATGATATGAGAGAGAAGAGAGATAAATGCTGGAGTGATGTCTTCCGGTAAGTGAGAGAGGATGAGAGTAACACAGGAACAGGAGGATGAGCCTTAACTGGAGCGAGATAAGTTTGTCCCTTGTAATACAACAAGGTGGAGTTTAAAGGCATTGATACAGGGAAGTAGGTAGATAAAGGGGGAGCTTGTGAAAATGATCTTCTGATTACTTCTGTTTCCTTAGTGAATTGAGAAGCTCATCAAAGGAAAGGAAAAGCTGGGGATGAGGTGATGGGGGTTTGCGGGGAGGAGAGAAAGTATGAATGAGCTTGTCTAGCAGAGTGGGGTTGTTCATGGGTTAGGGAACTTTAGGATTATCTCTGCGCAGCCCTCAAAGGCCCTGAGTGCCTTCTGAGTGCCAAGCATGATGCTAAAAGCTAGGAGACAAAGGGAAGAGATCCAGACCATGCCCTTGGGAGTCTCACAGTCTAAGGTAGAGAATGCTACCATCAGCAACATTCTGCCTTTTTCCCATTTCCATTTGATGTGCGACACGTACTTGAAACTACCTCTGTATGCCCCCGCAAGCCCCACCTATCACAAATACACTTGGCAGAAGACAAAATTACGATGTTGCTATTTATTTTTATAGCATGTATTAGAAGTTATGAGACACACTGAACAATCCAAAGAGAAGTTAACTGTAGGATGTAAACACAGGCCAGATTTTCATTTCACCTTAGTATCCTACTGAGTTAGACAGGATCTGGCTCAGTGACAGAAAAAAACAAAATCACAGCCAGATGTTTGTGTTCAGGATTGGAGGCAAAAATATTAAGTAAAACAAAAAAATCAAAACTATACTATCAATAATCATCAGTAGCTTTACAAAATATATTTATTCCTATACTTTTGTGCTACTTTTGTTGTGTTGCCAACAAAAAATTTCTGCGAAAATGTTTGCCTCAAAGTTTACCTTGAATAAAGGAAACAGAGCAAGTCGAAATTTGCAAATGCCCTGTGTAACTTCTGTTTAAAATGGTTTCACGTTAGCAGTCCCTAGTGGTACCCCTCCTAATTTCCTACTAAAATGCTTTTGAAGGCCCAGAAAAGGCAAACAACTCCAATACCATTGAAAACCTAAAATAAAGGGCAGGCTAGTGCTAGAATCTCACAGGAGTTTTCAGTAATCATAAGCTGGAAGAGGGACCTTCAAGACGGTGGAGGGGTAAGACGTGGAGATCACCTTCCTACCCACAAATACATCAAAAATACATCTACATGTGGAACAACTCCTGCAGAACACCTACTGAACACTGGCAGAAGATCTCAGATTTCCCAAAAGAGGCCTAAGGGTGACCTACATGCAGAGACAGGGCCAAATCCAAAGCTGAACCCCAGGCACTGTGTGAACAAAGAAGAGAAAGGAAAATTTCTCCCTGCAGCCTTGGAAGCAGTGGATTAAACCCCCTTGATGTACCCTGCATCTGTGGAATACCTGAATAGACAATGAATCATCCCAAAATGGAGGTGGTAGACTTTGGGAGCAAATGTAGACTTGGATTTTGCAGTCTGTGACTGATTTCCTTCTGAGTTTTATGTTTATCTTAGTTTAGTTTTTAGCACTTGTTATCATTGGTGGATTTGTTTATTGGTTTGGCTGCTCTCTTCTTTTTTTATTCTTTTATTTAAAAAATTTTTTTAAATTTAATTTATTATTAAAAAAATTTTTTTTTTCTTTCTTATTTTCTCCCTTTTCTTCTGATCTGTGTGGCTGACAGGGTCTTGGTGCTCTGGCCTGGTGTCAGGCCTGAGTCTCTGAGGTGGGAGAGCCAAGTTCAAGACACTGGACTACCAGAGATCTCCCGGCCCCACATAACATCAATCAGAGAGAGCTCTCCCAGAGATCTCCATCTCTCCTCCATCTGGACGCCCCATGCCGAACAACTAGCAAGACAGGAACACTACCCCATCCATTAGCAGAGAGGATGCCTAAAATCATACTAAGTTCACAGACACCCCAAAGCATACCACAGGATGCAGCCCTGCCCACCAGAAAGACAAGATCCAGTCCCACCCACGAGAACACAGGCACCAGTCCCCTCCACAGGAAGCCTACACAACCCACTGAACCAACCTTACCCACTGGGGGCAAACACCAAAACCAATTGGAACTATGAACCTGCGGCCTGCAAAAAGAAGACCCCAAACACAGTAAGTTAAACAAAATGAGAAGACAGAGATACACACAGCAGATGAAGGAGCAAGGTAAAAACCCATCAGACCAAACAAATGAAGAGGAAATAGGCAGTCTACCTGAAAAAGAATTCAGAGTAATGATAGTAAACATGATCCAAAATTTTGGCAATAGAATGGAGAAAGAACAAGAAACATTTAACAAGGACCTAGAAGAACTAAAGAGCAAACAAACAATGATGAACAACACAATAAATGAAATTAAAAATTCTCTAGAAGGAAGCAGTAGCAGAATAACTGAGGTACAAGAACAGATAAGTGACCTGGAAGATAAAATAGTGGAAATAACTACCACAGAGCAGAATAAAGAAAAAAGAATGAAAAGAATTGAAGACAGTCTCAAAGACCTCTGGGACAACATTAAATGCATGAACATTCAAATTATAGGGGTCCCAAAGAACAAGAGAAAAAGAAAGGGACTGAGAAAATATTTGAAGAGATTATAGTTGAAACTTCCCTAATATGGGAAAGGAAATAGTCAAGTCCAGGAAGCACAGAGAGTCCCATACAGGATAAATCTAAGGAGAAACACACCAAGACACATATTAACCAAACTATCAAAAATTAAATACAAAGAAAGCATATTAGAAGCAGCAAGGGAAAAGCAACAAATAACATACAAAGGAATCCCCATAAGGTTAACAGCTGATCTTTCAGCAGAAACTCTGCAAGCCAGAAGGGGGTGGGAGGACATACTTAAAGTGATGAAAGGGAAAAACCTAAAACCAAGATTACTCTACCCAGCAAGGATACCATGCAGATTCAATGGAGAAATTAAAACTTTTACAGACAAGCAAAAGTTAAGAGAATTCAGCACCACCAAACCAGCTTTACAACAAATACTAAAGGAACTTCTTTAGGCAGGAAACACAAGAGAAGAAAAAGACCTACAAAAGCAAACTCAAAAAAATTAAGAAAATGGTAACAGGAACATACATATCTATAACTACCTTAAATGTAAATGGATTAAATGCTCCAACCAAAAGACACAGACTGGCTGAATGGATACAAAAACAAGACCTGTATATATGCTGTCTACAAGAGACCCACTTCAGACCTAGGGACACATACAGACATTTAACACTCTACTTTCACCAATGGACAGATCATCCAAAATGAAAATAAATAAGGAAACACAAGCTATAGATGACACATTAAATAAGATGGACTTAATTGATACTTAAAGGACATTCCATCCAGAAACAACAGAGTACACTTTCTTCTCAAGTGCTCATGGAACATTCTCCAGGATAGATCATATGTTAGGTCACAAATCAAGCCTTGGTAAATTTAAGAAAATTGAAATCATATGAAGTACCTTCTCCGATCACAATGCTCTGAGACTAGACATCAATTACAGTGAAAAAAACTGTAGAAAATATAAACACATGGAGGCTAAACAATACACTACTAAATAACCAAGAGGTCACTGAAGAAATCAAAGAGGAAATCAAAAAAAACCTAGAAACAAATGACAGTGAAAACATGACCACCCAAAACCTATGGGATACAGCAAAAGCAGTTCTAAGAGGGATGTTTATAGCAATACAACCCTACCTCAAGAAACAAGAAACATCTCAAATAAACAACCTAACCTTACACCTAAAGCAATTAGAGAAAGAAGAACAAAAATACCCCAAAGTTAGCAGAAGGAAAGAAACCATAAAGATCAGATCAGAAATGAAGGAAAAAGAAATGAAGGAAACAACAGCAAAGAACAATAAAACTAAAATCTGGTTCTTTTAGAAGATAAACAAAATTGATAAAACATTAGCCAGAGTCACCAAGGAAAAAAGGAAGAAGACTCAAATCCACAGAATTAGAAATGTAACAGGAGAAGTAACAACTGACACTGCAGAAATACAAAGGATCATGAGAGATTACTACAAGCAACTATATGCCAGTAAAGTGGACAACCTGGAAGAAATGGACAAATTCTTTGAAAAGCACAACCTTCCAAGCCTGAACCAGGAATAAATAGAAAATATAAACAGACCAATCACAAGCACTGAAATTGAAACTGTGATTAAAAATCTTCCAAAGGGAGAATCAACACTGTGAAAAGGACTATATTACCCAAAGCAATCTACAGATTGAATGCAATCCTTATAAAGCTACCAATGGCATTTTTCACAGAACTAGGACAAAAAATTTCACAATTTGTATGGAAACACAAAAGACCCCAAATAGCCAAAGCAATCTTGAGGGAGAAAAACGAAGCTGGTGGAATCAGGCTCCCTGACTTCAAACTATACTACAAAGCTACAGTAATCAAGACAGTATGGTACTGACACAAAAACAGAAATATAGATCAATGCAAATATTCGCAAACGAATCAACAGACAAAGGATTAATCTCCAAAATATACAAGCAGCTCATGTGGCTCAATATCAAAATAATAATAAACCCAATCCAAAAATGAGTAGAAGACCTAAATAGACTTTTCTCCAAAGAAGATATACAGGTTGCCAACAAACACATGAAAGGATGCTCAACATCACTAATCATCAGAGAAATGAAAATCTAAACTACAATGGGGTATCACCTCACACCAGTAGTTAATTGTAGTGAGGTGGATGGACCTAGAATCTGTCATACAGAGTGAAGTAAGTCAGAAAGAGAAAGACAAATACTGTATGCTAACACGCATATATGGAATCTAAAAATATATATATATGGTTCTGATGAACCTGGGGGCAGGACAGGAATAAAGATTCAGATGCAGAGAATGGACTTGAAGACAGGGAGGGGGAAGGGTAAGCTGTGACAAAGTGAGACAGTGGCATGGGTATGTATACACTACCAAATATAAAATAGATAGCTAGTGGGAAGTAGCCGCATAGCACAGGGAGATCAGCTCGGTGCTTTGTGACCATCGAGAGGGGTGGGATAGGGAGGGTGGGAGGGAGACACAGGAAGGAAGGGATATAGGCATCTATGTATACATATAGCTGATTCACTTTGTTACACAGCAGAAACTAACACAACATTATAAAGCAATTATATTCCAATAAAGATGTTAAAAAAAAAATAATCATAAGCTATTTTGAGAAGAGCAACCAGTGGCCTATCCTTACCCCTACCCCACTTCATGGAATACAGCATCCTTGCCTGTCTGCAAGACAGCTGAAACACACTACGTTCTTCGCCCCACTATCTGCCCCAACCTAGAGAACTTGTATCAACCAAACAACCTAGAGAAGAAAGTCATAGGGTGGGATACAAGGTGGCAGTTGGGGGTGTTGTGTCACCCTCACAAAGGCAGGGACTGTGGTTTCTTGTATTCTATGCTTTATCTGGTGGCTGGCACAGAAGAGAAGCTCAATAGATATTTGCTGAATGACTGTGAATGAGTGAAGGAAAGGACAGGGGACAGAGGTCAGCATTTGCAATGGCACATTGCATTCCAGGGGTATAAATGTCCCATAAGTAAAGTGGTAGCCAGGGTGCAGGTGGGGAGATGCCAGGAGCAGAGTGTGCAGCATTGGTTCAGAGGGCCTCAAGACCGAGAAGTGAGGATGACAGAAAATTCTACACATAGGACATAGCTTCAAAGAGGAATATTTGCTTGATCCTAGAGCCTAGATTACAGATGTTGCAAATTGACTTGCTTGCTATGGCTCCCAGCAAATAATGTAATGAACAACCAGATGGCCGTTTAGGGGAGCCAGGGGCAATCCACATACCTGTCTGTTGGCAAATACCAAGTCTGGAAATCTTTCTCCATATTCAAATACTACTGGAGACAAGAAGAATCACACAGAGCTTACCAAGATGTTTTATAGAATGAAGAAAAACGAACATCTTCCTGAAGACCTAGAAGAAATGAGCTTCTGGAATCAGGATAAAATTTTAGAAAACTGTTAGGCATCCTCAAAACATGCAGTAATCCTGGACTATAAGAAACAGGTTGGAAAGTCATCAAGGAGAGAATAGATTACATTGTTCGTGTTTAAATGAACCTGACCTCACTAGAAACAATTTGGCAAAATATATTTTGAGCTGTAGAAAATATTCTACCCGTGACTCCTTAATTTCATTTTTATTCTAAAACAAATCAGAGATACTAAAAGTTTTATGCAAGTATGTATGAAATAATTACATCATTTATAACAGTTTAAAATAAATCTAGTCTAATCTAATGCCGATGTAGATAAATAATTTTGGCATATTCATATGATTTTGTCATTCAGTCCTTGAAAACATAATTTCAAAGGATAGCTAATAAAATTGGAAAGTTATCATGGTATATTTTAAGTAAAAAAGTAACAGATCTGAGTTTTGTTTAAAAAAAATTGATTTCCAAAAAAAGTCTACAGAAAAATGTAGTACTGTTAGTAATTATCTCTGTATAGAAGGACTTCAGATGAATTTCATTTTTTAAAATAATTTTTTAGTTTTCTAATTTTATATAATAAGCATGTATTAGTTTATACTCATAAAAATTAAACACCTGCTTAAATGCCTGGTAATGGCTCATGAAAAATAGAATTAAGATTACTGTTTCAAACATTTGTATTTTCTCCCCTTTCTCTGAGAATCCCTTTGAAATGCTAAGAGTGCTGTATAAAAATGAGTAGATCCATGGCGACAGTAAAATTTAAAAAAAAGAGAAGGGTGGGATTATTTTGCTGGCTAGACCAGAATAAACTGCAACCCACATGGACAGAGGCTGCAGGCAGGCAGCTGCATTCCCTGGCAGACCCCCAGGAGGGCCACGCAGAGGGGCAGGTGAGGAAACCCAGGCTGTGGTGGCCCCAGAATGGACTGAACCAAACCCATTCCCAGCATTTTAGCTGGAACTTTCCAAACAAAGATGATCATTTGCTTGGTGGGGACTCATGCGTGGGTGCTGTGCCCAAAGAGAAACAGTGACAAAGAGCTCAAGGGGACATGCGGTGACCTTTGACATATGCGTTGAATCCTGCAGAAAATAAGAAATAAGCAGCCAGTGCCACTGAGAAGTCAACTGTTGAGATGCTTTTCACGCTCATCTCCAAACATGAGTGTTGCTTCATAACTGGCCAGTTATACTCTGCACTACAGATCTAGCACTGGGAAGCACAGAACACTCTGCCCATTAAGAAAAAGAAGAAAAAGAAAAGAAAAGAACAGCTAAGACTCTTCCAAACATTCCTTGTACCGAATACAATGAAATCTGCATGAAAGCATATTTTGCCTCTAATGGGCAATTCCCTGTCTTAAGCAATTTCTTCCAAGTGACTCTGTGTGATAGAATTCAACACTTATTTTTAAAAACTCCAGTTAAAATCCCATATTTTGGCCTGCAATTGGTCTCTAGGGTAGATGCTAAATGGGAGCTTTATTGTAATTCTTTGGATTTTACACATTTTAAACCATAAGGTTTAAAGTGAATACTAGCAGGTAAAAGATTATAATAGATTAAAAAAATAAGACTTTATTTTCTGAAGAGAAGTTAAGGACTTCAGGGAATGAAATGATGTTGATGAAAACACTGAAATCTACTAGCTCACTGCTTACTTATAGCCAGAATGAAATGGAGGAAATAGGGAGTCCCCACTGTCTAGTGCTAATGAAAATGACTTTGCTGTATTACTTTTTAAGATTCCACATTATGAGAACTAGAGAATAGAAGAGGGGCATGAACATATAAGAAGGATACAACCATTTTAAGTTTCATTTCCGGGATGAGTAAGACATACCAGACAATTTGAAGATTCCCTATCATAAAATGGTGTACTATACACAACACATCAGAAATATGTGAAAGACTGTATAAAATTAGAATGCAAGACCTTGACTACAAAAAAAAAATTATAGTGGGAAATTTAATGTACCTCTTTCAGAATCTGACATCTAGTAAAAATATAGATAAGGATACAGGGAATTTGAGTAACATAACCAAGAAACTCAATACATATGTACATAACTTTTTTCTTAAAAATAGCAAATATACTTCTTTTCATGTCCCTGGAATATACACCCAAATCAGTCATGTACTTGATCACAAAGAAAACTTATATTTTATTATTTAAAAAATTTTTTTTGATGTGGACCATTTTTTTAAAGTCTTTGTTGAATTTGTTACAATATTGCTTCTGTTTTATGTTTTGGTTTCTTGGCTGCAAGGCATGCGGGATCCTAGCTCCCTGACCAGGGATCGAACCCACACCCCCTGCATTGGAAGGCAAAGTCTTAACCACTGGACCACCAGGGAAGTCCCGAAAATCTTACATTTTAAAAGTAGAATTATTACTGATAATATTCTCATAATTTGATAAATTAGAAATAAATTTTTAAAAAGGTGATCAAAACTGTGATCGTTTGGTAAACTAAGAAACTGTCAAAAAATTACCTATCAAAGGAAATCAAAACTGAATCATCTCAAATGTAATCACTGAATCAGACAAGGATCATCAATGGATGCTAAAAACAGTGGCTTACTGAGAGATTGGAGACAGGAGATTCACACAGTGCTCAAGTATTGCCGCATAGGTTAAAAGCTAATTCCAAAGGTAAAACTATACCTTTACAATGGGGGTTAGCACTGTAACCATATGAACAAACTTAGCATCACCAAGAGTGGGACAGCTTGACCTTACGTGCCTGTTCATATGAAATACGCATTATTAATTTTTTGAAATACACATTATTAAGCATAGAGCATTACCAATGAATATTCTTTTCTTTTTGGCTTAAACAACAGACATTTATTTTGTCACAGTTCTAGAGGCTAGAAGTCTATGATCAAGGTGCCAGAATGGCTAAGTTCTAGTGAGGGCATTCGTCCTGGTTTGCAGACAGCCACCTTCTCCCTGTGTCCTCGTTGCGTTCCATGGAGCATGCGTCCAGAGAGACAGCGATTGATCTCGATCTCTCTTCTTACAAGTCCACCAGTCCTGTCAGCTAGGACCCTACCCTCATGATATCATTTAACCTTCATTACCTCCTAAAAGCCCTTTCTCCAAGTATACTCACATTGGGGATTAGGGCTTCAATATATGAATTTTGAGAGGACACAGTTCACTACACAGCAGGGTAAGTCTCAGTTCGGACTAGCCACATCCACATGGTCAAAAGACATGGGGCTACCAGGTACCATGTGGAATAGTACAGTCCAACAGTTGTACTTGAAGCATACCCCTAACGAGTGAGAAAGACTTGTGCATTTGCCAATGAATGTACTTGTCTAAAAGGGTCAACCTGAATTTCGAGCCTTGACCTAATTTCTAGTTTACAGGAAATATAGCAGAGAGAAGAACATATTAATGGATGCTGGGAGGAAACAAACAAGTCCAGAATGTGGAATAGTGTGCAAAACAACTGACCTGGTTTCTTCTAAAAATCAATGTCATGGGGAAGAAAACGAGAGAAACTGGTTTAAAGAGACTAAAAAAAACCCAACATTGACCAAATATAATACATAATCTTGATTTGATCACGAATTAAAGAACATCTATACATAATTTTTTTTGCGATAACTGGGGAAATTTGTGTATGTACTGATAAAATTATTAATTGTTTTTAATATTTTTAGACACAGTAATGGTATTTTGGTTACCTAATAGAATGTCCTTGATTTTCAAAATTGTATACTTTAGTATTTAGATAAGAAGTATATGTCTGTTTTTACATTGAAATGATTCAGTGAAAAAGAAAAGAATAAATAAAAACACATTTAATATATGTGATATATATATGTATATATGTGATATATATGTATATATAAAGGCAAGAAAGCAAAACGGGCATATTATTAACAGTGGATAAAACTAGGTAAATGGTATATGGATATCCTTTTTAGTTGAACTATATGAAATTGACAATACTTGACCATTTCTGAGTTTAAAGAAATGACAATTTTACATTTGAATACACCAATTACCGTAGGAGACACTAGAAGGCTGATTAAAAACCCATCATTAAAAGAACTCCAGGAACCAGATGGTTTTACAGCTGACTCCTAACTAGCCTTTAAAAATCTGATCATTTCTATGCTATGCTATTTCAGGCCATGAAAAAATAGAAAAGTCTTTAGCTCATGCTATGAATGTAGCACATCCTTAACACTATTTGAACCCAATAAAGACAGCCCCCTCTACCCCCAAAAAGAAAAAGTATAGACTAACCTCAGTTATTGTTATAGATAGCAGAATTGTAGGAAAAATTCAATACCAGGATATCTATCAATATATTTCATCACATCAATAAAGTAGAGGAAAAGACTATGTGATTATCTCAATATATGCTGAAAATACTATTAAAATTTATCTGACATTTCTAATAAAAGCTGTGAGTAAAATAAGGTTACTAATGAGTGCTTAGTTCTGCTTAATGGACTTTAACATGTATTTTCTTATTTAATGTTCACACATTTAATCTTCAGAGACAGATCCTCTTATCCCCATTTTGCTCTCTAGGCTAAATGTCTAGAAGAGGGAATGTTGAGTCCTATAATAATTGTATGTTTAACTTTATAAGAAACTGCTAAAGTGATTTACAGATTGGCCATACCATTTTGCATTCCCACCAGCAATGCATTCTCTTTAAGTGTGAGTATGTAGCTTGTATTTTCATTCTCTTAACAGTGTCTTTTGCAAATCGAAAAATATTCATTTTGATGAAGTCCAGTTTATCATTTTTTTCTTTTGTACATGATGCTTTTGGTACAATATTTAAGACTCCTTTGCCTAATTTACAGTCATGAAGATTATTCTCTTATGTTTCCTTTTAGAAGTTTTATATTTTACATTTTGATCTATGATCCACACATGTCCTGCATGTGTGCCATCCAGTGTATAGTCTGGGACCTGAGTGATGCTCTATCTTGTAGCTCATGTCTCACACTTTGGTGTGCTGTTTAGGCTCAGATACATGCTTACATAGCTTGGAAGCGAGCCCAAAAGTTTACACACAATTTTATCGGATCACTTTCTTGTGCTCCCTCTACTCCACAATGTCTTCCACATTTTCTGGCTTCCCAAAGCCCAGGGCTTTCGTTTCCCTACACTGCTACATGTTTCCCATGATTTTTTCATAATATTGGGCCTGTTTCCAAGCTCAAGCAATGATAAGATTAAGAGAGAAAAAAATGCAGTGGGACTTCTTCCCAAGGCCTCTGGACCTCAGTTCCTCTGGTTGGGAATTTGGGGTCCACTCAGCTGTTGCTGCCATCATTATCACTGCTGCCTCAGGTTTGCCTGGTATTGGGATGAGAGTGGAGTAAATGATAACAAACAAAAGAGGGGATTTCCCCCACTCTTTTGACCCACAGCAGTCCTCTGTCCCGTTCCTCATGTCCAAAACAGATAATTTCTTTTGCAGTTCTTCCTTGTTGTGCAGTTCTGGCCTTTAAACTGCCTTTGAGTTCAGGTGAAGAGATTCCAGAGAGGAAAAAAAAATGGGAAATTCATCACTCTTTTAATAGTACTCTGAATTCTGGTTTCCTTCCCCAATCTATCTGCTACCACTTGCTTTTAAGAGTCCTTAGATGACTGCTCCATTCATTCTGGCCAGGAATTTTAGTTGCATTCGTTGGAAGAGACAGAGGGGAGTAAGTGTGCTTACACCGTCTTGATCAGAACTGAAACCCCTCTGTAGTCTTTTGGATCACAAGTTCCAACTATTGCATTTAAAATATATTTTTTTCAGACTTCACCTATTACCCAAAGTAAAGATACATCTATTACTTAAAGTAAGGCACCTATATTTGATCATACTTTATGGTAGCAAGCTAATAAGTTCTCTTTGATAGAGCAGAATGTTCACTGTTTGGTAAACTTGATAAATGGGTGAAGCTTATTAACATCGATGTTCTCAAGAGCATGTTGGAGAAGATAAATAAGAACACACCTAGTGGAGGATAGCTGGCAGTTATGAACATAAAGACTATTATCTCTGAAACCGGCAAGATTCGGTACATAGAAAGCATAGTAAAGAACCCAGATGGCATTGGAGGCAAATCTAGGAGCTGCTAATCCCTGCTTGTTAAAAACCTAGGATATATTTAGGTTAACAATAGGTTACTAGAGTTATACAATATCTTTAATAAAATATGTCAAACTGGATTGATTTAAGCAATAAATATTTGGAGTTGTGAAACATTTTTTAGAAGAGCCTATGGAAAATAGAACATAATTTTAAATGGGGGTTAGAGGTAGGGGATATTAAGTACAAGTTTACATTCAAATGAGTAAACTGGTTTTCCACGTTTCTTGACAAAGGGTATTTCTCGGACCTGCCAATTAATAAAAATTGAGACAAAATGTACAAATTGGTTCACGGTCAATGCAAAATAATGAATTGATACACATTGATGAAGCGGTGCAAATTAAATATCTGAAGAGATCCTAAGCAAAGATTATCATGTTCAGAAGGAAATAAAGCATGTTCTAGAAAGAATCTTTCTGAGCTGTTGGATGAATATAACGCTTTTTGTGAGCATTTTTCCTTAAGAGGTTTATCATTTTGAATGCAGAAATAGGAGCTGCCTGTAAAACTGATGAATCTAATCATTACAAAAAATGAACTAAGCTCCCCAGAGGCTCTTTCTTTCTATTCCCCATGTAAACCATGCTTTCATAAATACAATTAATTAATAACACTTTATATGTATGTATGTGTGTGTGTATATATATGCCATAGGCAGAAGAAGAGTGTTTGGATAAGAAAAGGCTCATAGGTGATCATTTGGGTAGTGTTACAGCAACATTTATTGAGCACTTACTGTGTGCCCTAAATTTATACATGCAGTACTTAATCCATATAAAAATCTAAAGAGGTAGGTATTATTATTGTTCCAAGTTTACAAATGAGAAAACTGAAGCATAGAGAGGTTAAATTTCTTGCTCAAGGTCCCACAGCTAGTAAGAGAGGGAGGCATGGTTGGGCCCCATGCCGTCTGCCTGCAGAATGTATGCACTGATCTACTATGTTAATACACCAGTGAAGTGAATTGTTAAGCAGGTATGAGACTTTGGATGCTAGAAAGAAAACCAGGCAGAACACAATTGGATATGAAGAGAACTTGATTATATGTATTCCTCCATTATATAAATTTGACATTGCCTCACCTCAGCAATAAAGGAAGTCTGTATGTAAGCAGGTGTATTTAACTCTACTGTTAAGATTAAAAAATATCACTAAAGACAGTTCTCTCCTTACCACTGTTTGCATTCCCATGGTGGCTGTTATTATAAACTGTGTAGCCAGTGGGTATATATGATAAAGGAATCATTCTAGGATGACATAAAATAGGATGGGCCATAAACCCCAAATAAATTTTAAATACTTAACTAAAATAATGGTAGTGGAGACATTGCACTAGTTAAAAGTTATTCACTCTGCAAGGGACACAGGGCGGTATGTGTGATTTTTTGTTTGGTCTGAGGAAGGGGCTGACAGCAGGCTGACTTGGGATCCCAAATGGGGTTGGGAAATGAGTCTGAGGGTAACAAATTCTTCTAATTCCAAATTCCTATAATTGAGGAAGACAAACGTCCCTGCTTGGCTACCTGAGATCAGGGCTGGCCTTGTTTACCTTTAACTTTTCTAGGTCAAGGAAAAAAATCTGCAGCAAGAAACTTCTGTGCGGCACTAGCAGGTCAACCCCATCACTCATGAGGGATGAAGATTTCCTGTGTTTGTTTTTAACTGGCCTGTCTTGCTTATAAAAGTACATCTCTTTTTCCCCAGAGAATTTGTTAATCAAGGTAGTTTGCAGGCTTCAGGAATTAGCTCATTTATGTGGGGCAGCAGAAGAATGAACCAGTTGGGAGCGCAGGCCCTGGGCTCAGGCTGCCTGGCCTTGTAGTCTGACTCTGTAGCCAGACAGCGGGGTGACCCTGGGCCACTTTGCAAGGCCTCACCCACCCTAGGAGGTAGCTACTGCTACTGCTATACGGGGACATTTTATAGATTAGAGGCTGAGTCACAGGGAGGTCTTATGCCTGGCACTTTATTTTCTAAATATCTAGCACAGAGTAAATAGTCAATAAAAGCCAACTATTACTCTGAGATGTTCGAAGCAAAAATCTGGAAGCTGTAGAAGTCATCTTGCTGGGGGCACTTTCTCATATTGTCTGGAATACAAGTTCTGAATTGTTCTTGTGTGCAAGGCTTTCTGTACTGTGGTTGAGGTATTTCTAAGAGATGGCTCCAGCATTCCTATCTGGGAGAAGCCAGGAAAGGATTGCACTGTGGTATGGGCTCCATTCTCATGAGTTCTGTTAACTCCACGTGACACCCTACCCTAAACTAAGGATGGGGTTACCATCCCAGATTACTTACCACTGCCGGAGAGCCCTGCCTCACTGGTTTCTGAGGTGTATTTGTAGGCATGTGTAATTATTCGGTGGACAATACTGTTTACTGGCCTCTGTAGGGCAAAGCCTGACACCTTTGATCTCTTGTTTCTTGGCTAACAGCAGAGCTAGTCCTCGGAGACTGGGAGCTGGGTTTTCCTCACCACCAGTATTAATGTAATTCACAGAAGGGAGGAGATCTGGATTCTAACCGAGAACCCATTCTGCTTTCTTTTACATGAAAACCTCCAAAATAATACTGGGGGAGTCTTTTCTTTTTCTCTAGAATTTTAAGAAACAAAGGTTCGCGATTTATTTCAAATGCTGCATTAAAAATATTTGTTATTGTTAAAAAAACAACAGCTTTAGGACAAGAAATTTGAATGTGCGTAGGATAAAACTTAACCAATGGAGAATTTGTTTCATATGTTAAGATCATGCTGAATCTCTTTAAGCACGAAGTCATTGCTGTTTTAAAGTTTTTCTATCAAAGTGTAATTCATATTAATATTATCAATTTTTACCTTACATAAAACGTTTAATCTGCATCTTACTGTGGTAGTTTTCAGCTGAATGGCAAATTTTATAGGGACTAAAAAATAAATAAATAAACTCAAGTACATACCTAATAACTTAAGAGGAAAAAAAATGTAGAAATTTAAAACAATCAAAAAAGGGGGCTTCCCTGGTGGCTCAGTGGTTGAGAGTCCGCCTGCCGATGCAAGGGACATGGGTTCGTGCCCCGGTCCGGGAAGATTTAAAAGCGATAATGAAATGAAGGATTTCTTTGATAGCATTATAAACCACAGTGGAAGTGGAGCATATGCTGGTATCACTATAACATGGTCAAACCAAATTTATGTCGTGCTTGTGTGTGTGTTTGAACACACACTGACTTATGATCCTATTCTTTTATGTTTATTCTATTGTGCTCTATTTCCTTCTCGTTGATCAATGCAAAATGAATTTTTCTCTTCAAATTAGCCCCTGCTTCCCTCCAGCATAGGTGCTAAAATTTTTAAACTTGAGGCTCAGGTGTGGGGCCCTGGGCAACCCCAGCCAAATCTGACAGTATTTAATATTAGCTCCATCTCTATGTGGGGTTATAAGTCTAAACCAGTGGTTCTCAAAATGTGGTCCTAGAGCAAGCAGCATCAGCATTGCCTGGAACAGTGTGGTTAAAATGCAAATACTTAGGCCCTGAACCAGACCTACTCGATCAGAAACTCTGCGGCAGGGGCCCAGCAATGCGGGTGTTTAGTGAGCCCTCCAGTTGGTTCTGATGTTCATTAAAGTTTGAGAGCCTTTGGTCTTAACTTGGTCTCGCTGCCCTGTATCCTGTCTACCTGGGTTGACTTCCTAGATACACACATACCTATAAAGCTCAGTTATCCCCTCTGATTTCCTCATGACTGGGTCTCTGTCTCTCTGACTGGGTTTATGCCCTGATTTCAGATTAACACTCTAGCTCCCAGCTGGGATTTCCACCTGGTCTGCTGGACCAGAGCCCTGTCAGCTCCTTCCCTTAAATATATCACAGTCCTGCTTTTACTCTTCTCCCCTCCTGGCTGGTGGACAAGTCTGGCATTGAATCAGTTGGGCCATTTGGAGCCAGTTGGCACTGGGGCATCTCCATGACCTGGGAACTCCATGCTGTGCCTCCCAGCAGGCCATAATAACACTGGCCTAAGATGACCTCCAGTCCCCTCACCTGTGGACGTTATAGTTGACATTACTATCCTTCTTTATTAGTCCCTGTCCTATAACCTGATAAACATTCTAACCTGCCTAAGGCCCCATTTTATATTACCCTGTCCCTACTGATCTGGATATCAAGAGACTGCATGAGCTATAACATCTATCTGAAGTCAGTGGATACCTTTGGAAAACGCTACAGTAGAGTTAGGTAAACATTTTAGGGTAAAACATATATTGATTTGGGACAAATCCTTCAGAGTAAAGAAAGACAATGGTAGAAAATAAGTTATATTTGAATTACTTTAAGAAAATGTTGCCACTTTATGTTCTGAAATAAAGCATCACTTTGTGTTCTGAATATTCTAATTTACCTGATAGAGCATTCAATACATTTATCTTGTGAGGACTGGTATCCTCTAACTTCTGCTTTCCAAGTCCTAATTTTTCCACGCATGGATCCACCTACTGAATTTCTTTTCCCGAAACCTGAACACACCACTATCTTACTATCAGTTTACAGGAGACTCAATACTATAGCGTTTAATAAAATATTTGTGCTCATCCAGAGGAGCCTATAAGCAGCTACCACCGTGAAAGAAACTGAAGGTCACATTTATATGCCTAGAAAATAGTTCAACAAGTATTTCAAAACATTCTCCATTTCAACCTTTGGTCAAAGCCCTTTTATGTTTTAGCAATATTCACAATACTCGAAGAGGTCCTTTTCTCCTTGAATTGCATTTAACGCATAACCACTTGGCCCAGTTTAGACATAAGCTTTCTTACCCTAAACTCATGAGTCCTGCTTCTGCTTCTATTTGTCAGATGGATAGAAATTTGTCAGTAAAGCCTTAACGAAAGGAATTTACATGCGTACTTATATTCATTCAATTTTTCATGGAGCAATTATTTATTCCATTCTACTATGTGCCAAGCACTACATTGGTGCTGGAATAACAGAGTCCTTGCCTGAAAAAAAATCTTCTTGGGAATCCCCTCCCAGTCAGATGGATCTTTTCTTGTCAGGGATGGTGGGTATGGATTTGCCTCACAGAGAATGGGTGGGGACCAGGGAGGGGCTGTATGATCATCAAGATGCAGGGCTTTGGAAAGTAAAATGTGATTTATGAAAGCACTGTTACATTCTGGGATGTGAAAATGAGGACCCAGATCAAAGAAACAAAGACAACAGCATTTTACTTTTTCACAGTTGGTACAAGCTATTCATTTTTCATCGAATCTTCTACTACCTGCATACTTTGGGTTAATAGCAATCATCTTCCAAGCACTGCTTACTGGATGGCCCCTAACTGAAGCCTTGACCCGATTTCCTTTAAGAAATTGTCTAATCTGTGTCTATAGCATCCCTCTGGCCAAACATATGGTTGAATAATCAAATACGTTTAAGCATTTCCTGTGTCTCTAATTCTATCCTAAGTGCTGTGACAAATTAAAAACAAAGCAAATTCATTTTCTCCTTGGTATTATAGTTTTTTCTCTATAAATTCTACTGTATCATAAGTAACTTGAGGACAAGACTCATGTCTCACTCACTTTTGTGAACTCCATGGATTATCACATTATACTCAGTAAATATGATTGAATGGAAAAATTCATAAAGAAATTCATTTCTAGGGACTGTAGACTATAAACATCATCCTGAGATTTCTAGAACTCTTGGAAAAGTCAGTTCTGTTGGTGATAGGTCATACTGTTTCACCTTGTGAATGAAGGTCAACTTGACCCCAGGGAAAGTTAGTGTACAGACATGCCATCGTACTCTTGACCAGTCAGCAACATCAGAAACAGTGCAGCCATGCCTCATAATGATTTCCTTTGTTAAGCGGTGTCACTCACCTGATCTGAAGCCAAGTCAGCATGGGGGTTGTTCCTCCCCCGAATACCCAGACTGTGAAGAACACGAGGAGCAGAGTGGTGGTAAACATCATTTGCTTGGGCTGAGATTCTGTGTTCCGAATAGCTAAGGCAAAAGCTATCGCTCCTCGCAAACCTGATGGAGAAAAACCAAAGAAGGAAAAGAAACATCAGCACGAGTGTCATTCTCATTTCATTGAATTTATCTTTACAATTTACTGACAAACACAATTATATTTTAAAATTAAACTTTTAATTTTGAGATAACTGTAGACTCACATGCAGTTGTAAGAAATAATAGGGACTTACTGTGTGCCCTTTCCCCATTTTCTCCCCAGCGGTGATATCTCGTCTTGCAAAACTGTCTAGTACAATATCACACCCAGGATTTTGACACTGATATAGTCAAGATTCAGTACATTCCCAACACCATAAAGATCTCTCATGTTGCCCTTTATACTCACACCTATTTCTCTTCCACAAACTCCTTAACATCTGGCAGCCAGCAATCAATCATCCATTTCTATAATTTTGCCGATTCAGGAATGTTATATAAATGGAATCATGAAGTATGTAGCCTTTTGTAATTGGCTTTTTTTTCACCCAGTGTAATTTTTGGATACTCATCCAGGTTGCCAAATGTATTGATAGTTTGTTCCTTTTTATTGTTGAGTAGTATTTCCATGGTATGGATATTCCACAGTTTGTTTAACCGTCATCTGTTAAAGGACACCTAGGTAGTTTCCAGTTTTGGGCTATTACAAATAAGGCTGCTGTGTGAATGAATGTAAGTTTTCAGCTCTCTGAGATAAATGCCCAGGAGTGCAATCACTGAGTTATATGGTATTTGCATATTTTTTTAATTAATTGATTTTAATTAAAAATTTTATTGAAGTAACATTATTTAAATTTATATGTATAACATTGTATATATTACAACATGTTTCACGTGTCCAACATTATATTTCTTTTTTTAATTTAATTTAATTTTTTATATATATTTTATTTATTTATTTATTTTTTTGCGGTACACGGGCCTCTCACTACTGCGGCCTCTCCCGTTGCGGAGCACAGGCTCCGGACGCACAGGCTCAGTGGCCATGGCTCACGGGCCCAGCCGCTCCGCGGCATGTGGGATCTTCCCAGACTGGGGCATGAACCCGTGTCCCCTGCCTCGGCAGGGGGGCTCTCAACCACTGCGCCACCAGGGAAGCCCCTATAGCATGTTTTTAAAAGAAATTACTACCAAACTTTTCCAGAATGGCTCTAGCATTTTACATTCCCAGCAGCAATAAATAAGTCATCCAGTTTCTCTGCCTTTACCAGCCTTTAGTGTTGTCATTATTTTAAATTTTAGCCATTTTGATAGCTTATTGGGGTTATAATTTCCATTTTCCTAATGGTATTGTACATTTTCTAATGTGCTCATTTGTGATCTATCTACCTGCTTGGGTGAAATGGCTCTTTGTGTCTTTATCTCATTTTCTAATTGAATTGTTAGATGTTTGTTAAATTTTGAGAGTTCTTTATATATTCTAGATAATAGTCCTTTGTTGTATATATAGTTTGCAAATATTTCCTCCCACTTTGTAGCTTTTTATTGATAAAGTCTAATCTGTTGATTTTTCCTTTTATAAATCATCTATTTGGAGCCAAGTCTAAGAACTCTTTACTTAGCTCTAGGTCCCAAAGATTTTCCCCTATATTTTAAAATTTTTTCTAAAAGTTATTTAGCTTTACATTTTACCTTTAAGTCCATGCTCATCTTGAGTTAATTTTGGTATAAGTGGCGAGTTTTAGGCTGAGGATCTTTTTTTTTTTTTTTTTTTTTTTTTTCTTTGAAAAAAAAATTTTTTTTTTTTTTTTGCCTATGGATGTTTAATCGCTCTATTGAATTGCTTTTGTACCTTTGTCAAAAACCAATTGGGTGTATTTGCGTGGCTCTATTCCTGGGTTCTCAATTCTGTTCCATTGATCTATGTGTCTATTCCTGTTCTGATGGTACACTGTCATGATTACTGTAGGTATATGGTAGGACTTAGTATTGGGTAGACCTCCTGCACTGTTGGTGGGAATGTAAATTGATACAACCACTATGGAAAACATTATGGAGGTTCCTTAAACATATGGAATTTAAAAAAAGAAACGGTACTGATGAACCTAGTGGGAGTGCAGAAATAAAGACGTAGACATAGAGAATGGACTTGAGGACACTGGGTGGGTGGGGAAGGGGGAAGCTGGGGCAAAGTGAGAGTAGCATCGACATATATACACTACCAAATGTAAAATAGTTAGCTAGTGGGAAGCAGCCGCATAGCACAGAGAGATCAGCTTGGTGCTTTGCTACGACCTAGAGGGGTGGGATAGGGAGGGTAGGAGGGAGGCTCAAGAGGGAGGAGATATGGGGATATATGTATGCATATGGCTGATTCACTTTGTTGTACAACAGAAAATAACACAGTACTGTGAAGCAATTATACTCCAATAAGGATCTATTTTTAAAAAAAAATCGGGTAGAGTGATTCTTATTTTTCATTTTCAAAACTGTTTTAAATATTCTAGATCTTTCGCCTTTCCATAAAATTTTAAAAGAATATTGTCTGTATTTACAAAAAAAATCTTTCTGGGCACAAATACTTTTAGAAAATCAAGTGTGTTAGACAACAAGGAAAACCAAGCTTATGGACCATTGAAAATTAATAAACGATTAAATGACATTTAAGAATTATTCCAGCCTAAGAACATACTTTTACAAAGTCTATAATCTAAGCTGACCTATTAAAACCTGCTTTTTTGTCTATTTTTCTTCTTTAATAATAATATGTTAATTGAATTTTTATGAAACCATATTAAGTATACTTGCAAGAAGATGTTAAAGAAGATTAAATGCTACAATTTCAAATCAAAGTGTGATGACATTATAAAAACAGATGTAGACTTTGAAGAAAAGTAAATAAAAGCACAAGTAGTAAAATAAAAAAGTTAAGATTGAAAATCTCTCTTGGGTAACACAAGACTTATAAGACATTTACAGGCTCTGTTACACCACATAACAGGGCAAATAAACATTTATAATGATAGCAAGTATAAGTCAAAGGTAGTGATTTTTGCTACTTTTATAGGAAGGTTTAAGTCACATACATAAAATTTCAATGGTCCATTTTTTATAATATTTATTGTATTAATATCATCTAGGTTTCTAATTTTCTAAATCTTTATTCATACATTAAGAGACTTTTAGAAATTGGATACAGGTTAGGATGAGAAAAACTATAACTACTTTGGTCTTTATCCTTGGCTTCGCAACTTAGAATATAATGTTCCTTTCTCATCTTTACACTGAGAATATACAAGAGACAAGTGGCATAACACAAGATCCAGAGGATTAGAATAGAGACTTAATATATTTTGCCTGAAAGAAGGAAGCCTCAGAAAGAGAGAGGAACGTGCACTCTGATTATAAAATTACCTTCAAGGAACAAAATGTAATGGAGGAAGAAAATTATTCTAAATCTCCATGTAGACAAGGAAATGGCCTGAAGATAAGAAAGATAACATTTGAAGTAGATATTAATAAAGAAAAAAAATTTTTTTCATCAGAAATTCTGAACACTTAGATGGCTGTACTCAAGAAGAGTACACCAGAGACGTTCATGCACTTAGACCCAGCTGGGGACAAGAGAGTGGGGATATTAATAACCCTTATTACTGGAGAATATTTCAATAATGTTCTCTCCAGGAAATACAAATGGTGTCATTAGGGAATGAGAACTGAAAGAAACAGTTTTCCAACAGCCTTCTATATCTGAGGAGAAAATGTATAGGTTAAGGTAAAGCTCCTAGCAGTGTTTAATCAGGACAAGACTGGGGATAGAAAGTGATCTTTTCTTTTTCCCTTCTCCTCAAGCTCACATTTCCAGAAGTGTCCATAAAGAAGCATTACTCCAGTTAAGTGGTGTGTATTAGAAATATTAAGTGATAAGACTCTAAGTATTTGTTTTCATTATATTGAATATTTGTGTGTGTGTTTGGCTTTGTTTTTTCATTTTTTGTTTTGTTTTTACTTTGAATTTTGTGAGAAAGAGAAAAATAGAGACTGGAATAAAAGTTAAAACTTGCTACGTCATGTTTATTGTAAAGTTCATGTTAGTTATCAAGGGCAAGGAAGGACATAATCATTTATCTTCCTGAATATGTTTAATAATGTATTGTTATTATGTTAAACTAGCATAACTAAGCTCTTAAATCTAAATTATCTATACATGAGCAGTTCTTAGTTTAAAAATATACTCAAAAGATATATGTTATTCTGACTTCTAAAAAAATCTGTATCCTATAAATAAAACTCTATATTTACAGGAGATGCAATGTAGAGATCTCTTTAAAAAAAAGAAGAAAGAAAAATGCAGCCACTGCCTTGCACTTGTACTTGTGGAATATTAAGAAACATTGATATTTAGAACCAAATTCAAGATGGCTCTATAAGAGAAGCCCTCCCTCATATAATGGTCACCTAAAAAAACACAGAAACAGTGTGTTTTTGGAGAAGAGAGTATCTGTCTGTAGCCCTGGCCACTTTTCGCAAATATGGCTCATGCCACATGTGAGATGGCCTAGTAGCATGGGAAGCATGGAACTGAGAAAGGTGAGGTCACTAAGTAGACAAAGTGAAGCTCCTTTAGAACTCTAGCTGAGAACAACTGCCTACATACCATTCATCCTTTATGATGCCAAAGTTACTGATCACGCATTTGGCACCTAGACAATTGTCAAATCAATGGCCATTCATTGCTTCATTCAGCACGTATGTGTCTTAGCCTGACATAACAAAATACCACTGTCTGGGTGGCTCCAACAACAGAAAATATTTCTCATAGTGTGGAAGCTGAGATGTCTAAGATCAGGGTGTCAGCATGGCCAGGTCTGGTGAGAGCTTTCTCTCTGGCTTGCAGAAGGCTACCTGCTTGCCATGTAAGAGCAAGCTCAGTGGTGTCTCTTCTTAATTCTATCATAGGGCACCCCACCCTCATAACCTCATCTAAACCTAATTGTCTCCCAAAGGCTCCATCTCCAAATAACATCATATTGGAAGTTAGGGCTTCAACTTATGGATTCGAAGGGGACACTATGTGAGGGGAGTCCATAGCAAGATGTACTGATTATCTGTTATGTGGAGGCTCTGGGCACACTTATCCTATCTCCTTCACACCATGGATTTGGGAAACAGAGGACTTTAGGACTGAAATAAATTACTTAGGCTACCAGCAAAATACTAGAAATTAAAGGTTAGTACTGACTTAGGAGTTTCTTTTAGCAAAACACTATTTTCCAAGGACACATGCCATTTTGCTTACAAACCAGGAAATTCAGAACTCATTATCAAAACTTGTGTTTTATTTTGTTTAATGGGTACTTTGATTCTTTGGATTTACCTTTGTTTTTCTCTTTGTTTTGGCCAACTAATGGACATAATTTTATACTTTTGGGGGTTATAGACTATATCATCTCATTTTAGATGGGTTTACTGCTCAGAGACTTGATGTATTTCACATACTCAGTTGGAAAGTTAGCATCATCTTGTGGAATAAAAGAATTACCTGAAATTAAATGTGGTTTCATTTAAAATTGGCCTCTAAGGGATTCTTATGTTAATTATGTCGATGTTCTATTCATAACAATAGAAGACTGTTGAACCAAGGAAAGCTTTCAGTCAAGGACCCCTGCTGCAGAAAAAGTGCAGCTTCCTGTTTATCTTTAAACAGCAAAAGTGAAACTTAATCTGTTATAAATTGGCAAATGTGTTCTGAACAGGGTGAAGGTCTATTACAGCTACATTTAAATCACAAGAATACAAGTACCCCCTAAGGCATTTGCATTGAAGGTGCAAAGCAAGAGTCTAAACCTTAATTATTGAGCACTCACTCTGTGCTACCTGTTACCCAAGGCACGGTGGGGGATGCAATGGTGAGGAAGCTTGGGCTCCTCTATTTTAGGGCTCATGGTTCTACAAAAATGAGTCTCTTAACAGGTAAATTATGATAAAGTATATTAGAGGTATAAAGAGTATGCTTTGCATGTATAGTCTGTTGAAGAAAAAGGTAAGATTGCTAAATTTCATGAGGGCCCAAATCATGGCCATTGTCAACAAATGTGCAATGTTTAAGGCACTGAAATCAATGGTGGGGTGAAAGAGGTCTTTGCACATGTGGTTTTCTATACTTGAATCATTTTTCTCCCATTCAAATTTTCTCTAGTTCTTTCTTCTATAACCCTCACCCAAATTTCACCTAATTCCAATGATCTTCAGAGTTCAGCTGTGCCTCTGATTTCTCTATGAAGCCTCCACTGAGGTCTGGGCCTGGGTTAGGCTAACTGACATTCCCAGTACAAACTGTGCTTGGCCTATCAGGTGACTTATGACATTACACTGTAATTGGCTGGCTCTTTGTTTATCCACACACGTAGAGCGATGCCAAGCGCATAAAAGGTCAATGAACAGATGAATGTTCTGATTCTTCATGATTCTTGATTACAAATGGAAAAGTGATTGATATCTCTTAGTTCAATGGAATGGTTGAGTAATTGTTTCTTCAAGTTTGGCTTCTGCCCCTTTATTATTTATTGAGATCCTCAAAGCCTCGTACTGAGAGTCGAGAGACCTGGGATCTGTTTTCAGTCCTGCCCGGCAGGATGCATGATCATTAGCCTCGTCTCAATCTGTGTTGTCTCATCACTAAATGGAGGTTTTAAGACCAGCTTGTGGTCTTTAACCAGAAGCGCACATCAGAATCAACTGTGAAACTTAAAAATGTATGAGTTATTCATGCTAGTGTCCTGACTCTAGAGATTTGGATTCAGCAGAGAATGAGTTACCTGAAAGCTCGGGCTCCTCTCTCTTCCCTCTGTATGTACCACCTTGGTCCAAGGCCCATCACCTCACACTCTGACTGTGCCCCTGACCAACACCCTGGTCTCTCGGCCTAACAGCCTCCATCCTTTCTTCCTTCCAGTCTATCAACGTCCCTCTGAACAGTTTCCTCAGAATCTAGCTTTTTGAGGTGGTGATCTGACCCAGAAACCATAAGTGGCTTCCTACAGCCCATAGAAACACTTCAATCAGAATTTTGCTCCCCTGTCCGGGTCTACCTCCTCTTGTCCACTGAGAGCTTTGCATACCAACAAGGTGGTCTTCTTTCTCTCAGTAAACAATGGTTATCCTTGCCCCTACGCCATGATCCCACTGTTAAGCCTGTGTTTCACTTCTTTCTGCCTCTATTCCACCCCCATGAAGTTTTCCTGAAATACTCCAGTCCACATTGCTCTCTCTTTCTTGGAAATCCTATAAAACGCATTGCTCATGCCACTCATACTATTAAATGATAGTCTGAGATGAATCAGTAGTTTAATATGATCTATTCTTTACTCTCAATTACTAATCTTTTAAAAGGTTGGAGTTACAACTTCTTTACACAACGTAATATCTCTCATAGTATCCAAAACATGAAACTCAGTAAATGCTTTCGAATTGAATGATGACAGTGGCTTCAGACTCTCGAGATATGAGGTTGTGACGTTCATGTGTTCCTTCATTCATTCAGGCTCTAGGGGATAGCAGAAAACAAGAGATAGTTTCTGTCTTAAAGGGGCTTCCAGATTAGTTTAAAAAAGAAAAAAAAAGTAATATGTAAGTTGTTGTGAAGAAAACAAAAGTAGGATAAGAAGATAGAGGATATATTTATGTGAAGGGTTGGAGGATTTAGGGTGGTTAGGAAAGCCACTTTGGTTAGGTGACATTTGAGCATAGACTCTAATGAGGGAGAGGCCATGTGGGTGTCCGGAAGAAAAGCACTCCAGGCTTCTGGAACAGTAGGCGCAAAGGCCCTGAGGCAAGGATATGCCTGATATGTTCGCATGGCAGCAAAGGGGCTGGTGTGGCTAGAATGGAATCAATGGGGGGGGGCGGGAGGTGGGGGGTGAGTGGAAGGAGATAATGCTCAAGAGGTAACCGACCCAGATCATGCTGGGCTCTTGAACAGCAAGGCTTTTGAATTTTATTTTGAGATGGAAAACTTCAGGAAGGTTTTTGGCAGGGTAGTGCTAGGATCTATTCTATGATTAAAGGGATCGCTTTGGCTCTGTTATGAAAAACAGATCTCCAGGCTGGAGGCGGGAGGTCAGTGAGAAGCCTGCTGCATAATCCAGGCAAGAAGTGGAAGTGGATCAGAACAGGATGGTAGCATGGTAAGTACTGGAATAATGTCAAAGGTTGACAATATTTGCTGATGGGTTGGATGAGGGGTATGAGAAGAAGAGAGAACTCCAAGAACTTATGGCCTGAACAACTGGAAGAATTCGGGGAAACTGTGGGAAGAGCATATTGGGGTGTCTGGGGGAGATCAAGGGTTATATTCCAGCCATGTGAAATCTATGATGCCTAGTAGTCATACAAGCGCAGAGGTTGAGTGGGTGGTTGGAGCTAAGGGTCTGGAGTTCAGGGGAGAGGTTAGAGTCGTTTTTACTGGAGACAGTGGGGAGTTGGGAGGAAAGTTTGGAGTTTGAAAAGTGTGGGAAGATAAAGTTGATTTTTAAACCATGTTTTTCTCTTGCTTTAAGGACTTTGTGCTGCTTCTCGCACCTCCAGTGCTCTTGCCAGGCTTCCCCTCGCCCCCTTCCCCAGTCTTCCCCCTGCCGGCCCCCAGCCCTGGCTGCTCCTCATTCATTTCAGTCCTCAGAAAGGCTGCCCTGACCATGCCATCTAAGTGCCCTCCACTCGAACCCAGGCCTTTTTTACATGTCATTTATTACACTGATCACCATCTGAAATTATATGTTTGTTTTTTAGCCTTTAAGACCTGTGTCCCTCCACAAGACAGTGAGCTCAGTGACAGCAGGCCCAGTGCTAGGATGGTGCCTCTCATATAGCAGGCACTCCTTAAGCATTGGATAAATGCATGAGTGAATGGATGAGGGAAAGATCATATTTTGCCTTTGAAACACAATTGGAATCCAAAGGAAAATGAACAGTAGTTGGACAGGGATGCAGAAATGTCCCTGAGAAACTGACCCATTCTTTAAAAGAAATATCCCTTAGATAAGTTATTTTGCTGCCTTTCTTTTCATTTGGGATATAATCCATCGCAATACCTTTTTTCCTTTCATTTCAAGTACTGTGAGGGGGTTGATTTCAAAGATTTAACACATTCTCATCAGTCTGATAAATCAAACCCTAGTCTGAGTCTACAATAGAATTATGTATTGCTTTTACCTTTGCTGAAGTCCCATGACCTTGCAAAAGGTAACTACTTTCAGCAAAAATGTCAGTCTGATTTCAAAATACATTTTCCAGGATAGTACAACCTTGTTATACAGTCCCAGTTTCAGTTCAACGTCGTTTTATCACATGGAAGCGAAGCCAACAGATTGTTTCAGTGAAAAAGCCTCTGCATTCAAAAATAAATTGAGTTTTTCTGGAAACTAAGTCTGTGTTAGACAAGCAGAACTTTCTTTCCTTCATCTCTCTTCCTGAACTTGAATCATTTAAACCTAAGGCCACTGAGAAGGAATGCGACATAACTTCAATATATTTTTGCATAAAATGAAGTTTGTTTTTGGACACCTTAGGCAGCCGGGAAGGGTAATTGTAAATAGGATTAGCTCTGTCACAGCTCTGAGTCAACATGCATAGATGCCTCTGTCTTTGGAAGTTTATTTTTACGTAGGGAAGGTAGATGTGGTAGGAAACTGTGGAATAATCCTTGCCACTAGCTGAAATCTTCAATGGAGGGTTTCAAGAGAAAGGCTGAGAGAGATCAGAAGAAAGTCAACTTTCTGTGAGCAGTACCCAACTTATGGCCAGCTTGTGTTTCAAAGGTCAACTTATAAGTTTCCTATTTGACCAGTGGTTCTCAACTTGGGTGAGTGTGTCCCCCAGGGAATATTTGGCAATGTCTGAGGACATTTGTGATTGTCCACAACTGGAAGGTGGGAGGCGCTAATGTTAACCTAGTGGGTAGAGACCAGGGGTGCTGCTAAATATTCTACCATGTACAAGACAGACCCCACAAAAAGGAATTATCAGTCCCCAAATATCAATAGTTGCTGGTTTGAGAAACCCTAGTTTAGACACTGGATTGCTTTTTTTCCCATAGGATCAACGCTAAAAATATTCCTACTGCAGAGGGCTATTTTGGCAAAGATGGCTATCTGTCCACCGGAACCTATTTTTATCATCCATGCTATGCTGCTATAACTGCATAAACTACATTTCCTAGCGTCTCTTGCAGCTAGGAATACAGCTGGTTCTCACCGGAGAAATGAGAGCAGAGGTGATACATGTCATTTCTGGGCCCAGGCTTTTAAGAAAAGCTACCTACCCCAGTCTCTCTTTCCCATTGTTCCACCAGCCAGTTATAAATCATGATGAATCCCTATAGCAGTAGTTCCCAGACTTTAGCTACATCAGCATTACCTGGAGGACCTGTTCAACCTTAGATTGTTGGGCTCCACCCCCAGAGTGTCTGATTTCAGTCGGTCTGTGGTGGGGCTTGAGGATTTGCATTTCTAACAAGTTTCCAGGTGTTGCTGATACTAATGGTCCAGGGACCACACTTTTAGAACCCTTGACTTAGGGGATTGTGATGCCACAAGATGGAAGGAGCCTGGTGATATCTGAATCACCACCTGGAGGAGAGGCATCTTTCCCCCACCCTCATGTTAATATCAACCCTACCTGGGACTTGAATGAGAGAGGATTTATTACTGTGGTTCAACAACTGAATTTTAGGAGTCTGTGTGTTCTAGCAGCTTAGCCTATCATAAGGCTCTCTACGTCTACCAAACCTACATCTCTCTCCCTTACATGTCCCTGTAGAATCTCAGAATATTTTCTTAACAGATGAGGGAATACGGGCTGGGAAGGATGGAGTAGCAAGGTTACATAGTAAATGGTATGGCTTGTTATTCAATCTGTTTCATTCCCCCCATTGAATATATAACCCATAACAAAGATTTAAAAAATCACGATTATCTTAATAATTTGAATTTTTAGGAAAGATGCGAAGAAGAAAATTTTCTTCCCCTTTCCCAGGCAGACGATCAACCTGAGGCAACATTTTGAAAAAGATGTTTTGCCTTTTACTCTCCCTCCCCAATTCTTTCTGCACCTTCTCTCTCTGTGTCTCGGTGTCTCTGTCTCTCTCCCCCTTTCCGTGCATTGCTGCCATCATGCTGCCCTCCCCATCCCAGTCCCAGACACCCGACTCTAAAGTGATCGGTTTTTGACTCTCCAGTCAAAACCCCCATTTCCGCACGCAGCCAAAATGAGCTTCCTGCCAGGAAGAAAACAATTGGAAGGAAGAAATCTGCTGGGGAAGGGTAGCACACAATTCTCCTGAAGGGCGTGCTTTTTAAAATAGTTAACATGCGTGCTTTCACGTTTACTTGTGGAATTTAAAACAGCTCCAGGAAGGTCTAGTGACATTTTTCAGGCACTGAGGGAAGTGGACGGTGAGTGGGACTGAGGATCCTGTAAAGGGAGGGCAATGCTGTTATTCACAGGCAGGGGACCTCTGGTGTCTCCTTCTGCCCTCAAGTGTGATCACAGGTCTCTAACTTTTGGAAGAGGGTCAGTGGGAGGCTGGGCAGTGCGGCTGGGACCCAGCCCTACTCACAGAGGTTTGGTCTGTCTGTGAAGGATTTGGTTGCCCAAACAGCACTGCAACGTCCCCAGTATATTAGAGCAAGTGCTGATAATTCCTAAATGATGTAATGGCCCTATGGAAATTTAGCACAAGGCATTTTTAAATGTAAATGCTTCTTGCTCATTTGCACATATAACTTACTAGAGTCAATCCTATTGACTTCTTCTGAACTCTAGCCACAGAACCTGAGGGCAGAATTAGAGGGATTTATGCATGGCACAGACAGACTTATTTTTTGAGCTTGGTTCGTGTGTATTGATAGTTTTCTAAGGTTATGTCTACCTAATGCCCCAAACAAGCAAGCAATTAGTAAGCAAATTCAGGCCGAAAACAGGGAAAAACAATGTGGTCCTTTTGTTTGCCTCAGCGGACAGGTTAGCTTGGTTAAAACTATCAGCCAGATATTTGTGATATCTGTGACACTCCTGAAAAACTGAAATGCACACAGAAAGTTCCCAAATTAAATAAGATTATTTATTTTTCTGTATCTAAGACCTTATCCTTGAAACGCAGGGAGAGGTGACAAGTGTTCTGGGTTGTCCCCTTTCATTACTCAGTGTCTCTCGGGAGCTAGAGTGTTCTTATTGGCTACTCTGTCTCTATAGTGTGGTTGGGTAATCTACAAGGCCTTGCCACTTTTTCACACTCAATAAATGTCTAAGTAGATGGTGGCATTTTGCATGTGTCAACTTGTCCCAGAGGGGGCTCCAATATATTTTCCTCACAAAAACTGGTATTTTGAGTTTCACTTTGAGTTGACAACGTTGCACATCTTAGTGCGAGGAGTAGGTCACTGCTGCAACTAAAAGTAGAGTATCAGCAATTGTCCTTAAATGAAGGGGAGGGGGTGGAGCCTCGGGTCTCGCCTTCCACAGGTATGTCACTAGCACTTAGCATTGGCCTCAGACTAGGTCCTCAGCAGTGATCTGAAGGTCAAACCTTACTTAGAATAAAAACCTTAATCTCCGATAGGAGGTTTTTCCAAGAGCAGTTGTGAGTTTATATGAATCATGTCTCTGTGAAGCACTAACGGCTATCTCCTCTCGGGTGGTTAGAGAGAGTGATGGAAACTCCCAACTGTTGAATGTGGCCTAAGTGGCGGTCCCTGTGCCAGGCATTTTATATACACTTTCTACTCTGGTTTTCAACACTGACCGTCTAACGTAAGTACCATTTTATAGCCACGGGAGCTGAGGTTTAGAGAGAGTTAACCATATAGCGCCCCATGGCTGAGCCTGCTTCAAAGCCTGAGCCCTCTGCATTTCACCAAAATGGTAGTTCCTATTTAGAAAATATGTGGGGTGCCCAATAGAATCTAATATGCTGCTTAAAAATGCAAGAGCTAATAACTTTTCCTGTGAATTTATTTTGGAACTAAGTGAAGAATAGGCTATTTTGACCTAATCATAGGAGAACACTATGGGGCTGGCTGTAGCTCAAAGCTAGTTCTCAGATGCTCTGCATTTGTCATCATCACATAAACTTTTCTCAGCATTTGAAACTATGAGGACTTAATGGGATCTTCGGTTCATCCGGACCTGCCGTGCTTGTCTACTTTGTCACAGCAATGCGTCACGTGGTTACTTGTTATTCAAGATGTCTTTTTTCTGACTGTTTGACACACTGGTTGGAACATTTTCATGACTCATTTCCTGCATAAGCTGGTTAACCCTGTCCCGTTTGAAGACCGCAGAAGACCTTCACCAGTCAGCCACCTGCTCACTAATGCCTTCCCCGGGCCACCGTGGGTGTCACGTGAGAGAGGTGGGAACTTGGTAGATGTTCATCCACTCTAATGGAGAAAATGTTCTCAGCCTATGTCCCATTAGCTGGTTAGTGACCTTGTACTGGTAAGGAAGAGATAGTGGCCTAATTGCACAAGATACACCCGGAGCAGGAAGGAGATATACCACCACGGGAGTGGGAGGGAACCCTGGACTCCGCGGGAGGGGCTGAGAACAGGAAGGCTTGGCAAGGAATGCTTGACAACGTGATGGCGTCATCTGGGCTGTCGCTCTCTGGAAGGATGAACAAAGGAAGAGACAAGGAGAGAAAGAGTCCTGTCAGGAATTCCCTGGCGGTCCAGGGGTTAGGACCTGGCGCTTTCACTGCCAAGCCTGGGGTTCGATCCTTGGTCGGGGAACTAAGATCCCCGCAAGCCAAGAAAAGAAACAGTCCTGTTGCTTAGAAGACTCAGACTCTCAGACAACCCTCGTACATACATCTAAAGAAATTTTTTCCTGAGCTGAAGTCAAACCTGATTCTTTTTTTTTTTTTTGCGGTACACGGGCCTCTCACTGTTGTGGCCTCTCCCGTTGCGGAGCACAGGCTCCGGACGCGCAGGCTCAGCGGCCATGGCTCGCTGGCCCAGCTGCTCCGCAGCATGTGGGATCTTCCCGGACTGGGGCACGAACCCGTGTCCCCTGCATTGGCAGGCGGACTCTCAACCACTGCGCCACCAGGGAAGCCCCAAGCCTGATTCTTGATTCAAATCATTTGGCTCATATAAAAGTCCCAGGGTTTTTAATGAGATCTTAGGTCTTTAACTGGAAATCATAAACATCCATCCAACACAAAGCAAGCAAAGATTTGAAAAATAGTTTCATATCCGAATGCTACTGTTGAGGAAGTATTAACAATGTTTACTGTTATGAATGCTCAGGGAAGGGTTTTTTAGCCAGAAGTGAGTAGGTAAAAAATATTTTCTTTTATTTCAAAAACAAAAGTCTTTATTTGTTGATCTCTTTCCTTAAATTTATTGTTGCTTAGCTCCCACCTGGGCAAACATGGTCTGAGAGCTGCCTTTGGGGTCAATTCCGGATTCAGAAGTTCCCAGGCTGATAGAACAGGAATGGATAGTCCTTAAGTGAAATTTTAGTGAAATGTACAATTTTAGTTGCATAGACATTGTTGTAGGTTGTTCATTCATTTGCCTATTCATTCGTCAATTATTTGTGGAAGGTTCAAGTAGTGGGCTGGGTGCTGAGGTACAGAGTGAATGAAACAGATAAGTATTTGGCCTCACAAAGCTCCCTGTCTAGAGGGGCACACAGGCAGGCAAACCAAAAATCATGGTAGAATGTGATGGGTGCTAGGGGAGGAGAAGTATTGGGTGTTACGGAAACAGAGGAGAGGGACATCAACCCAGACCTGAGGAGTTACAAGGTTTCCTACAGGAAGTGATGTCTAAGCCAAGATCTGAAGGCTAAAAGGTATTAGCTGAGTAAAAGAGTGAGGGGTGGGGCTGTGTGTGTGGAAAGGGGTCCAGACAGATGGAGAGCCTGCGTGAACAGGGAAAGAATTCCACATATTCGAGGAACTGGAGGAGATTCTGTAACTGGGTAAACATTGCTGTGCTGATCAGATGGCAAGGGGAAGGACAAGAAGCAATGGACTTGAGGATATGGGGAGGGGGAAGGGTAAGCTGTGACAAAGTGAGAGAGTGGCACTGACGTATATACACTACCAAATGTAGGGTAGATAGCTAGTGGGAAGCAGCCGCATAGCACAGGGAGATCAGCTCGGTGCTCTGTGACCACCTAGAGCGGTGGGATAGGGAGGGTGGGAGGGAGGGAGACACGAGGGGGAAGGGGAAGGGATATGGGAACATACATGTGTGTGTGACTGATTCACTTTGTTATGAAGCAGAAACTAGCACACCATTGTAAAGCAGTTATACTCCAATAAAGATGTAAAAAAAAAAAACAACACAAAATAAAAATTGAAGTTCTTCAACTTGAATGCTAAAAAAAAAAAAAAAAGGAAGCAAGCCTGGCACCCAAGGGGGTCCAAAGCAGAACAGAATAAGGTGAGAGGGATGGATTGAAGAGAGAGGTTCAGAACAGAAACCACAAATTGTGATTATGTTCTGGGATGCACTTCTCAAACTTTCACATACATGCGAATTGCCTGGGGATTTTGTTAGAAAGCAGATTCGGATTCAGCATTTCTAAAGAGACCCCAAGTGATGTCCTAGCTGCTGGTCCCTGGACCACACTTTTGGGTTTGAAGGATCAACAAAGCATGGAAGTGTCCCTTTTACATGGTGGCTGGTAGTTATTGTGGGACAGTCCTGGTGGCTTAATAGCGTTCCATTAATTTGGGTGGTCATAGACACAGAGTCCTGTTCCTAGGCACTGCTGAAAAAATAACCTTGACTCTTCACTTTCATGAATTCCACTTATGTTTTCTTCCTGGGTATAACTGATAAATCAACTGGGAAGGCCACTTCTTGGTCAAAGTCTCAGACTGGCTCTGACAATGGCCTGATTGGTGGCTCACCAAAAAGACACTGAGAAAGGTTGTCACCTACACCTGGGCAGTGGTCCTTAAGCTGTCCTTCTGTAGAACGCTGAGGTTCTATACACTATTTCCCAGAACTTGAATAGTAATGGCAGTCTTTTTACCATTAAGGGGGAAAACACTGAATGCTAATGGGAAAGTTTTCTTAGTTTTACTTCCAGGCCTTTCTCTCAGTTCTTTGGTGCCAGCAGCTGTCTGAATGCTAATGAGTGCTGGGGACGATCAAATGAGCGACAAGCAACATTAGTAGCAAAGCCTGGCCACGCTTGGTGTTGTTGTCTTTATGGCTATGTAAACTCTTGGATGAGGTTTTATATTATATCCATTCACTGAGGTCACATTTCCCCGGTTAAAAACCCTTCCTAGTTTATGCAATAGGACACATCAGGGGTGCAATGTCTCTTCAAAGTGCAACAGAAATGGACAAATTGGAGAATTATGTCCTGTGACCCACCGTTGGGGCCCTTGAACCTGCCCGGGTGCTTCAGGGCCTCCGTTCCGTCCGGATCAGCACAGCAGCTCTGCATGGAGCCTCTGAAGCCCAGTAGGCTAAAGTCCCCAGCCACGGTGGTTTCAGGAAGGCTGCCAGGGCTCAACTGGGCTTGGTTTTTCCTCTCCTTCAAGCAATTCCCGGCTCTTATTTAGTTTTAAATTAAATCAAAATTGCAGCACATGGATTTGAGTTAAAACAAGAGGCCCAATCTTTGTAATATGCACCACATCAATAGGAAAGCTAATTTGTGCAAAGCACATCTCCTCCTTTAATTTAAACCACAGAGCTCCGCTTCTCCGGTTTCAAGGGAGCTGAGAACTGGGCAGGGCAGCTCACCCCAGGCACTAACTAGGGCTGTGCTGAGAGAGACAGGAACAGTTTCAGGGGAGCTTAGCGGTCCTCTTAAGCCCTTTGTTCCGGGTGTCACATGATACAGCAGAGCAGTTGTGAACTCCTGGCCTTGAATTTAAAGAAGGTCTGAAAATGTCTCAGGGTAGACTTCCCCAACTGACTCTTAACTGCAACCTAGCTACCAAAAACAGAAATTGCGTTATTAAAAGCTTCTCAAGGCAAATGAAGCAGAGAGCCCACACTGCTCCTGACCTTGAGACCTCATTTTAAGGTTCCAAGGCTGCATGTGTGTGGATTACTAGATTACACAAAACCAATCGGGTAGGGTCTGTGCTAGGTGAGAAATTCAATCTGGGTCCTGATAGTTGCTTCACTCAGTTTAAGTGGCTCTAGAGGCCAAAGGTGGAGACGGTGGGGGTGCGGGGGGTGGGGAGGGCACAGGGTGGTGGAAGTGGCAGTAAGGTCATCAATGAACAATGTGTGCTTTGCTCAAAAACATTGCTGTACCCCAGCCATCTACACAGCTCCATGCCTTGCTTCAATGCTCACTGCCGGTAGTGTGTGCTCCCCAACAGGAGGTAAGTAATAAGCAGCTGGATCCCTCTGCAAACTGTCACCTCCAGGTGCATCCAGATTTGGAAACAGGTCTGATTCAGGTTTTATGGGGCCTGAAACTTACACATTTTTGGATCCTCTTTAAGAAAAATGATACAAAAACACCTTTCACAAATTTTATATACGATTAGGACACACTGCTAGCGCCCATCCCAGGGTCTTGGAAGGGGGACACAGGGAGCTTAAAACTGAAGCTTCTTTAACTTTACAACTAAATCCACTTCTGCTTGAAATACATCACCAGTTCTCTACCTGCCCAGTGCAAAAAGGCATGTACAAGGTGAGGGTAAAGGTGATGGAAAAGGCTTTGTCAAATAGTAGGTGTAATTGACTAAGACAGAAATTCTGGTTCTTATTTGATTGGTCTTTGAAACATCTGTGGTGCATCGGCTTAGGGAACCAAGCTTGGCCCAAAGCCAAGTTCTCTCTCTTAGCCTGCAAGCCACCTTAAGGGCAGGGTTCTCATCGCCGTCTTTGTTCACCCAAATGCCTACCAAAGAGAGCCTGTCAGGAAGTGTCTGCTGAATGAGTAGCTGGGTGACTGATTGAGGGATTGTGTAAATAAATTCACGCTCCCATTTTAGATCGAGGGTCATTGTTGTTTATCTTCTCCAGAGGACTCTTTGAAAAATGTTTTAAGTTATGTAAAGAAAGGCTCCATCTAAATTTATTAGTGAAGCATGGACAAGTGGTTTCCACCAGACAGCTTCCAAAATTATCCTTCTTACTGGATGACCAAAACCACTCTAGACATAATTAAGAACATTAAACTACATTATAAGCAAATATTCTTTAAGGGGTTTGGCTGTTTCTTCTGGTTTCAGCAGCTGTTGTGCCCACACACCCAGAAAAGGCTAGACAGTGTGTTATTCGATCTGCTTTTTCACTTCCTCCTCAGGCTTACATTACCTTACGTTGACCTTTTAAATTCTGTACTTCCTGGCAAATATATTTAAAACTTTAGGTCCTGAGTGAGGTATGGCATATCAGAATTCATGCAGAAAATCAAAGCCCAGTCTGGACCATTCTTTTGAAGAAAAATACTGCCCTGCACATGGTGAACTCCACTGGTCCTTCCTACACTCTCAAAGGGGTCAGTGGGTGCAGTGTAGAACCTGAGACTATGGCTGGGAGGGGTGTCACCCACGTGTGTGGTTTACTGTGAACAGGATCGGGGTCAGGTTTTCATGAGAGACATGTTAAGACATGCTGGAGTTGGCCTGGGCTAGGAAGGGCATGGTTTTGATTTAACTTTTGTTCTCATGACCTTGAGGGTAAATCTGAAGTTGTGTCAAGACAGATGAGAAGGCTCTAAATTCAAAGTCAAGAGGCCTGGGTTCAAGTCTCAATTTCATCTCTTATGAGTTGTCAGATTGTGAGCAAGATACTCAAAAACTCTCCATGCCTTTCTCTCTCTCTTTCTTTTTTGTAATCTGCAGGAAGAGACCAAGAGCGCCTATCTTATCTTGCCCTGGCTATGAGTCTCAAAACATTACCCACAAAAGGTCTTAGAAAGGTATAAAGTGACTTTGGAGTTGAGCATCTATGATTCCATTACATAACCATATAACATTATAATCTCCTCATTTTTAAGAAGACAGCTTTTTAGTGGAAAATCCAATGTTCTTAATGCTAGGAACTAGCAGATGGATATTCCCTTGAATTAAACTATTAATGTCAATCCCATTAAAGTGATGGGGTTATTATTTTTCTTCTAGAGGATGAAGATGATCTAGAACAGGGCCAGATAGTAAATATTTTAGGTTTTGTGGGCCATACAATTTCTGTTGCAACATTCGCCTCTGCTCTTATAGCACAAAAGGCAGCCACAGACAATATGTAAACAGAGGGGTATAGCTGTGTTCCAACTTTAGTTACAAAATTCCTGTGGGCTAGATTTGGTTCAAAGGCCATAGTTTGCTGACTCTCTGATTTAGGATATCATAAAGGTATCACCGAATTCTGGGCTTCCGCACATCCCCTGGTCATACACACCATACTGCTGGCCTCAGTTTTTAATGCAGCTCCAATCCAACAGCTAAGCAAACATAGAAGGTGCCAAATCCAGAAAGCCACGAGGTTATTCGGGCAGACACTTCACATCCCAACATGGCTATCTAAACCTTGCACTTCTCTCACAATCTTCTTTGTAAAAAAAAGCATTGTTTAAAATATAATCTCCAAGTTTTAAAAATAAAACACCATTCTCCAGAGTAAAGCTACTGATATTTTGATGGGAACGAAGGAAAAGTGCTTCCCAACTCCTAGAAATGCTTTGCAAAAGTGCAACCCAGTGCCAACTTCTTATTTATGTGATCCAATTTGCCTTTTGCTTTCCCACAATGGAGTCAATCATTACCAAAGTTCATCACTGCTCTAAGTCAAAGATCACCTATCGGTACGAATTATCCTCTGTATGACTCCCTCTCTCACCCCGCCGGCATGTCTGGAAACGTTAGAGCAGCACTGTCTGAGGCCTACAGAAGGACATTTTTAAACTCTGGGTCTCCATTTGCCAGTACTTGATTAAATGACTCATTCTCAGCCTGAGAGCTCCCACTCTTTACTGTGTGGAACAGGCTAGGAGGGACCTGAAGGTGAAACAAGCCTTTTATTCCTACTACTACGTCTAAAAATGTGGATCTGGGACACTTAGTTGGGTTTGAGGTGAAGTCTCACAGACCTGGGTTTAGGGATGAGTTCATCCTTGGCCAAGTTACTTGACCTCTTTGAGATCCTGAACCTCAGTTTTTCCATATACAAAATGGGTTAATATCTGCTTCATGGGATTGATATATAGTGAGTGGCAAACAGCAGATATTCAATAAATGATAGTTTTCCTCACTCTTTCCATATCTCCCTGAATACCCCAAATTTTGTTTGCTCTATTCTGAAGCAGTTTTGTTTTACTCTCATGCATCTTCCAATGAACTACCTCTGAGTGTAATATAAGTGCACAAATACATAGAAGGCATGTAAGGGGAATGTTGGGAGCCAAGAAGTTTTCGCCATTAGAAGATGGCCGACATCCTGCTTCTCTTCCTGCTTAATGAGATAAAAGCCCGCGCCTAAAAACGAAAGCCCGCGCTTCCAACGAAAGCCCGCGCACGCAGCACCAATGATAATTTGCCAAGTACTTCCCTTATTCTGGATCCCGCCCCCCTTTCTCTGTACTGTATAAATACAGCTACTGCAGCAATAAAAATTTGAGGCTTGATCAGGATTTTGTCTTGCCTCCATTCTTTCGCGTCTCCTGCCCCTTCTTCCCTTTTCAACCCCTACAGGTTCCTCCTCGGACTCACAAGGATTTGTCCTGCTGGTCGGGACTCCCGGGGACGCCCGGGGCCGAGCACAGGGGAAAGGTCTCCAAACAAGAAAAGGCTGATGGTAGGAAAACTAATTGAACAGAGAGAAACAGAATCCCCAGGGTAGTTCAGGGTCAGCAAATTCATTTTGTTTATTTTCTTTGGGAAAAAAAGAGCCTTCAGGTATGGTTTGAGAGCAGAGATCCTGTTGATCTCATCCACCTGTGCCTAGAACGGCTCTTGGCATTTGGTGGGAGTGCAATTAATACTTGTTTTCTCAACTAATAACTGATCATACTTAGATATGATTTGCTTTTGTATTAACCATAAGAAGTTGCTGGAGCTTGGCATTAGAGAAGGAGCTTTAACACTGAACAAAAATGGTACCATTTACACACTATTTACCTGCAAGTATGCAATTTATGAAATTATTAAATTATGCAAATTCTCCCAAGTGAAAATTGATCTGAAATAAGTCAGGGGAAAGTCCAATGCCTATTCCAGGCCAGTTTCGGGCAGATACTGAACCTTGAGGCCATTCCAACAAGATTCCCTTTAATTTCATTTCCCTTCTGGGAAAAAAAAAATCCCATTGTTGTTCAGAACTTATGGATATCCACATGGCAGTATGTACAATGGGATAAAGAGAAGTTATGCTTCCCCGGAAGGTCTCTAAGTATCCTCATGGTTTTCCAAGTACTGGGAAATTACGAGAGAAGACGTGCACTAACACACAATGTAGTTCACATACCTGAAAACATCATCATGTGCTGAAAGTTCCAGGGGATCTTGTGTTTCCGGCCCAGATTCAGGAGGAAGGAGAGGGGATATATGTTGCATGCTCTGGCTACAAAAATTGCTAGCTGTGGATAAGCACAGGGAAACATTGAGGAAAATGTTGCTGCAATAAGGGTGAAAGTTCTTGAGCTTTAAATATTATGTCCTTAAGCTTCTCTATATTAGGACCCAGAAAACAGGAATAAACATGTCAGTACATGTATGTCCAACTTGCTTCCAAAATTCATTTTTCAACGTCAGTTCCTTTCCAGGAGCAGTAGAGAACTCTGTCTTCTTTGAACCTATACTCGGTTTAAAATTGTTAACTCGATACCATTTCAAGCCCTGTAAATTTTCTCATCATGTTTATGCTGCTGATAACTGACTCTACACTCAGGTCTGCTGCAAAATGTGAGGCAGAGACCGTTCCGAGGCTGTGGTATTGTCCTCTCAAGCAGCACTTTAGAAAGGATAAATGTGCTTCAGCTCACGATCATCATCTTACTTTCCATCAGTTTATACTCCTTAAACCTAGCAAGTTTCACTTATTTTTTTTCTTTTAGTGGATTTAATTTTGAGAGGCACTGCCTGTCTAAATGTATAATACAACTTCTGCTTTAAGAGGTGTTTCACTAAACTCCAAGCTTTCTAGGTTAAAAACCTATGAAAATATTTGTGGTAGTCATCTCTCCTCTTTTGACATCTTGGACTCCTTCCCTGATAGTCTGTCTATTCTAATTTGTCCTCAAATGGGATGGAGTTATTTGGGAAGAGGGAGCTTCCTTCTAAGATCCAGGTTTCGGATGGAATTTGAAAATTCACTTGACTGATCAATGAAAAGAGAACAAGAGGTAGGTGCAGGTGCTTAGTTGGACACTGGCTTCCAGAGAGGAGTTGGCTCTCTTGGCTGTTACGATCGTCTGCCTGTGATCCTAGGGGGCATCTGCCCATTTTCCAGGTGGGAACAAGGACAACAGCTGCTGACTGTCCTTGGGGACATGCGCAGTGGCTCAGTATCCTTTCTGATAGACATCCCTTCCTACTGGGAATGCTTATACCCCAGACCTAGAGCTAGAAAAGCCCTCTGCATTAAAACTGAAGTCTAGATTTCACCTGTCCTTTTACTTACAGGAAAGGGGCTAGCTTATTAAAATAAACTTACATGTGCACAGTGCTTAAGACGTTGAAAGCACATCTATTATGTTAATTTCACTTGATCTTTACTACCTTTTTTTCAAAGTCCTCACTGGAAAAAAAGATTTTACCATCTTGCACTGAAAGTATTTCTGAAGTTCTAAATCCTGGCTGTCTTCTGATACATTCTAATGCAGATTAAATATAAAAAATGGATTGACATACTCTTTATATAAATGATTCATAATTTGAGTTAAACATATTTTGAATATTCAAAAAATGTCATTTTCTTTTAGTTTTTCCCCCTTACTTCCCTCAGTATTTTCCAAACTTTTTATCCTGAACCATAACATTTAATAAAGGCCCCAATTTCTTAGGATAATTTCCACCCCTAATTAGAATTACTAGTCTGCCTTGAATTTGAGCTTTGCAGTAAACCTGAGGAAATACTTTAACAATTTAACAGAATAATCACTAAAGGTAAGTAGTTTGTTCTCTTTTCTCATCACCCATTGTTCTGTATTTCAAAGGATACAAAGGCTCCAAGTATGAAAAGAGCATTAAAGATATGATTCTGGAACGTGAACAGCGCCAGGCCCATGTAACAGAAGATGACGTTCTCAGCCAAGAAGTTCATAAATTCAAACAACTGAAAACAAAACAGAAAACAAAACCCATGAATTATGACTCAGCTTTGAGTCCATTTAATTTCTTGTGACTGTATTTGGTGACTGAATGGTCCTCCTGTAACTGGGAAGGCCATCCTTTGGCCTTCTGCTCAGCCTCTGGTGGGGTGCAGGGGCCCTGCCTATCCTGCCAGGCCAGCTGACTCTACCCTGGCTCTCTACCCAGTGACAGATGCTGCAGCCGTGTCAACATCCCACCCTCCTTTCCAACTGCAAGGCTGCCAGAGATACCCCAGGGTGAGATTAACTGGCATGATCCTCCATGGAACAATTCCTACTAGGACGAAAGAATAGTCCCTGTTACAGAAACTGAAACTACATGATTTGCTTAAAGTGTACCATAGTGAACGATGCAAGAATTGTTTAGTAGATACACGTGAGTTCCCAGACCCTGAAGAACTAAATAAAAAAAAGAAAAAAAGAGCTTTAGCTAAATTACCTTCCTCAGGCAGGCAGGAAGGGCAAACCTGGAAAACTTAGAAACCTGTAGTGAGGGTGAATGTCGATTATATTTCAATATTAGAATAATCAGTATATTTCAAACTTCAGACAATGCGACTCATTAAATTGACTGATGTAGGTATATCCATTAAATGTCTATAATCTCTAGCTGGTAAAATGGAAATGATTAATCCCAGGGATCAGTTAATTCAGTAAGAACACAATCGAGACATCAAATTCAGTCAGAGGGATAGAGTAATAACATGTTATGCTGAGGGATGCCCCCAAGAGTTATTCTTAGACCATTAACTAAACAATTTAAGTTGAACAAGAAAAACATTCTCCAACTTCCAGATTAGAAGTGAAAGGGAAATGTGTCCAAGGGCTACAGCAAAGGCAGATTTAGAAGAGATATTAGTTTATGATCCAGACTATTCATTTGGAAGTTCTGAAACTTCTTTCCCAGACCTACATAAATCACCATGTTAGGTAGACGTCTCTGGAGACATTTCTCTTGATTTTTTAAGGACTCATTATTTTTTCATGTAATGTATTTACAGCCCCACAAATAATGCCCAATACCTGTTCACCGACAGCTGACAGAAAGAAAAGCAGAATCTTGTCGGATGCATTATTTAAAACCAGTAATAGAAAGAATGGATTAAAAAAAAAAAAACACAGCTCTTTTGGTACAGGATGGTCTTTCTGCAAGGGTTAGTGATCGTCAATTATCCTGAGTACTCACTTTACATTCTAGGCCAGCCCATCTAAACAAACACCGTCACTCAAATAACCACAGACAGCTTGAAAATATAGGGGGAAGTGTAGGAGATGGGGGACACTTTTCTATCTCATTATGTCTTTACTTTTTCAAAAAGTGAGATTTGGCTGCTGTCTTAATCTGCCATAACATGTCAGGCTGCTATAATAAAATACTATAGACTGGGTGCCTTGAACAACAGAAATTTATTTCTCATAGCTCTGGGTCTGGGAAGTCCAAGATCCAGGTGCTGGCTGATTTAGTTCTGGTGAGGGTCCTCTTCCTGGTTTGCAAACAGCAGCCTACTTGCTGTATCCTTACATGGCAGAGAGGAAGAGAGATCTTCTCTCTTGTGTCTCTTTTTCTGAAGGCACTAATTCCATTCATGAGAACTTCACCCTCATGACCTAATTACCTCCCAAAGGCCCCACCTCCAAATGCCATCACATTGGGGATTAGGACTTCAACAAACGAATTTGAAGGGGATTAAGGGGAGACATTCAGTCCAGAGCAGCTATCCAGTTTTTGACATTAATAATCACATATCAAGGTTAAATTCATAGGGCTTCTCCTTCTCCGGTCCCCATCCCAAGTGTATTTTACTCTAGAGGGGACATTTTGCTGACTAGGATCCATTCAGCCTCTTGTTAGTGGTCATACCCCAATTTGCCTCTGGGGTCCACCTCTTTCCCCACGCTCAGCCCAGCATGTTTGGTTCAGAAATGTGTGTGATGAATTCAGCAGTTATTAGCTGGAGTTAGGACTTCTGATTGTGAGACATTAAAAAAAAAAGTAAGTTAAGGAAACAAAGGATATGTCTGTACACGTATGAATCCATCGTGTATTAACATATACATATACACATAACTTGCACTCCACTTTACAGACGTTTGACATTCCTATTAAATTTTGTTTTTTACCATGAACATGTTACTTTCATAGCTTAAAAAACTGAATTAAATTATAACAAAAATTTTAAAGTGGAATAAAATACTTCCCAAATGTTTTCCTTCTTTAGCCTTGCTTAAGCTCCAACTCTTCATCTTTTTACTTTCAGGAAGTTATCAAGCATTCTTATCTAATCTTTTTCTTATTTTCTTTAAAAGTTGTTCTTGAGTGCAGGAAAATACAAACAGCAACCAAAAAAGCACTTATCTTTTTGTGGAACATCTTTTTCAGTGATCTCTTTATTCACAAATCCATAGATTATATAGACAACATGCACAATGTTACATAAATCTGACCGTATTTTTATATAATTTACTTTAATTAACTCAGTAATATTTCACAAGCCTCTTTCCATGGCAATAAATCTCAATCTACTGAACAATTTTTAATGGCAGCACAATATCCCTTTGTATCTTCATACCCAATTTTATTTCACTGTATCTATTATTACCCATTATTAGACATTCGGTTGTTTCAGATTTTCCCCTTATAAACAGTGCTGCACTGAGCATCTTTATACAAATCTCTCTCCCCAGCTGAGTGATTACTCCTTAGGTGAAATTCCTAGATCTGGGCTACTTCTGTCAAAGGATATATATTAATTTTTCTTTTTCAACATACTACCAGCCTGCCCTTCAGAAAGATTATACCAATTTACATCTCTAATAATGGTGTAGAGGCCGCCCTTTCCTCACACTCTTGCCAAAATTAATTTTTATCAATTTTAAAAAAAACCTTTGACAATCTAATAGACTCACTTATTTTAAATTGTAGATGGTTGTTAGCATTTTAAAAAAGATTCCCTTCATAGCAAGGCAGCAGCACTGATTAGCACTCCTTTGTCTACTTCTATCATGTAACAACATTCCTCTGAATGAATAGGCTTCATAATAACTTCCTTCTCAGGGCACTTAATGAAAATATGTGGGCAAATTTAACTTTGTGTTTCACATGCAAAAATCTCCTGAAGACGTGTTTCAGAAAGAGAATGTACCTTAAGGCCAAGCTGACAGAAGCAACCAATTTGACCATTAAACCTTCATTGCCTGAGTCTGGCCCAGAGTAGTCAATTACTGAGGGAATAGATTTACTGGTCAATTTTGGAAAAAAGAAAAAAGAACAAACTCCACCCCCAAACCAATAATAATAATAAATGTCAAACTGGTTAATTCAGTATTTAATATGAATAACCTCGAATCTACTTCCTTCCCACTCAGGGTCAATGAAAAATAACTTGAGTCAACATTTTATTTATCCAGTACAGTAAGCAACATTTGTTTTATTTCCCTTAATTCACAGTTTGGGAGCCTGTGGAGGGGACCCAGGTTAAAAGTAATATTTGCTTAGCAGAGCTTTTCTTTAGGACAAAAAAGCACGTTTAATAGGGCAAGCAAGACTAGGGAAATATTTAAACTGCATAAGAGGACAATCTGTGTTTAAAAACTCAGAAAGTTCATGGTAACAATTTACATGTTAAACAACATAATCTGGTCAGCAAACCGTGTTCTCTAAAGACTTATTTGATACTATGTTTTTCAGTTGGTGTAACTTACTGTACTTACTAGAAAGTAAGAAAAAGTCATATCTGTTTTATAAAATATGTTTATTACTAATTGTGATTGACTTTTTCTCCTATTAGTAAAAGAATGAAACAACCATATTACTGTGGTTCATGTACAGAAATATTACAGCAGTTCACTATACCCTGCTTTACTAATACTAATTAAATTCACATGAACTCCTCAATATGGCTTTTATTTGACTTAAAGTTTGTTTCAACATGTTGACTTTCATTTACTTGGCCAAGTAATGCACTGAAATTCATTTTAATTGGGATTTTAAAGAACTTACAAAACTATAATAAAAGTGAAAGGAAAGAAAGAACTAACTATATTCTTTTATTTTCCCCATACTTTTGTCCTGGGATTAATTTTTTGTTTGTTTGTTAATAAAATTTACCCTTATTGCTAACTGGGAGGCTTCTTTAGAGAATATCTCAGATTTCACTTTTTTATACATTATTGGGTGTATCTATAACTATTCTGAACAAACTGGAGTACAAGTAAACAATTTTTATTCCTATATTGGGGGATTTGCAAACAAACATTACCATATATTCTATTAAAATTATAAACTTTTGCTCCTGGGATTCTAATATTTGCTTAGTCCCAAGTCCTGAGGAAATCTGTTCAAGGTGAACCCAATAATTCCTGTGGGCTCTACAGGTAGCATAGGACCTGAATTGTGCTGAAGACCTGTGCCCTTTACCACCAGGACATAAGGGATCTGAAAGCTTTGTTGCCAGTCAAGGTCATGGTTCCCAGAGTGAAGCCTCTCCTTACAAAGCCGAAGATCTATAGTTACAAATAAGTACAAGTGCAATCCTTTGAGATCCTCGTCTAGATTTAGGACACTGTAATAAAATCAGTATTACTACTTCTAAAATAGTGATAATGCTAATGGGACTCATTTTTTTAGGACTTAACTTGTGCTAGGGAATGAGTTAAAGGCTTTGCTTACTTTAAACATTTTTAGCAATTCATGTCGTTATGAAAAGAAAACTCATAAACTGATAATATTATTTCTATTTTACAGTTGGGGAAATTGCACTCAACCATAGTAATGCATTTGCCCACGTAAAGCTCAATAAAGGGAAGAACTGAGTTGTCCTGAGTTTTGTCCAAGGCACATGCCACTTCTGCCAGACTAGGCTGCCTCTCCATTAAACAAGATTCAGGTTCAGGGACAGCGAGAAGTTTGTAATAATAGTCACTGGTGAATATTTGTAACACATTACAGTCTGCAAAGTATAGTTTCATACATATATACATCCTGTTTGATCATCAGAGCAACTCTTCCCTAGATATCTTCTAGGGAAGATATCTGTGACTCCAACAACATTGTTTTTCAAGTAAAGAAACCCGAAAGGTAAATTTCCTTGTACCCAACTAGTGGATGCAGGGGGTGACTTGAAGTAGGGGATACTTATCCCTCTGCAATGTCTATTACCATCTGCTCACCCAAGCCAATTCTTCCAACACTTTCCCTCCTCTCAAAGTACAAAAAGTAAAAACAAAGGTCTTGCCATGCATTTGTAACTTCAAGACAAATCTCCTTCCCATTCACCCCTTTCCCCTTAGAGAAATTCTGGACTTTTCACTGTGCCTTATATAATGATTGTATATGGCTTTATATATATATTACGATACATATATATATCTTGATATCTCTATGTATCTAGGTATCTATGTATCTATCTATGGCCTAAAATAAGACAAACTTCATGCAATGTCTCTGCCCCATTTGCAGGAGGTGGACTCCAAATCCAAGATCAGATTCTTCAAGGTTAGGACTATACAGGCCCTGAAGTAAAGGAGGTTCAGAGAGCTCCTCTACTGAGCTAACCAAGCTGGTGCAAATGATTTTCAATACTTGATTTGGGTATTTTGAGCATGTCGGCTATCTCCCGCGTGGTATAACATCGATTGCTCTCAAGTAATGTCTCGATTTTGTCGCGATCAACTTCAACTGGTCTACACAACCATGGAGCATCATCGAGTGAGAAATCTCCAGTGCGAAACTTTGCAAACCACTTTGGACACGTTCAATCAGTCACAGCACCTTCTCCATATACTGCACAAATCTTTTATTGCATCTCAGTTGCGTTTTTACCTTTCTTGAAATAAGAAAGCATAATATGCTGAAAGTGTTGCTATTTTTCTTCCACCTTCAATATTAAAATGGCTACACAAAAATTCACCAACTTTGATGTCTTTTTAAAATGCATGCTGATATGACAGCTGTCACATACAATCTAACAACATTGTTTCGAATGAAGTTAAAGACAGCTAAGTGCTACTAGAGCCATCTTACAGAAAAATAAAACAAATGAAACTTTTGGCCCACTCAATATTTCTTTGTTTGAGAATTCTTGGGTTCCTTATGCACTCCTGGCTGCTACCCAGCTCTCTCCCGTCCCCTGCATTTTTCATTGTTTTCTTTTAAACTTAATTAGACTTTTTAAAAACATGAGAATTTCAAAAGCACAGCCTATAAAAACACAACAGAACACATTTTATGAAGATGAATAGGCATCATTAAGCAAGTAAAGCTAATATAGGAAATAAATGTAGTTACAGCTACAAGGAACTGAGCTTCATTAAACTGAATAAATACTATAGCCAGATTTTCTTGAAATCCTTAAGCTTATAACTTAAGGGGAAGGTTATTTTCTATGAATTTGCTAAATTACTTTAGCCAGTAAACACTGATAATAGTGTTCTTATTTCTGGAGGTTTTCCAGTTTTGATTCTTCCTTTTTGGGGGGCTATTAAGGTAAAAGTGTAGAGTTTTGTAAGGTTGCATTTAAGTTAATACACTATTACGTTAAGAATAACTTCTCAAGTCTGCAACTTCAAAGTTCTTATTACCATGATATTGATCAGGAATATTGGTTCACCAAATAAGACTGGCCTTAGATCTATTTTGATGAATTTCAACACATACACACACACACACACACATGCACATACACAGGCACACCACAATATAGGAACACGAATTTCAAAGGTAGAGTCACCTTGTGATGTATGCAGTCTAGACATCTAGCCAATGCTTGATTGCTCCAACACTCTTGTTAACGGTCTCTCCAGCTTATAACTGAACACAGCCAAAGGCAGAAACCTCACCACTTACCAAGGAAGCAAATGGCATTTTTAGACGTCTGTAACTGTAAGAAAATCTTTCCTTACGTTGAGCTGAAATTTCATTCTCTATCACTTTCAACTGCTTCTCCTACTTCTACTTCTTTAGCTCATAAAAAAAATAAGTCAAGTAGGGTGTCATTTTATCCCACACAGCTTTGCTCTACCGGCAGAAAGGGGATTTCTATCAGAAGAGTTGCAGTTCAGGCAATTTTACAGTGTAGGCAGCAAATGCCATTTTTCATCCTACAGTCTTGTTAGTCTTGAAAGTAAACATTTTGCTAGGAGTTTGTGGTTGGCATGTGGAGCCTCTAGTCTAGAATACCTGCAAACGCTTGGGGGGCTAGAGTAACCAGAATTATGTTCAAATAAGCGTTCTCCAGAAGGATCTTCTCAGCAAATCTAATAGTACTGGCCTTTAGGAAAAAAAAGAGAGATGGCATGACATAATTTCTCCGTGGTTTGGCCGACAAATAAATTAGCTAGTTGAAACAATATGTTTTCTTTGAAGAAATTAAAACCATGCTTTAAAAAAATCTCTTAATGAAAAAACCAAGAGAAACATCGATATTGTTAGGCATTGGTATAAAAAAATTCACACTTCACACATTATCAAAAATTTTAAAGGTCAATATCCCATTTCTTCTACTTTTTCATTTAGCTATTCTTAATCTGTTTTCTTATTCATCTTGTGTGTCTTTTTATCTTTATAATTAGCCTATGCTGAATTCTTTCTTGAGGGGGAGTGTGAAGAATGTACACAAAAAGGAAGATTTCTAATGATGTCATTTCTTTAGGTCTCTGAGTTGAATACCAATACCCCAGCCCTTGCCACTGATCTGAGTGACAACCACCCACAACATGGCTGAGGATATACTGCTCCATCCACCATGAGAATATTGTGCTCTTTCTACATGAAGATTTGGCACTGGCAACATACAGTATATTGAGCCCCAAACACTGTGAGCTGTGTTCGACTTCTTCCTGCCACCCCATTTCCTTGATGAAAGTGTTACAAATGCCTAGGATTAAGGACATTACTCAGTGTTGTTTTATGATCAGCTATTTCACAATGTAATGCATAGAATATCAGGACAAATGCAAAACACTAGAACCAAACCAGTATTCACTGAGAAAGGCTTTGCCTCAGTATTTCAGACTGAGAAGTTGAAGCATGTGTTTGGAATAACACTTAGTTGTAAAGCTAGCTTGAAAATTTCCAGAGATCCTTTGCTTCATGTTATGTTACACCTAATAAACACTGGCATTTATGTTAGTGCATCTATCATGTTTGAATTCCTTTGATAAACTTTCTGAATTAGATAATTTTGAATAATTTACTGTAATGGCACGACAGTAACCAGAACTTCTCAGAAAAAACTATTTTACCACCCTTACCCCATCTCCTATTTTTGAGGGAAAGTAATTTGAAGACTAATTCAACTGATTTGCTATCTAACCTGACCAAACTTTGTTCAACTTTTCCTTTTGCTTTGAGGTCATCTCTTGTACAATACATGGAGGTAGGTTTTTCACAATTTAGAATGTAAAGAGGTATATATTTTTTATGTATTTCAATCTGATTTTAAGTCTGATACAAGTATATAACACAACTTTATATTATATGTAAATAGTAATATTCAAACTCTTAATTTTTTGTTTTCCAGATGGTTAAAGAGTTCATTGATTTGACTGACAAAGAAAATATCACAACGAAGGGTTAAAAAGCATTTTAATTAGGAAGAAGATTTTGAATTGAATTTCTGAACTATGGTGGATTGGATTACGGAAAGGCATTCAATAGAAGGTTTGAAGCTTAGAGTAGAACATTGTGCTAAACATGATAAGAAATTGGAACATGTGAAAGAGTCTTTATAAATCAGAGAAATCAATGAAAATGAGACAAAAATATATGACAATTGAATAATGCCACGTAATTAGAAAACAGCTGCCAAATGATTTTTATGAAGGCACGAATATCACTAAATCAATAGCTGATGAAAATTAAGTTTGCTTGACTTGTTTCTTTGTAATGGAGAGTTAAAGTGTAGTGAATGTAGATCGTCAGTGCTTGTACTGAACTCCAGAAAACTCTTATTTTACACCGATTAACTTTGTAGAGCTTCTTTTTCAGCAAGATTTATAAAGCCCCCTCCCTGAAGCCTCTTTGTATGGAAGCTACTGCACACCCTTGACAATATAAGTAAAATGTCAAAAATTATGAATGATTACAGCAAATGAATGTATTTCTCTTTGTTTCCAAGGAAGGGAATTATATTTTCACACAAAAACCAGGTATGCATAAATCGATTCTGTATGAGTTTTAGCTTTGACTTACTTTGGTGGTTTGGAGCTAATTTTATTTTTGTTCCAAACTCTTTGGGTATTTCAGAGTTACCACAGAAAGTTCTCTTGGGCTACATGTGTATTTTCAATGATGTTCAGAATGAGTTTGTATGCAAAACAAATCATATTCAAATACCGAGGGAAAGACTCAGCTGTAGATATGCACTAGAAGATCTTAATCAGTCTCTACTCTCTAGTTTAACCCTCCATTCCTTCTTACCACATAAATTTTTAGGCTTAATGAGAGTCAGTTCCACTTGTTCCAGAGTCTGTTTATCTTTGCTTTAAATTGGTATTTGTAATTGCTAATTTAACTACGTAGATTAAGTGTGACTATGAAAGAAAGAGTTGATGTTTTTCAAAACTAAGTTAAATATGTAGAAAAAACTTGGTAAAATTTAGTTGCATAGAAAATGATACTAAATTAGTGGTAAGCAGGACAACTATAAAACGTTTAAATACAGAAAAATTCTTAATGTATATGCTTTGCTGATGTCTTTAATTCTTGGCTCTGAACTAAAGACACAGAAATAGAAACTGGAAGTTCTGGTAGATATATTTTGGGTGTGCTTTGTGCAAGAAAGGCATCCTAGAACCCTAAGATTCAAAGAAAAAGCATTGAATCTTTATCAAAAGATTGGCAAATTAATATGCATTTATGTAAGTGACGATTAAATGTTGGAGGTATTTGTGTCATTTTAAAATGACTCCTTGCTTTAACTGACTTTTCCATTAATTGACTGATGCTAATTTTGTTTTAGATAAAAGTGGAGCCTGTTTTTCTCTCTTTTAACACTTTTTTGTATTTAATATTTCCATTTGATTATTTTTTCCAACATCTTGTACCTGTTCCAAATTACTAATATTCTTCTTTATCTCTTTAAGGATACTAATTATGCGTATTTTAAATTGTTGGCGTGCCGTTTCCAATAGTTTTGCTTCTTTTGGTCTATGTCCAGATTTGGGTCTCTGTTTTAAGTGGTTGTGCTTTTTTGGGCATTTTGTTATTTTAGCCTGTGAGCCCATATCTTCCTGGGGTCAATCCTGTCTGCCAATGTTACGAGGAAATGTTACGAGGGACACACACTAGAGTTCCTTCAGTGATTTTTAGGAGATGCGCAGGGATGAGCTCCAGGGTGGAGGAAGCCCTCAGCACCATCAAACTTTGGATCACCCCCCAAAACTGAATTGGTTTCACTCCTCTGGTAATTCGTCTGTCAGGGATTCACCCTTAAACCCTTAGAACATAGCAACACTGGGAAGAGGCAGAGTCTCTCTAGGTCATTTTCCATCATCCTGAGGGTTTGGAGGCACAGGAGATGGAGGACAGAGGATGCTCAAAGGCAGGGCAACTGGTCATCCTGCACTTTTATCAACTTCTTCACTGCCCAGATGCTACTTCCAGGGCTACCACGATGGATGCTCTAGGCTATTGCAATGAGGCGGGCGAAGATAACCCCAAAACAATAAGGGCAAGAGGCAGGTGCAGAAGTTAAAATCTCTAACTGATTCTCTCTTCCGACTCCTGCTTTCGCTGCTGTGCAGGTGTGGCCATCCTTCATACCACTTTGACCACCTCTGGCCTCTCCAGGTGTTCTTATAGTTTTTATTACTTGCTTGGTTCCATGTTTTCTCTCAATCATGTAGTTTCTCCAGGTTTCATTTGGGAAGAAGGAGCCAGCAGCTGAAGCTAGTTTGCTATCTTGTCATCACTGAGTTTTGTATTATTTTTAAAGTTAAAGTTGCTGATTGAGAATGATAAATGGTATTGAAGTGTTCTCCTCCATAGGGGTTTCTGAGTTTAATTTGAATCAAACTACTGAAAAGCCTGCTTAAGGCAAAACTGGGGATATGAGGTTGTCTATGGCCTATGCCCTCGGCCTCTCTGCGTGTGGCACTTCCTCCCTTTCCATGGGTGAGGAAATCATATATTTCAGACTTTTGAGGACCGATCTATTTTCAGACACTTCGTTATTTTGTCCCCATCTAAGTACTATTGTGCTTTTCTATCCTCTATTCTATTTTTGGTTTGGAAAACAAAGTTACTGTACCCCAAGAGATTTCATTCCTTGTACCCCTTATACTTCAGACGCCAAATATCCTAGAATTTTGACTTCTGGAAAATCAAACCGAACATTCAGAAAAATAGATAAGTCACAAACAAGCAATTTCTTAAAGAAGATATACAGAGCTTCCCTGGTGGTGCAGTGGTTGAGAGTCCGCCTGCCGGTGCAGGGGGCGCGGGTTCGAGCCCTGGTCCGGGAGGATCCCACATGCTGCGGAGCAGCTAGGCCCGTGCGCCACAACTGCTGAGCCTGCTCTCTAGAGCCCGTGAGCCACAGCTCCTGAGCCCATGCCCCTAGAGCCTGTGCTCCGCAACGGGAGAGGCCACCTCAATGAGAGGCCCGTGCACCGCCATGAATAGTAGCCCCTGCTCGCCGCAACTAGAGAAAGCCCGAGCACAGCAATGAAGACCCAAATAAACGTAGCCAAAAATAAATAAAATAAATAAATTTTAAGAAGATATACAGATGACCCCAAAACTAATCTGTAAGTTTCAGAAGGGCGCCTAGCACACTTGTTATGTTTGTCACTGAACAGCAACTCCCAGCAGAGAGCTTAGCATATCATAATGCTCAATAAATATCTATTGAATAAACAAAGTGAATAAAAAGGGAACTCTAAGGAATTGCCTGTGTCACTGTAAGTTTGCACAATCTTCCTTCATGGAAATTTAGGAGAAATATAATAAAATTTATAAGATGTAAAACCTTTATCTGAACAATTCTACTTCTTGGAATTTTTCCTAAGCAAATAATGTGACAAGTATACATAGATTACATCAAGATGTTCATTCCTTAAAATAAAAAGATATGAAAAAAATAAAAAATAAAAAAATAAAAAGATATGGAAGACAACCAAAACATACATCAAAAGAAGAATATTTAAACAATTTAAAAGGGATTACACTTCTGAAGGTTCATTGCCATGTATGATGTTTCCTATGGCTTTTTACCAGATACATTTTATCAGATAAAGGAAATTCTTCCCTTCTATACTTTGCCAGGAATTTTTAAAATAAATATTTGTTGAATCTTTCATATCCAATGCTTTTCTTAAATCTATTGAGATATTTTCTTTTCATTTGTTTATGTGGCAAATTATACTTACAACATTTTAATATTAGAGCATACTTACATTCCTGGGACAAACCCAGCTCAGTCCTAACGTACTTTTGTTTTACACTGATGAATATGGATTGCTGATCTTGCTTTCACAATCTTTGTATCTATGTCCATAAGTGAGATTGGCACACACGTTTCATTTTTATTACTGCCACTGACTGGTTGTTATTTCAGGAGTATTATAATAGTGTCATTAAATGACTTGGGAAGCATTCCTCCTTTATCTTTTTTCTTAAAAGGTAAGTATAAAATTGAATGATCTGTTTCTTGAAAGTTAGATAGAACTCACCTATGAAACAATCTGGGCCTTGGTTTTTTTTTGGTGAATGGATTGTTAGCAACTGATTCAATTTCTTTAATGATTACAGGTCTACTTAATTCTTTTTCCCCTTCAGACAGTTTTTTATTTTTTCGAGTATCACAATGTTTACTGACAGATACAAGTATATAAAATCAGGGCATGAACATGACTTGATAAATTAAGTAGACTTGATTTCAATACTATAATAAGAGGGACCAATTCAAATTCTCACCATTTGTTTCACACCCACAAAGACCACTTCAAGGGCATTTATGATCTCTCAAAACTGACCAGTTTTGTGCAAGTAAACCATGTTTCTTTTAAAAAGACTTGTGCATTTGCCCAGGCTCAAGGATATTAAAATCTAGCACATAAAGCCCATTACTAGAGGTAGAAATACAGGCAATATACTATTATGGCAGCAACCATCAATTACAGTTAAGAATTTTTCTGTAACAACCAGATGGATAATCAAATATTGCAACAACTCAAGTATTACTGAGCAGAGTGCATTTCTACAGTATTCAGTGTTGCTATTCAGTTTTCTAACTTCAAACAGCCTATGATAACTGGCAGCAAAGAAGGTCCTTGCAATAGACTGCCTCTGCTTGAGAACTTGATGTAATTATTGCATGCTGCTAATATACTATCTAAACATTAAAGAGTCTCCTAAAATATTTGATGGTAGACTATGATTAAGACATTACACTACAAAAAGACCTTACGCAGAAAGAAATCCTAACTGACGTGCTTCTGCTTTAAATATTGTGAAAATGCTACAGCAGAATAGATTTTCGCAGTGGTTAGGTCAAATGGAGTTACATCATAGCAACAGTATGTTTTGCATGATTTAAGGCTTTGGCTGTTTTTTTAGTCAGCTTCCTCCTCTGATTCTTCTTCAGCAGTTTCTAGCCAGGTTAGCCACTGATTCACCTGGAACAAAGCCTTGCATTTCCCTGGAAACTCATGGGTTATATCTTCTTTCCAAGCCAAGAAAGCTTCTTCTTCAATAATCTCCATGTCATAGAAGTGAACAAAAAAGTGAAGTAACATGGCTTTTGGGAAGTTGCTATTGTAGCAGTGTACGTGAAGAGCATAGAGGGCACTGACTTGTAGATCAACATGATCATGAAGGAATTTCTGCATTACTGGCTTGGAGGAAAGAAGCAGTTGTTTTTCCTGCTCTAACTATTCTTTGGAAGGAGCAGAGGAAGAATCTGTTTCATCACTGGGTGGGTTTACTTCACTAGAAACGTACTGTAAGAAGCTAGTCATTAAGACGTTCACAAATCCTTTATCTACATGAAGTTTGGGAGAGATGTTATCTTTAATCCACTTATATATGGTTTGAGGAGATGGATCCAACTTTATTTAACTTTAACAGTTCCTTCTCCAATTGGAGGAGTGGGAGTAAGAAACTGTCCCTTTCCTTCCAAGATCTCCAATATGCGGTCCTTACTCTGATCAATTTCTGGGAGCATTTTTTGCATATTGACTTGCTTTGTTGGAAAAGCTCTGTTGACCATTCTCGATCTTGTAATTTAGTTAAATGCTGAAGACAAAGTAAGAAGAGAGGAAAACGGGTGCCACTTTCCAGTGGTTGAGCTAGTTCTGAAATGCTCACCAGCTCCAAAATGATAGCATGAGCAGCAAACTGTGCTAAATATGATTTCACCAAGGGGATGTGAACCTCCAGTTTGGGGCACTGGTCCAGTACCTTCAGGAAAGCCTGCATGAAGTTGTCACTTGTGGTTATCCCTTTCTGTTTGAGGAAACTGATCAAAGAACTTGCTTTTTCTTGATCTTCATCATTTCTCTCTAGTGACAGGATGATTACTTTGCTTAACATCTCGGGGAGAAAATGTTCAGGAGCCCTCATCTCTCTTACACCATTGACAGCTTCGTTTACATTTCCACTATTCAAATATTCGGTTACAACAGTTTCAGTTAATTTATGCAGTTCTTCCTTTGATGGTGGTGGCTTTTTACTGGTCTTGGCAGGCTTTTCCTGAATAAGTGGTGGATTAGTTTTGAGACCAAGCTGAGGTGTCTGTCCCAGAGGTGGTGTCTGAGTGCCTGGTGGCTGTGCACTATAGGAGGAATCACAGTTATCTGGCACTGGATTTTTTTTCATTAGGAAAGACTGAGCAGGCCTCAGGCTAATCTCATCTGCATTAAGCTGTCCTTAGAACACCGAGGTGGCATATCCTTCGACCGTCCTTGCAGCTGGGATAAGAGTCCCTGACTCTCATTATGGTAGAGCTGGCTTAGCCCCTGGTTTTCATAAACTTGCCTCCCATCTCCCCAAACTGCGATTGTGTGGGAGGCATGATGTGTCCCCCGTTGTCACTGAAGAGTTGATTTGAACGATGACGCCCCAGGGCGGGTGAAAATCTATCCTGGATAACTCCTAGACCAGTACCAACTCCACTACCTGGCATTTGTCCAAACATGTCAGCAAGTCCTCCAAGTGCATCCCTATCCATTTTCATCCTGGGTGGCATGAACCGTCCCTCCAACAAGAAGTCACTTCTCATCCCTTGAGCCATAGGAGCAGGAATAAACACTCCTAGATCTTTTAATGCATCTTGATGGATTTGATTGATCATCTTTAGTCCATTGTCAAGAAAAGCCTGTGAGGAACTCAGTGGTGTTCTCTCAACTCTACAGTCTCCTGCAGCGGCAGTTCCTTACTTAACATCAAGGAGCACATTTGGGCAAAGTACTGATCCATTAAGGACTTGGCTCGTTCATAGTCTAACCTAGGTCTCACTATTCTCATTATCTGACAGAGGCACTCTAAATCTTCTCCCATATCTTTGAGTTGGACTCTCTTCTTTTTTTCCAAAAGTATTTTGATGCACTTATGAAGGATAGATTCATGAATAAGATCAAGCCTTCCAAGTTCTCCAGTGAATTTGATGTTCCCCAACATCTTGATCTTAGCAATGGCTCTCTGTTCCTCCTCCGCGGGGAGGAGGGATTTTCATGCTTATCACAGACATCAACATTTCTGGTTCGGTTTTCAAATTCCTCTTGTAATTTGGAAATTAGGAGGCGCCTGAATGTTGTGCTTTGCTTCTGTCCTGGTTGACCCTCTACTGCTGGACCATCAAAGTTTGGTGCATCTTCTGCCAATCGCAGACACAGCTAAGCATACAGTGAGCTATACTTTGGCTCTTCTAGGGCTTTGTCCACCGTCAGCAGTATGACCCCTTTAAGGATGAGTTTAGACTCTACACCCACATTGAGGAGCTCAAGGCATAGCTTGTCAAACTTCTCAGGAGTAAGCTTATTCAGTATGCCTCTTACTCTCCTGAAGATTGCATCCTGTCGTTCTTTTTCATTTGCAGAGTTGTTTGCTGTGGAGTTGTCATCTCGTCTAGTGCTTGATGCAGGAATCCGTTTCTGAGCGTTTTGCCCTAGGGTTTTCCCCAGGAACTGTTGCCAGCAGTCTTGGGGTAGTGCTGAGGTGCACCTTTACTTCTCCTCTGCCCGAAGAAGCACTGAAGCGAGAAGCAGCCGCTTCTACCATCGCACTCTCCACTTTGGCAGCTTGACAACGAAGACTCTTCAAAAGAATAATATTAATGGATGGGGTGGGGAGAGAAGGGGATGGGAGAAATGAAAACCCTTCACCGAGAACTCAGCAGCTGCCACTGCAGCTGTCTCCTCAGGATCCGGTCGTCCGGGACGGGGAAGGGAGGGGGAGGGGAACGGAAAACAAAAAACGGGGAGCCCCTTCAAACAGTTTTGGTAAGTTATATGGTTCTAGGAAATTGTCCTTTTCACCTAAGTTTTTAGATTTATTTGCATCGATTGTGCATGACATCTTCTTATCTTTTTAACCTCCACAGCACCTATGGTAATGTCCTCCTTTTCTTTTTTAACATTGTTAATTTTGGGTTTTTTTGGCCTTATCCAGATTGTCCATTTTATTGGTTATTTTCAAAGAAACAATTTTTGGCTTTGTTGATCCTCTCTATTATAGTTTTGCTTTCCATTTCTTTTTTCTTTCCTTTTTACTGCTTTTACCTTTATTTTTTACTTAATTTTGTTCTTTGGACTTGTTCTGCTTGTTCCTTTTCTTAATTCTTAAACTGATATTTTTACTCATTAAATTTAAATTCTTTGTAGTTTTTTTTTTTTGTGGTACGTGGGCCTCTCACTGTTGTGGCCTCTCCCATTGCGGAGCACAGGCTCCGGACGCGCAGGCTCAGCGGCCATGGCTCACGGGCCAAGCCCCTTTGTAGTTTTTAACATAAACATTAAAGGATATAAATGCTTAATTTCATTTCAATACTACATTTAATTAGTTGCAAATTTTGATGTGCAGCGTTAATTGTATTTCTTTGGTAAAATAAAATACAATTAAACAAACAATACATAAATATGCTTAGAAATAATTAGAATATTTCAGATGCTAGAGTCCCCTTTGACTATTCCTCCTGGTCCCTCCCACATCCATCCCATGTAGTCTATTTTTTTTAATGAGAATACCTATAAAGGTATTCTCATTAAAATATATTTTGTGTACATGTTTTTCAAAAACAGTATTAAGTCCCTCCCACATCCATCCCATGTAGTCTATTTTTTTTCTAGAAAGGTATTCTCATTAAAATATATTTTGTGTACATGTTTTTCAAAAACAGTATTATTTAGAAAATATGCTGAAGGAAAATATAGTATCATTTTTTTAATTTGCTGGTTGTAGGTTTACATATGACTAATTTAATAGATACTACAAAATAGCCCTCTAAATTAGTATATTTTTTACCTTTTCATGAGCAGTTTATTGGAATATCTGGTCCCCTAAAACCTTAAAACACCTAGCCTGGTCAACTTTAAAAATTTTTGCCAATCTTATGAATATTATATTATTATCGTTTTATTTGTAGCCCTGATTAATAGAGAGTTTGGGCAACTTCTCATGTTTATTGACCAATTGGAATTACTGTTCAATGAATAGCCTATCTTTTTCTTTAACCATTTTCTTTAGATTTTTGTTTAAAATTATTCTTGTTATATATTGAGTAGACAATGTGGAATACTTATAGCTATGAAATATAAAAATAGATAATATAACATATGTCTACACATTCCCCATACTGTTAAAGAAAAAGAGCATGGTCTTTATACTTCAGAATTGCTCTCTGCTCCTCTGATCCCATCCCTTCCTTTCTGTCTGTGTGGTAATCACTATCCTAAATTTTGTGTACCTTATGGCCTTGTTCTTTATACTTTTTCTGCAAAATTTAATATCTCTAAACAATATATTATTTTGTTGTTATGTTTTTCAAATTTATATAAATGAAATCACATTGAATATATTGCTCAATATTTTGTTTTTGAGATTCATTGTGTTGTTTTGCTAGAGTTCTGATTCATTCATTTTCCCAGCTGTATGATATAAGAAATGGAAATGCAGTTATCCGTTCTACTGTTGATGAACATTTGGGTTGTTTCCAGTTCTTTGCTTTTATAAACGGTGGAGCTTTGACTATTCTTGTACCTGTCTCCTGATGCAGGTATGAAGCACTTAACCAGAGAGTATCTACTTGGAGTGGAACTACTAGGTAAGAAGGGACATCGATCTTTTGCTTTATGGGTACAGTCAAATTGCTTCTCAAATTTACCCTCCCACCAGCAATGTGTAAATGTTCCAGTTGCTCCACACTCTTGCCCAAACTAGGCATTCGCTGATTCATTCATTCATTTATACATTCACTCAACAAAAAGTTATTGAGGACTTACTATGTACCAGCCACTATTCTAGGTGCTGGAAATGCAGTAGTGAACACAACTGACAAAAACACTTGCCTTTTGGAACTTCAATTCTGTAGAGGAGACATTAAACAAGATAAACAACTAAAATATATAGCATATTAGTGATATGAACTAAGGTTAAAAAAATAAAGCAGGAAGGGAGATATAAAATAGCAAGGTTTTTTTTCCCCTCCAAGTAGTTCACTCTGCTGTCAGGGAGATGAGAGCCACAGCTGTTAGACAGAAGTCCTGATACTCTTGCCTGCAAGAATGAAGGCGAGAGTTAACGACCCCCCCTCCCCCCAGGAGAGGGCAAAACCTGATGGAGAAATATTCAGAGTGAAAGTGCAGAGGTCAGAAATGATCTGACGTGCCACGTGGCCAAGACAGGAAGCTAAGTAGGAAAAAGTGGGGTTATTCAGTGTGTTGGCTGAACCACCCCCTTTTTCTCACTGACTTTGTCCCAGAAATTTCAATAGCTCCGGATTATTTTTGGTTTTTGGTTTCCCCTCACTGGAGGCTGAAAAATAATTATCAAGGTGGATGTTGAAATTTTAGATAGTGTCCAATGAAACTATTACTGACTTAAAGTAAAGACAAAGTAAAGATCTAAAAAAAAAGTGAAGATGCAAGCCAGGTAGACATTTGGGAGAGAGACAGCCTGATTAGAGCTAGCAGCAACACAAAGGCTCTGAAGAATATCAAGGAACCCAGTGTGGTTGGAACAGAGAAGTAGAATGCAAGAGATCAGAATGAGAGCCATGAACACAGTGCTCTAGGAACTTGAAGGACTTAGTGAAGGATTTTGGCTTTTACTGGGGAAGATGAGAGGCACTGGAGGGTTTTGAGCAACAGAGTGACATGGTTCTGATTATGCTTTAACACCATCATTCTTGCCACTGTGTTGCAAATAGAAGCCAGTGATGAAGTAGAAGGGCCAGTCTGATGGTTACTGTAATAGTCCAGGTGGGAGATGTCAGTGAACCTGGACTACAGTGGCATTGATGGGGCTGGTGAGAGGAGAGAATATTCTGAGTATATTTTTAAAATAGAAGTGAGATGATTTGCTGAAGGCCAAAGATGAAGTCAAAGATGACACAAAGATTTTGGCCTAAACAAATAAAATAATCCTAATGAGGTTAATGTCCCTACGAGGTAGGAAGAATTAATAGCCTCATTTAATAAATGAGGAAACCAAAGCCCAAAGAAGTACAGTAACTTGCCCAAGACCAAATAACTACGTATGTGGATCTGGGATTTGAACCCAGCTTGGCTGACTCCAGAATCTGTACTCTTAACCACTCAATTATATATGTTAATTTTTTTCACCCTGGTAGAATGGTTTGAATTCCCTATGTGACCACTGATTTGAACATTTTGTGATATATTGATGACTATTAGGATTTCTTCTCATATGAAATATCTAATATCTTTGTCTAGTTTTCAAATCAATGGGTAGTTTATCTTTTTCTTATTGATCTGTAGGAATTCTTTATATATTCTGGAATATATGATCCTTTGGTAGTTATATGTCAAATTGCAAATATTTCCTCTTGTTTATCACTAGCCTTTCTCCTGTTTTTATGATGTCTTTTGATGAACAAATGTTCTTTATTTTAGTGAAGTCAAATAGATCGAACTTTTCCTTTATTTATTTTTTGTACTTTAGAAGTCTTCTGAAATAAAAGGAAAAATTAATCTATGCTGTTAGAGTCAAGATAGTGGTTACTCTTTTGGGGAAGAGCAGGGAGGTGACTGTAAGGGGCATTAGAGAGGCTTTTGAGGTACTGATAATGCTTCTTGACCTGGGTGCTCTTTACACAGTTGAGCTCAGTTCACAAAAATTCAGCAAGCTGTGCACTTATATGTATTTATCCTATGTATACTATAATACTTCAATTAAAAAATTTTTAAGTTAAATCTGACAGTCCCTTCCTTTTAACTCATGAGTTTAGTCCATTTACAGTTTTGGTCACTATTAATGTATTTGATTTTATTTCTACTGTCTCCTTTCAAATTACTCTGACTTTTCTATGCTTTGGGGGTTTTGTTGCTGTTGTTCCCATTTCCTGCCTGCTTTTGTATTGATTGACTTTTTTCCTTCTTTATTTCCCACTGGGTTGGAAGTTATGCATTCTATTATAACATACATATCTTATGTAAAGTGAATTTCTGTTAGTACGCCCTTTCAATAACTTAAATTTAAAATGCTTTGATCTGTTTGTGCCTCATTTTACTAATTTACTTTGGGGCTTCCCTGGTGGTGCAGTGGTTGAGAGCCCCCCTGCCGATAGGGGACACAGGTTCGTGCCCCGGTCCGGGAAGATCCCACATGCCGTGGAGCGGCTGGGCCCGTGAGCCATGGCCGCTGAGCCTGCGCGTCCGGAGCCTGTGTTCCACAACGGGAGAGGCCACAACAGTGAGAGGCCCACATACCGCAAAAAAAAAAGATGGAAGCAAAAATGAGAAAATAAAGTAAAATTTTTTTTTTTTTTTGGGTGACATCTTTGTGGCCTTTGTCTAGAATGTGGCTTGCCAAAGATGCTTTGTTTTTGCCAGTTGTTCCACACATATTTCCAACCTGGACCACATTTTAATTTATATCTTAAGTTTGGGTATTGTGGATATCATAGGCAGTAGAAATTTAAACCATAAACTCTCATAAGGTCAAGCCTGAAGTCTAAATTTCTCAGGGGATACATCTTTCCCCACCTAGAACCCACCAATGTTTTCTGAGATATTGTAGATATAGTAGCTCACATGTAAGAACTATTTAGGAGACAAGTCTAGCCCAGAAATTAGACTTGAAAATAGTTTAAAATCATTATTTGTATCCTCTTAATTCAATTCCCATTTATTTCCAAATATTGGTTGACTGTTTGCCTTATGTTAAAGATGTGCTAGTCACTGGGGATACAATAAGAAATAAAACATAATTCTTATTTTCAAGGAAATAATAGTTGGATAGAGAAATTTACAGTCTTGTTACATAGGAATGGTCAAAACCTAGTATGTGCACCACAAGTTCTCCCTTGTATGCCCATGACAGGTATTTAATTGGTCCCAGCTTTCTTTTCCATTGATTTTGGAAACAGCCATAAAACTCCTCCTCTACATCATATTGTCAATTCATCTGAGTCTTCATATATCATCCTTTCTTGCCTTTCCTGACCTAGAAGAAAGACCTGAAGCATCTAGTATTCCCTCCAATTATAACCAGCTTCCAAGGTCAGAAAAGACTGGGCACCAGGGTGGCATAGAAACAACCAGATCTAACAAGGATTTCCCTGTGCTACTTTAACACTGCCCTGGATATTTACCTACACGGTGGCACAACCTTGCCACTTCATGCCATTATATTCACTATATTAGAAACTTATAAGAATATAAGAAAGCATAAGTGAAAATATGCTTAAAAATTCAGTAAAAACACAACCTAAAAGATTATCCTGAAAAATAGAAAAAAGGTCATAGAAAGAAACAGGATCTGTAAAGTTTCTCATTAGGCCAACTGCCTGCCTCTCGTTACCCACACCTGATTCTCATTGGGCCTGTCCGGATTTCATTTGGTTCTCAGGTCATTGCTTATTTTCATATGGGGGCTACATAACAGGGTCTCTTCCAGTCCCAGAATTCCATGGAGAGAAAAAGAGAAAATGTCAATAATTAATGAACTGTCAGGGAGACACAGCTTCAACACATCCTGAATCATGTAAAAATTCCTACTCTACAGCTCTTAGGCGTGACCAGCGAAAGGCCAGCATTTAACTTTTCTGAATGTATTTTAATATAATGCTTATCTTTGCTTCCAAAACGCACAATTTCATAAGGTAAGAAAAAACTGATATCTAAATTAAAATGAAAAATGTGGATAGGAGTGACTTATTTTTACTTTTCACAAAACTCAAATTTGAAGAACTTCATATTTTTGTTAATTTTTAGAAAAACAAATGAATAAATTTAAAAAACCCGTATAATTAATTTTATCAAAGCTAACCCCAGTAATCACCCCTCCTAATAATTTGTACGTCTTAGGAACTGTTACATCGAGTCATAAAAAGAAAGTGTTGGGTTATAAAGATACAGCTTGAATCCCAGCTCTTTGGTTGCAAGCTGTGTGAAGTTGAAAACTTGAAGCCTCAACGTTATTCCATGTAGAATTGGAGAATTTAATACTTACTGTGCAACATTGTTGTTATGTAAACCTTCCGGCAAATATGAGGGGCTCAATGAAGGGTAACTGTTGTCATTATATTTTTCTGTAATCCCCTCAATGTCTAGCACATAGGGATTCTCAATTATTCATCATTGAAAGACAAACAATCATGACAAGATTGTGTGTATTGTGTATATCTAAGGTAAGAGGGTAATGAGAAAGAAACAAAATATTTATGGTACATATATTTATTTTGACTTCTGCCACATAAGCTATGTAAAAAGAAGAAAGAGTTGAATATAGATGTCTCCTTTACCCAAGTCAAACAATGAAATCTAACAATAATGTTACATTTCTTTGATATGCTGAAAGGACATGATATTGAGGGGGTCCTTTTTTTTTTTCTTCTGTTTTTGGCCTCACTGTGTGGCTTGTGGGATCTTAGCTCCCCGACCAGGGATGGAACCCTGGGCCCACAGCAGTGAAAGTGCCAGGTCCTAACCACTGGACCACCAGGGAATTCCATGGATGGTCCAGGGAATGGATGCCTTAGCAGAGCAGATGGAAGACTGAAAAGAGAAGACCAGAAAGAAGGAGGAAGACCAGGAGGGGACTGACTGTCTCAGAGAAACCAAGTAAAGAGGTGGATTGAAGAATGTATCTGTTGTCTATGATGAAAAACCCTGTGCTGAGGAGAAATAGCTAGAAGGGATCAAGAGGCTGAAGACACAGGGGGGAGGAAGATGACCGAAATCCCTTAGGAGATCCAAGTCCCTGCTCTCACAGGAGAGGAAAAGGATAGAGGCTGAACTGAGATGAAGGATCAAGGTTAATAGATTCCCCATCCAACTAACAGTCTCAGGTATCAAAGTCAAGCTGAAGGCAAGGGTGGCATGGGATTGGAGAATGTGCAGAAAGAGGAGAAAGCGGATCAGCTTTAATAATCAGGGAAGAATGTGTGGTGGCCACATTGTTTCTTCATACGTATATAGTTGCTTCGAAAATGCTTGACTGTACTAAAATCAGTTTTTGCATATATTTTCTGAAACAAGACCCTAGAATTCTATCTATACTAATCGTTTGGGTTTCCAGAGTGCCCGTCATTATGACCAATGAATGGAATTAGATTTCTTGAGACCTATATCCATACTCAACCAAGATGAACAAAGTATACTGAATGCTATACAGATGTCAAAAGAAATTGTCAGCCTAGCCAAAATATGGCTACCTGTTCTAAAAAATGCTAGCTAAAGGAGGATGCAGTTAAGGAACTGGTTCTTATATTTTTAAGGCTTTTGAAAATGTCATTTGTCTATTTTTATATTGTTTAAATTCACACAAATCCATTATGAAAAAGACCCCATCTTGCATAGTAAGGACAGAGCTCCAACAAGCGTCGATTACATGCTAAATAGTGTCCCTGCATGAGGTAAGTATTATTTCTCCCATTTCCCAGATGAAGCCTCTGTGGCTCAGATTGTTGAGTGACATATTTAAGATCACATAGCAAGTGACAAGTAAGGACCCTGGCTCTGTCAGATTAGTGGTGGATGCTTTCTCTAGAATGCTGAAGTAGCATATGGATCTCATCCTTCACATCTCCCTACCATCTTCTCTTTGCTCTGTGAGTCTCTTGGGGAACCACTTCTTCTTTTACTTTAGGAATTAGCATTCAAACGTCATTACAACCTTAAGAGCATATTTCTGGGTCTATAATGAAGAACAATTTTATCCCTTTAAAACATACCCTTTCACTTAGATGGTGCCAATAAATTGTTGTGGCATCTGATTTAATCTGATATATAAATAAGAAAGAATGAAATGATAAAAATCCACAGGTTGTAAGAGCAGAAAAGTAGATGGATCTAGATACATCTCTTTGGCCAGTAATGACAAAACAAAGAAGAAGACTTAAAATTAATGGGAGATGCTTAGTTTGTAACTGTCAAGTAGATGGTGCAGGATACAAAATTGTACACACACAGTTTAGTCTTGACTAAATTAAAATAGCTAAGAAATACTAGCAGAAAAAAATGCCAAGTTCAGGTAATATGCAATGAATTCTTAGCATACATTTGTAAATCCTGGAATTGTGGGTAAATACTAGTTTAAATATTAGTTGTTCTGATCAGGAATGGAGACACTGTGTTGGTTCTTTGGGAATATAATGATATTCTAAAAGGCAAAGAGAAGTGATGATTTGAAAGAAAAGCAGTTTGCCACAGAGCAGCAAAAAAAAAAAAAAAGCCAAAGTATTAGCAGTTACAGTGGTTGCTTTTAGGCAGTAAGATTTTCTTTTACTCTCATTATTCTGTTTTATATTTACTGGTATACTACAAGAATTATGTTATTTTTATAAATAGAAAAAATAACAAAGTCAAAGCCATTACCAAAAGCTTTTGGCAGGTGGCTTTGAAGTCTGGGTCTTTTAAGTCCACAGGGGTAACGGCACCAAACCATCAAACCACAGAATCCCTGCTTGTATGGGGCAGGGAGTGACAAAGCAGTCGTCAGAAGCGCCACAAGGAAATGTCTCTTGGGCTTGTTGTCTCGTTCCAAGGAATAGCCCGAATGCAGGTCTACACAGGATTGTTTCAATTCACCTGTCATAGTGGCGAGGACGTGAGCAACCGCCCAGAAATGCTTGGGAGCAGGCTGCTCTGTGGGCACGCAGTAATCAAAGAAAATAGGCAGTAATCGTCCAGCAGTTCCAGCTGTCTTTAATGTAACTCCAAGCTAATATACTTACTTCCTGTATTTTAGCATCTACACTGGGTTTAAAGAAACAGATCTGCCAACAATTTAAGAGAACAAAGGCCCCTCTGAGCCCACACACACCCCTCCCCAGCATTGCATGCTGCCCCCTCCCAGCCGTGCTCACCTCCAGCAATCAGTTCCATTTCTAAGGAGACAGAGAACAATTTATTCAGCTTCAATTTGCTGAGAGGAAAACCTCCTATTCTCTAATACTAATTCTTGAAGCAGATTCAAAAACAATTTTTGTTCCTTGCCAAGGTTTGGGGCTTTGAAAGATATTAATGTAGACAGTCTTTGAAATATTAGGAGTTGGCAGCCATTGTAAGCATCTTGAACTTAGCAAGGAAGTCTCAGTGCAAAGTATATGTTATCTTATGTGTTGAAATATATATCAAGCTTCCTGTGCGGTGAAGGGCTTGGGCACCCTTGCGGAACTATGGACGTGGACATGGACAATTGTTGCATTCATCTCAAGCAGACCTACCCCATATTAGGGACCAGGGTTATTTGGGGAGATATTTTCTTATTTTAAAGTAGGGTTTTACATTTCCAGTTCTGAAACTCCTTCCATGCAGTTTTAGGCAAATCTACTTGGAATCCACAAATATACCCAGAACAGTGATGACCTGTTTCCTCTTCACAGATTTAACATTTTCATTTTTGCTTTTCACCATTGTTCATAGATAGCATGAAATATGTTCTGTCATTCCTTTCTACGCCTTAACATAACATTAACAGACTATCATTTTAACTAAACATATTAGACGTATGGGAGCACAGGAGGATCCAGTACAGCGAAAAGTATTTAATTGACACTTGACCAAACTTGACAACTTGTGTCTTTTCATTGTTAGCATTTCCTATCGGTTTAGGAGAGTGAAAATCAGGGAACATGATCACAGGCTGATGTAACTGGATTAGGATGATTTTTTTCATCTAATTGACTAGTTGTCTTGGTGCCACACAGTATACGCTGAGCGCTATTGCATCAGAATTTGCCGGCTCTCATGTAATGAAAGCAATCCTAGAGACTCCCTGCCCCAGTCCACCTCCTGACTTACCTTTCTAAAACACAGCGTGCTTCTGCCGTTGCCCATCAACTTTAGCTGCCTCCTTACTGTCCGTCAAATAAAAGCCAAACTGCTTAGCATGACTTTTAAGACTCAACACTCTCCGAGATCTAGCACCAGGCCCATCTCCTGATGCTTAGCCCTCCTCCCCTCTGCCCCTTAGTAGTGGGAGCAGAGCCAAGGGGTGGTATGGGCCACATATGAAACTGTTTTGTAGGGACTGGTGGTCCAGGTAGAGGTGAGGGACAGGCTTAGTGGACAGAGGGTGGCACCTCATGTTAAGAGCCGGGCGTGTGCACCTGGGACAAGGTGACGAGAATGCTACCAGGTTGGGGCTAGGCAGTAGCATGACCAAGGCTAAGTGGCTGTAACGAAAGTAAATATCCAGGGTGTGGAAGTGGGAGGGAAAAAAAGAAGACTAAAGCCGGAGAGGGATGGAGAAAACTATATCCATTCCTTTTCCTCAGAAACCACTTTCATCAGCAGACTTTGCAGAAACCATGGACACCCAAGGAAGGGAGAAGTGAGTATTTCTCCTTTGAGCACTAATTTTGGATTCAGATTCTTTGCGCTCAGCTCCCTGCTCCACCACTGCAAGCTCTGTGACCCCAGTCAGGCAACTTTTGCTTTTCTGTGCCTCCTTTCACCCACTGGTAAAATGGAGATAAGAAGAGCTCCTACCTCATAGAATTATTGGAAGGATTAAACAAATTAACTGAGGTGTCTGCACATGGTGGGTCTTCAGTAAATCTTACTGACGATTATATTTTTATGATAAATTTGGACAGTTTTTTCTTTACACATTTAGGAAATAAGAAATCACAGAAAGCAGAATTGGACTGTAGTATACCGACGAGGGTGAGCAACTAGTCTCAGTTTGCTGGCATCTTTTCCTGTTGTAGCACTGAAATCTCCGATCCTGGGAGCCCCTCAGTGCTGGGCTAACCAGGACCATTGGTTGGTCACCTAGTAATGAGTGTGGGAACTCTTTGCAAACAGAATGCCCAGCTGCTTAGCAGTACGGTGTTCGTTGAATCATATGAAATTGCCATTTCTGTAGTTGAAAACATCAAATAGCCACAGTTTCATGTGGTCCAACATAGTAAAAAGTCCTAACATGGCTAGGAGTGGGTAAGGAGAAGAAGGTGCCTCCTCTACTTTAACTTGTCCCTTTCGCTTAAAAGAAATAAAAGTCAACAAAGGTTTCTTGAGTATTTACTATGTGGTAAATCAGGACTTTATCTTGACTTTGGTTAATCTTCATGATTCATAAGTGGGGAAAATCAACAAGATGAAACAATGGGAATATAAAGCCACCAAGAGCATTAACTCGAGAGGAAAAGAAAAAAAGCCTGAAGGAGAACATGTACCTCCTAAAGATGAGGAGAGAGCCAGGGCCATGGTGGGAGGAGAGAGGGCGTCTGAACAGGGTGCAGTGACCCTTGGGGGAACCTAACTCGTTGAAGTTCAGATCCAGAAGGCTCTGGAGCAACAATCACAGTATCTCACTTCAGGGTGGGAAATGCCTTTCTGGAAGGAAGTCAACCTTCCATGGCCTAAACCACAACACTGAGATAGTTAAGAAAAACATAAGTTAAACTTTAAAAAGTTTTTTTAATAAAAACACAGGAGGGAGAAAAAGTCCAAGTTCATTGGCTTTTGGAAAAGACCTAGAGGATTTCTTATTCATCTGAAGCATTTTGGCCCCATTTCTACTAAAAAGTTTTAATTGTCTTTGATATGTAATCCTCTCTAGGGGTTTGGATAAAACAAGGGCATTATGAAGTTTTGTTTGGGGAATGACATCCCATAAAAGGATCTGTGAGTGGATTTTGGAAGGATCCAACACTGTTTTGTTGGATAGTTTTATATATTGGATGAACTGAACACACTAGAGCAGGGATTTTTAACTCTTAAGAAAACTCGAAGTACATTTTAACAGAGAAGAAAACAGAAGTCGTAGCTTTCAATTCCAAGGACTCTGTGACCTATGAATGGTTACTGGCTTCAATGGAGAGATTGAGATTTATATAAAGTATTTGATATTTATATAAATTTGCATAGTATTTATAAAGTATAAAGTAGTTGATATATATTAGAAAGTGAAGAATTCAAAAACGCAAGCCTAAAAAAAATGGACGCTATATCTGATGCTGTATTTTTAGCTAATTTCTCAAAAGAAAAGTCTGTCCAAGGAGTGCCTTACTTCGTTTTAAATTTATTATGGGAGGAAGGGATGCCACCCCCCATGACTCCAGGATGGAGGAGTGAGAATGGGAAATGTGGGGTCGTGCTTGCCAAGAGTCTAGCCTGAGTATTACCTGTTCTTAGAGCCTGGAAGGCAGCTGCAGCCTCGTTTAACTTTACAGTTTATTTCAGCCTGCATTTATTGAGTCTGTGACACACACTGTGCAAGCAGAAGGGAAGGAATACCTGCCTTCGAGGAATGGAGAGGTTTGTGGCTAATAAACAAGAAGGGGCCGCTAAGCAACTGAATTATCATGGTTGGTAGAATATCCAAGTTATTTTATCTGGTCAAGGTTTTCCCTCACTGACCAGATGGAAAAATGCCCATGCATTTTCTCAAGTCTGTCAGAAAGTCTTGAAAACACTATCCAAATAGCTGTTGCAGCACACAGCAAACAGAGCCAAGAATCAGGCAGCTAAAGGGCAGATATGGCCTCTCACTGCTCTGTCAAGACATGCGTTCCCCACTACCTGTTTTCTGATCTAACCAGCTTCAGATTGGTTGCTGCTCTACCAAAGTTCATTGAAAAGATTTCTATAACGTGATCCATGATTTGCCTATGTCAACTGAGCTTCTTTTAGCATTTTAAATTTGATTTCATGGAATAAGATAATTCTATTACAGATCAGAAGCTTGAACTGCAAGATGTAATTACGAGTCCTAATTCTAGCACTCAGAAAACAAATAAGACAAAACGAAAACAAAATAACCAAAACCAAACCTAACGTGCATATAAGTGCCACAAACGCTGTAAAAACGAGTGTGTGAAAACTTATTTAATCCTCACCACAATTCTATTCATTCGTCAACAGCTATTTGGTGAACTCTGTTACTGATTCTGATGCCGTGAAGTAGAAGCTATCATTATCCCCAGTCATGAATGAACCCGATTCACCCCCTCAGGCCTCCTTTTGGGTATCCTGGCCTCACCGACCTCTTGAGATTTTGAACGCTCTCTTGGCAAGGAAAGCAAACTGCAAACCCCAAACTTCCTCTTTTCCTGAGAGCTCTGCTCTGGACTCTCCTGAGCCCACAGTGAATTCAGCTGAGTTTTACTTATTTGATTCTCTTCAAAAGAGTAGTAAGGGCACCTTTTCTCGTACTTGGGGATTGGGACTCAGATGAGGGGATGAAAGAACCCACACTACAAGTGGTCCACAGTCCGTCCTCCTGCTGGAAGTGCAGTAAACCAGGGAGGACATGACATGTGGGAAGCTTGTCTGAAAAATCTTTAGAAAAGAGGCAGTCTGTGCAAACCTTCCTTCACTGGGCTCCTTCTCATTTCCTCTTTATAGCTTAACTCTCTATAAAATACAAAATGTGGGTGTAGATGATGAGAAACGGTAGGAAAAAACAAGACCAAATGATCTAGGTAATTGTTGTTCAACATATATCCACAAGCCTCATTTTAATGAAGGATATCTATATCGTGGCCTGGAACATCGCCCATGACATAGTAAGTTAAAAAATAGTAAGAAGTAAAAGAAAGGGCTTCCCTGGTGGCACAGTGGTTGAGAGTCTGCCTGCCGATGCAGGGGACACGGGTTCGTGCCCCAGTCCGGGAAGATTCCACATGCCGCGGGGTGGCTGGGCCCGTGAACCATGGTCGCTGGGCCTGTGCGTCCGGAGCCTGTGCTCCACAACGGGAGAGGCCACAACAGTGAGAGGTCCATGTACCACACACACACACAAAATAAAAGTAAAAGAAAGAATCTTTGGTGTAGGGAGATACCACAAGTGCACGAGCAGACCCAGGCCGACAGCCCAGGTTTCCCACGTCCAGTGTCAGTTGCCCTACCTTCTCGGCTTCCCAGATGCCAAGATTGTGTGAAGACTGACTTGGAGACACACAGGATAATTCAGTACCTGTATTCTCTCGCTTCTGGGAGGCATTGTGCAGATGTTAATAATTCAAAAAGTCATGGCTCTAACCCAGCAGAGGATGCTTTGTAAAGGACAAACACACTGAAATCTGGGAAGGTGCAGTAACTGAGGCTAAACAGGTAGAAGTCAGATATACGAGCATACCACATGCAAAACATAGCAAAGCTGACCTTTGTTGTGTTACTGATGCATAACCATGAAAAAAACCCTACATCTTTAAACATCATATATCTTCGAATCATCTTGAGGTAGAGGTATTTTAAAAACGTATCTGAGAGAGAGAGAAAAATATTTCAAACAGACCATTGTAGCCAACATCCCTTTGTCAAGGAAAGGTCTTTGTAGCTAAAGTGAAATGGCATTTCTTTTTTAATGAGGTGAACATTTGTGAAGAGCTATTATGCATATTTTTCAAAAAATAATAGTGTAGATCTCTCCTGTAAAGCAATAAATGTCTGGGTTTAGTCCACCTAACCTATTGTCTAAAATATAATGAAATTTTTAACGTAAGCATCTACAAATAAATTGAGTTATATATTGCAAGTTGGAACAATTCACAAAGCTACAGCAAAAAGCTTTTCTTATTAAAGATTTCATTTGGTAAAAACTGAGTGTAATAATTATCTTGCCCAGATTTCACTTAAAAAAAAAAAACAGTTATGTTTGTGGGAAGAAAGCCCATATTTTACACATTGAAAATTAAATCAGTTGTCAGATGATACTCTGAAACTCAAGACCAGCTCATAGTAATTAAAAGATAATAATGCTTCAAGAATCAAGTAAATCTGAAAGTCAATAAACACAAAAATAATTTATTGGTGCTTTTAAACATTTGAAAATAAATTCTAAAAAATTATTTTAAATGATGTGTAACTTCTGTACAGCAGAGCCACAAATCAATTCATCTCTCTGTTCACCTGGTTCAAAGTTTGAAAGGGAAAGCGTGACTTTTTGAAGTTGACTGACCGTAAAATGTGAATTTTTTAACTGGATTTCTCAATATTCCTGTGGTAACAGATTTCTCCAGGAGCCCACTGCATTTGGGCACCTCTCCCAGAACCCTGGAACTACACCCCCAGGGTCAGGCAACGATGTTTTTTGGATGCAGGTGCTGGGCATGTTTTAGCAGGAGGATCATTTGTTCACGTTAAAGATCATGGGTTCATTTAGGGACCCCAGACTCTTTTGGTCCACAGAGCTCGGATTTACTCCTAGGGCGGAGCTAGGGGTCCTGGCGTCCCTCTGAGTCTTTTGTGCTGACCAGCAGGGTAGATTTAAGTGTTCCTTTATCAACCCTAGTGGTTGTTTGGCTTGACGTTTGGAAACTGGTGGAAGAGTTGGGATGCTGGACAGTGGGATCAGAAAAACATATCTGGAATAAATAAGTTTGGCATGAGGTTTTCTTTGAACTGCAACCCTTAAGTCATTGGGAAACTAATGGTGCAACTAACATTTTACTTAAAAAAAAAAAGGCTTAAAAAAGTCACTTTTGTGTTCTGTGGCATAAGCTGAAGCTTCTGTTGCAATTTAAAATCAAAAAGCATTTTCTTTTCAAATGGAATTTCTAGGTTGAGGGAGGCCTTTTATAAAATGATAGAAAAAGGAGCTTTGATTGCATAAATCATTAAATCCTTAGAATATTCGGATGAACGACAGAAATGGAATCATCTCTCTTTTAAAAGCAGATCTGAAGTTTAACTCCTGAAGGTCACCACTTAAATCATCATAATAAATCACAACCAAGGAAAACACTTAGGAAAGAATCACTTAAAAGTGCTGAGAAGGCATAGAATATATACATTCAAGTCAAAGTAAAATGAAGATACTGACGAACATAGAGATTGGAGCAAGTCAGTCTTAAGGCAGCTTAGAAGACTTTAGTGTTCTGTCATAGAAGTTGCTATATCACAAAATCAACTAGCACATACTGTTTCTGAACAAAAGATTCATGTTAGAAGCAGAACCTGGAGTCAGCTTCAATCCTATCACTTTCTGCCAATGATACCTGGGTGTTTTATTTTCATGTCCAGTTGAACATTGTCAATGAATTTACTTTTATTTTTTTTTTGGTTAACTCTGAAAAACATGGTGTAAATTGCTTGAAATTAAGTACTAATAGACGCTTTTGGAAACAGCATTTTTTTCTATCTATTTCCAAGTAGTTGAGTATGCTCCTTATGGTGATATGAGCTTTCAAAGTACTGATAACTTATGACACAAATGTGTTTTTTGTGGGGGAAGGATTCAGTGAATAGAATAAGGTTTTCTAAGATGAAAGCTCTTGAGAATGTTAAACAATCCAAAATTCTTGGGACTTCCCTGGTGGTCCAGTTGTTAAGACTCCGCACGTCCAATGCAGAGGGCACGGGTTAGATCCCTAGTTGGGGATCTAAAATTCTTAACCATGTACAATAATTGCACATAGATTATAACTTTAGACACACGTTTGATTCTTCTTTACACGTCTACCTCATCATATAGAAAACATTAAACTTTCTTTTGTACAGTTCTGAAAATTATCAAAGTGTGCCTTAGCCACAGGTTCTGAGAAATAGACACGGCACGTTTTCTCTCAATTCATACATGGTAGAGTACAGTAATTAGAATCACTGTCATTTAAAAATACCACCTCCTTAGCTGAAGAAATTAGAGATTTGATTTCAACATTCTCAAGACTATTGACTCTAAAAAGATATTATTTATTGAGGCTTCAAATAATTTTAGGTGGAAAAAATTCTCTATCCCAGAATTATCTATAGTATGGGATACTGTAGGTAAGTCTAGATTCAGATGGATCATATACTTAGCAACTTTCCAAAGGTATTTCATGAAATTCATCACAAATAAGTTGTCCTATGAAACTAAAACTGGAAATGAAAGTTAAACTGTGGGATACTCTTAAGTCAATAAGTAGAGGTGGAAGAAAGGCAGCTTGGTGAGGTGGGAAAAAAACCCTGAACTTGGAATCTGTCCTAAACCCACCCAGGTCTATTTGTTGTATGATCCCAGGTAAATGAGTTAGCTCTCTGTGTGCCAGTTTCCTCCTCAGTAAAATAGCTGCTCTTAAGACCTAACTGACCAGTTGTTGTCATGAAGATTGAATCTACTAATTTTCAGTAAACCACCTTAGACAGTGACTGGCACCTATTAGATATTCGATAAATACTAATCAAATCTGCATTCTCCCAAGTTAAAGATGAAAGTAGTGAAAATAAATACCCCTAAATAGCTCATTCTAGTTGAAGGACCATTTTTTATGTAGTGCAACAGTTGTGCAATCTGTGATCACTACAGTGAATCTGTGAATCTTAAAGTGAAACCTCCATTTGTCTGCTTCAGACAGGTGAGCAACTCACCCTACGAGGGGGTCTGTCAATTGTTCTCTTCGGCTTGTCAGTCTGACTGCCTTCCCAGATCTAAGAACTGTGAAAATACTTATCTGGGTAATGTCCCCGAAACATCCTGACTGCAAATATAAAGGCATTTGTACAAACATCTAAACCCTGATGGCTCTGAACCTCCACCTACTCACACAGAATGTAAGATCCCTTCCAGAGTTTCCTTTTCCCTTGAATGCTTATGGGAATCCCAAAGGGGAACCTCATGAGTGATGTTAATGTCCCCCAAGTCACTGGCTCTCAAGCGTTGCTGTACATTAAAGCCACCCAAGGAGATTTAAAGAGCTCTGCTGCCTGGTCCATCCCACCCCCTGCCAATTAAATCAGAATCCCCGGGGGAGGCACTGGGCACGACTCCTGGGTAATTCCAGTGTGCAGCCTGGTTGGAGAAGGGCCTCAAGCCCACCGGCGTGCAGTTCCCACCCCACGTGAAGTCACCTGGACAGTTTGGCTTCAATCTGCTGGATCAAAATCCCCCCTGTCAAATGACAGAACCTCAGCCCTTCCCCGTCCAGTGTCTTTCTAGAGTCCTAGGTTTGGTCACTCATTAAAATCACTTTGGTAGAGTTCAAAAAAATATATTGCAGCCCAAGCCCTACCACAGAGTAACTAAATCAGAGTTCCTAGGCATCTGGGATTTGTAAAAGCTCCTCAGTCATTCTAACAGAGTCCAGGGTTGAGAACGCCTGCTCTGAGGGCTTTCAGGAGGAGGGAGCGGAAGTGGCACATATGACCAGAGTCTGGAACTTGCCACGTCTCAGCTCCACCTGCCCACGTGCTTGCTCAGCTCAGCCACAGCCATGCTACCTGCGCCCACCTACTCTCGCTGTACTCCGAGCTGCTGACTGTGCTCTTCATGCCGCCTGCACTGCAGCTGCCTGCTGCCTGCAATTCTAGGACAGCCTCATTCCTGGGGGCCCCTGTGATTTTTGCCACCAGCACCTGAAGCTCTATTTCCGCCTGCCTCCTGGTCTTTGCCACTTATCTCTCCCTCCAACTTCATTTCCTTGTGTCCAGTTCTTTTAGAGATGGTCCCTTAGTAGAGGTATTTGGACACCCACTTAAATTCTTTCTAGTTTACCAGCCAGCATTCTGGGAAGAGAGGAGGCTCCCAGCAGGGACACAATGCTGCCTCCCCCTCTCCCCATTTTACCAATTAGTGCTCTCGTCCTCAGAGTATAGGCAGGCCAGCAGGTGGGTGGGTGAGGAGGGCCACGTCCATTCTCACAAAGTCCCACAAAAAGATGCTGACCCTCAGGCTGTACAAGACCCCTTCCCATTTATAGGAATTTCCCACTTAAGGGTTTGGTTATTCCTCTCTGTGTCTGGCTTCTGTCATTAACCCCTTCCTCATACATATATCACTACATGCCTGAAGCCCAATCAGGGATAAAATTCAAGCTCCTTCCCTTGGATTGTCTGGACCTTGGACAAATCAGGAACTAGGGCTAGATGCCTGTATTAGTGCCTGGGAACATTCTAGAGACTTTAATAAGGTACTTTTTTGCCCAGAACATAGGGAAGACCCTTAAGGAATGGTGCTTTATTCCACAGGCCAGTGTATCTGAGTCCTAGCAACAGTCCAGCCATTACATGAAACATTCAGTAGGGCCAAACAAGCCAGAAATGTTCCTTTAAAATCAGACTACTTTTCCCTGGAAGGTTAGATGGTTTCAAACTCTTTTGTCTCTAATAAACTTGGATGAAGCAAAAGACTCCTGTAGACTACCTGCCCCCACTTGGTACTATAAAAGCAAGCCAAAAACCAAACAACAGATTAGCACGAAGGGGAAGAATGGTGGTGTTTTCCCTAAGAGGGTGGTGTAAATCATTAATTTATGCTGGAACTGAGTACAGGCAGTGTCATAAAATTGGATCATTATCACACTAGCCTACAAACCACCATTGGGAAAACCTGCAGAAGGAATAAACAGTTGAGATATAGTTCGCCTTGTGACCCTAGGAAAGAACCCAGAGGCTGCTCACAGAATTTCACAGTAACTCTCCAGAAACCTGCTGTGTCAGAACTCATGATAGTGAAACTCAGCTTGTTCTCATCTCATCCCACGTGCTACCTGGAGCCCTTCTCTGCCTGTCCGTTTCTAGTTGGCCAAGAGATCTTCTACCTCGGCCCTATGTTGTAGGTCCCTGTGCTATCATCAGAGCAGCATCTTTAGACAAGAAAAGCAAGTCAGAGGATAACTAGTGCTGAGGTCTGAAGTCATTGTCCTAGAAACCCAAAATAACATTTTTTCCAGATCTGAGTCCCAAGGACCACATTTTCACAGATCTCTGGGGAAGAGAAGAGTTGTATAAATTCAGTTACGTATAATGACAGAAAAGATTAGACATTCTTTCTCAACAGAAGAATTCCTTTATCTTTCCATCAGGCATCTTTGCCCCTCTAGTTTTTCCTTGAAAATGTAATTGGAATGGAACAAGGCACAGTACGAAAAGGGAAAAGAAGTGTGTTTTCAAGCATAATTTTTAACATCTTGGAACCAATGGAAAAATACATCAGGAATAGTTTGCTATTTGGGTGTTCACTGCTAAAGCAGTCCATAATAAGGGACATTCTCTTCTCCCTCAAGAACAGATCGGTCACTGCTGACTCCAATCAAGTTCTTTCTCGATGCAACCCAGAACAATTGCATTAAGTGACTTTCCTAAAACCAAAGTCTTATTCTCATTTATTAGATTTTTCCTTTCAGGTAATTTGGAGCTCTGTATCATCTCTCCACTGATGAGATTTTTTGGATTTTTGAGCTGTGTCTCCAGAAGCAATTCAATTTCTCTTCTGAGGGAATTGCACAAAGACTTAACATTTTATTAAATCCATTTGCTGCATCTTTCAAGACCTTCAAGGAAATGGCATCCTTAAATTTGGCAGATTCTTTAACAAACACACGCTCTGGTGCATGTATTCAGCCTTGATGTTTTCTGTGCTGCGTCAATCAAATTTAATTAAAATGAGTAGAAAGATTACAGTAATTTCCATTTATCATCCCAAAATGCCATTATGAGACTGAAGCCCTTCATACCTGCACCTGTCAAGCAGGGTGATAAAACTATAATGGGCTATTCGAGGGGGTTATGTCATTGCCATCCTTAGAAATTTTAAGGTGATAATGAGCAACCATCTGTCTTGAATGTCATCAAAATGGGGACCAGGCCAGCTGATCTCTTAAAACCTATTCAGATAAATTTTTCCCATTAAGCAGTGAATCAGGCTCATACATAGAAGGACATGGATCATATATATTTATACGTTAATACTTAAGCATTAATAATGATTTTTTGTTCTTGTTTTCTAAAGGTGAAAGAAATGAGAGAAAAAATTGAGACAAAGGGCGAGAGAAAGAGAGAGCGAGAGGACCATCTCTCTGAGAGGCTGAAGCTCTACATAGTGGTAGAGAATACAAAGCCATTATTTTGGGGAAAATGTAGTAAAAAAGTAAATTTTAGAAAATGCTGAATGAGGTAAGTATACTTTCTTAGGGTTAAGATAAGACAAAAATTAAGAGAAGGCTTTGAATCGTGTTGGCAAGAAATGTCATGGTGAATTAATATGGATCCCCAAAATGTTGCCTATTGGGTAGAGATAGACAGTCCTGGCAGGTGACTCAGATATAGAACTGATGAATCCTGAAGAAAGAGGAAAACAACAGCAGCAAAATGGAATAAAATATCTGTCACAGGACAAAGAGGTGAATAGGATAGGAGATGTGACAGCATCGATACTTTGGTGGAAAAAGAAAAGTCATTCCTGGTTCTACCCATCAAGGCCGTCTCTGGTTAGCGTTAAGGCTGAGAAAGGAAAAGAAGAGAAAAGGGAGGAGTGTTGGTCGGCAAAGACAGGGTTACTTGGGTTCATTGTCATCTACAATGGGGACAGGGAGGAAGAAGCGAAGCCCGAGGAGAGGAAGAAAATGACAGTGATAAAAGGAGAAAGGAATGAATTAGAGAACATGGTAGTAGAATAGATAAACAAATCCAAGTGCTATTTCTTAAAATGATCAGTATAATATGCAGTTTCATAAATTAAAGAAGGGGGAAAATATATACACATCACTGTCTACAGGAAAAGTCTACAATCAAATATATGAAAAAGACATTAAAATAATAATGGGTTTTGGTGTACAACTCTATCCTTTGGGTGAACTTTTTAACTTCTCTAAGGCTTGTAAAATATGATTAATATTATTATTTACCTCCTGAATTTTTTGGTGAATTTTAATTGGAATAATTTATGTGAAATATATATTTATAATGCCAGGTAATAGTGTTCAACAATTGTTGTTATTAAAATTTTTGAAAAGCTGGAGAGAATAGATGGTTTACTAGGAAAGTAAAGTTGACTGAGGAAGCAGAAAACCCAAGTATTCAATCATATAAGAAATTGAAACCATAATCAAAAAATCACTTCCCCAAATGGCATCAGGCTCCATGGTAGTTTTAAAGTATGTTCACAATTCTTTGAAACTCCTCCTTTCAAGAGGGGGAGCTTAATTCCCCTCCCACTGAGTGTGGACTGGTCTTAGCGACTTGCTTCTAACGAACGGAATATGGCAGAAGTGACAGTGTGTGACTTCAGAGAGTAGTTTAATAAAGAGCATTGCTGCTTTCTTCTTGCTCTGGGGGAAAGTTACTTTCACACCATGAGGACACCCAAGCAGCCCTATGGAAGGCACATGGTGGAGAACTGAGGCTTTCTGCCAATGGCTACGTGAGTGAGCTATGTTGGAGTGGATCCTCCAGGCCCAGTTGAGTCTTCAGATACTGCAGCCATGGCCAACAGCTTGTCTGCAACCTCACGTGAGACCCTGAGCTAGAACTACCCAGCTAAGCTGATGCTCCTAGGCTCTGATCCCTCAAAAACAATACAAAATAGTACAAGTTTGTTGTTTTAACTGATACATTTTAGGGTAATTCATTACACAGCAATAGATAAGTAATACACCAAAGGTTGCTTTTTGGAGGTGGGTATTGGGTATTTTTAGCTTGCAGGGCATATCCCTTGAGCATTGGTCTATGCCCAGGTTGGCCCCTGGGTTGCAGAACTGACTCTACCCCTCAGGCCATCGAACTTCCTTGGGCTTCAGTTTCCTCCAACATAATTCTGGGTTTAAAAGTTTATCTTTATATTCCCACCTTGCTCTGAACTTCTTAGATTTTATGACTTAAAATTCTCAACTGCAATTATATACTATGATAAACAAACACAGATGTGTGGTTAAAAGAGTAGCTAAAATTTAATCGAGAAGTTATGGTACCTTTATGTTACAACTTTATCAGACAAGAAAACTTACATGAAAAATGTTCAAGGGAAAGCACATCTCATGTCTTACTTGGCTTTATTTCTCCCTGGGCCCTAGTACCTGGCATATAGGAGATACCTACTACGGAGGGCGCCTAAGGGTCATTTGTGGCCCCTACTATAATCCAAGTTGGTTGTGGCATACGGCTTCTTAACTAGGGGTTCACAGACAATAATTCTTTTTGGGCACCGAAAGTACAGTGTGTTCTTGCCATTATGTGGGAGCTCCACTCTCATTAGCATTTAAAAGAGAACACTTATTAGCTGAACTACTAAATGTCCTTTATACAATATGATGAGTTTCATTGGAAAGAATCACCAGCTTAGCTAAGGAGAAATTTAAGCACTTTGCCATCATTTATGAATTCAACGCTTCTAGGATGGTATTTTTAAACGTACTTTGAATGAAGGGAAGAAGAAAAGTGGTAGAAATCTTGACAAAAGAAATGTAATTAGAGTTTTTTAAAAATGGCAATTCTATGCTTTATGAAGAAATCTTTGATCTTACTTCTCAGAAGCCAGGGAGACGGGGCATTGTTGCCCCCGACTTTCTCTCTACTCTGTGCCTCAGAACAGGTAACTGGGATGAAACAAGCTTGCTTTTGTTAAAAGTGATGGAGAAAAATTGCACAAAACCATAATCAAAAACCACTGTAATGCAAATCAATAAGGCAGAGGCACACTGCAGGAAACAAGCAATGGAATTATACTTGATCTTTCTTTCAATATCTCAAGATTACCCTAGACATTTGCTTTGTACATCCAAATCATTACATTTAAATTAATGCATCATATCAGAATTAAATAAAACTATTAATTAGCATACATTGTTTCCCCTCTCTATTTTTTATCTTGGAATGTTAAAGGTCATAATTCATTCACTCATTCATTTATTTATTTATCAATTCAGCAGCTCCTAAGTTCAAGACAAAACTAAATGGTAAATTTCCATAAACTTTTCATATAGACCACAACATCCTAAGAGCTCAGACAAGACAAAAGTATACCTAGAGCCACAGAAGGTTAAGATAAATTTAGACGTTACATATGTAAGCATTTATCAGAAGGAAGTGTGGTGAGCAGGGAGATTGATATCATGGGTTGATGTCGTTTCCTTCATGATCCTACATTCATTACCTTTGTAAGGCACAAATCTGATTATTATCATCATCTCTATGTCTAAAAGCCTTAAGCAAGTATGAGCCTTATAGAATATAGTTCTCCTGGGCTTCCCTGGTGGCGCAGTGGTTGAGAGTCCGCCTGCCGATGCAGGGGAAACGGGTTCGTGCCCCCATCCGGGAAGATCCCACATGCCGCAGAGCGGCTGGGCTCTTGAGCCATGGCCGCTGAGCCTGCGCGTCCGGAGCCTGTGCTCCGCAACGGGAGAGGCCACAACGGTGAGAGGCCCGCGTACCGCAAAAAAAAAAAAAAAAAAGAATATAGTTCTCCTAAACGTAGCACAGTGAGACACTAAAATGTCCACCTGAACTCACCTCTCCATTTTAATCCTCAACCCTCTCCCACACCTTTCCCTTTCCTGCTCCACAACCTACACCAGCAGCCCAAACCCACCCCTATCTACTTCCCCAAGGGAACCTGAGCCCCAGGCAGAGTGCGCTATCCCTTTGTCTCTAGGACTTGTCAAGATCCTTCTTAGTTTTCTGCTTTTGCATACTCTTTTCTCTTTGTTTTCATTTCCTATGAAATCTGCATGAGAATCTCCTAATTATCTTTATAGCCTTCTCTAAAACTCCCAACCCACAATCACCTTGCCTCCAGGGAGCAATTCAGTCCCCTGGTTGCCTTTTTTTTGCCTTTGTCTCCCTGGATTCCAGCATGGTGCCTGCCATGCAACTAGGTGGTGCTTAGTTCACACTCAGTCCATGCTTGAAATGAAAAGCTGGGAAGCCCTTCAGTCAGACCCTGACACGGAGTGGTAGCAATGTAAGCTTTGTTCTCTCCACCCCAAGGAAGCAGGCAGTGTTTGAAGAACCCATTACAATCACTCAGGTAGGAACAGATAATTTTTCCAGGAAAAAGGACCCAGCCGTCAGTGAAACTTTTCACCCCAGGATAAATCAAGGACTTTGATGTTCTACAGCTTCATCCTTGGATTTGATTTGACAGCTTATCACAATGGTCTGCCCAACAATTTGTCAACAAGAGCAATGGCAAACTTTGACTGCTTCTCTCATCTTTATGCATTGCACTGTAATCAGGTGATCCCTGCCCATTCCAGTCTGGAAGAGGGAACCAGATGCGTGTTTTATGCTCTGTGTCAAGTCAGAGAATTATTAGGTTTACAGCATCCTCCTTAAAACCCAGTCATATAGTTCAATCATTCATTTCACAAATGAGAAAACTGAAGCTCACAGGTGTTAAATTAATTATCCAAGGCCCCACCATCAGTTGTAGAGATAATGAGCAAACTAGCTTTCTGGACTCTCGCTTAAGTGTTCTTTTCACCATATCATCTGGATTTCCCCACATTCCTGTTCTTTTTCTTGAATTTTTTTTTTACAGAGTCATGCACAGCACATCTAATTTGGCTCCCATTGTCTTTTTTTTTATTATTATTGGAAATTTAAATTTGGATTTGCATTGCTGCTTTTCCATTCAATGGTGATAAACACTCAAAATATCATCTGGGGGGAATGGAAATAAAATAAGCATCTGGAAAGAACGTGCTATAATGAAGATGTCATTGTTTGCCGATAAATGCTAGGCAAAGAATCTGGCTTTTCAAAAATAAATGCACGAAAACATCTATGTCCATCTCGATCTATATTTTAACAAAAAAATTAAAATGCACTGAAAGACTTTCAAAGATGACAGAATTAAATATAAGATAAATGACTAAGTAGCTGAAAGGATAATAAAGATAGCCAAACATTCATTCATTCACTCATTCATCTATCCATCCACTCAAGGTTTACTGAATATATGATGCTAAGCCCCCCAATTGCTACTAAACCCATTTACTAATCAAAGAATAGTAAAAGGCAAAATAGTTTGAACTACAAGTCAAAAAATCTAAGTTAAAAATTTCTCTCTGCCACTCATAAGTATTGGCAAACCCTCTAACACACCGTCTTCTACTCTGTATTATTCCCATCAGCATACAAAAGTACTGTTATTTCTCCCATCTTAAAAATAAAATGGGGCCTCCCTGGTGGTGCAGTGGTTGAGAGTCCGCCTGCCGATGCAGGGGACACGGGTTCGTGCCCCGGTCCGGGAAGATCCCACATGCCGCGGAGCGGCTGGGCCCGTGAGCCATGGCCACTGAGCCTGCGCGTCCGGAGCCTGTGTTCCGCAACGGGAGAGGCCACAACGGTGAGAGGCCCGTGTACCGCAAAAAAATATAAATAAATAAATAAAACGATTTGTCTTTCAGCTTCACTTTTCCCTCCAGCTATCATCTCACTTCTTTGCTCCCCATCCTTTGAAAGACTCGTCTATACACACAGTTTCCAATTTCTTTCCTTCCATTCTCTCTTGAACCCATTACATTCAGGCTTTTACCCTGACACTCCACCGACAGGGTTCTTATCAATGTCATCAATGATGTTCATGTTCTTCACCTTACTTGAACTTTCAGCAGTATTTGGCACCATTCATCATGCTCCTTCTGGAGACTCTTCATCTGACTCTCAGAACACCATACTTTCTTGGTTTTCCTTCTCCCTACTGGCTTCTCCCTCTAGGTCTCCTTTGCTGGTTCCTGACTCTTCTTACCACCATTGGAGTGCCTCAAGGCTTGGTTCTTGGATCTCTCCTCTAGTATTTCCTTAGAGATCTCATCCAGCCTCATGTTTTCAATATCATCTCTATCCTGGTGACTTCTAAAATTATACTTGTAGCCTAAACTTCGCTCCTGAACTCCAGAATTCTTTGTCCAACTGGCTATCAACAGCTTTGCTTTGGGGACTAATACACATCTCAAATATAACAAATCAGCACTTGGTTGTCGATTGTCCCTCAAATGTGCTATCTTGCAATCTTCTCCAGTTAATACATGACACCTCCCTTCTTTTAAAATTTAAATCGTATCATGCCATGCCTGAACTTAAAAGCCTCCTGTGTTTTCCCACCTTGTTCAGGCTTTCCAGGACCCGCCCCTTGTCACTGCTCTGATATTGTCTTTCATGCTCTCCCCTGGTACATTCCACCACAGCCACATTGGTCACCTTGTTCCAGGGTGCCATTGTGTACGTGGTTCCCAATTTCTGGGTAGCTCTGCCCCAAATGTCCACATAGCTCCCTCTTTTCTTTCTTTCAAGGATCACCTTCTTTTTGAGGCCTTCCTTGGCCACGCTGTTTAAAGTAGCAACCCTGCCTTCCCATATACACACACTCCTTCCTCCCTTCCTTGCTTTATCATTGGCCTTATAACTTACCGTGAATGCGCTGTATGTTTTGCTTATTTATTTTGATTACTCCAAACTCCACTACGAGCAATTCTTTTTGATTCACTCTTGTATCCCAGCACCCTGAAGAGCGGCTGGCACAAAATAGGCTCTCACAAAATGTTAGATGAATGAATGAAGGTAATCAGTGATAATAAGAAGAGCTACCACTTAGGTAGAGAAGTAAGTAAAAATTAAATAAGTACTTTGTACACGTTAATGCATCATAGATGTTAATTATTTAAATTAACATTGTACACCCATGTGTATCTGTAGAAGTAATTTTTAGGTGGAAACTGCAGGAAGAGAAGGAGAAATTCTAATTAAAAGGGATGGTAGATCTGTGATAAACCATAATGGAAAAGAATATGAAAAAGAATGTACATATATGTATTACTGAATCACTGTGCTGTACGGCAGAAATTAACACAACATTGTAAATCAAATATACTTGAATAAAATAATTTTTTAAAAAAATACCCAAAAAAAAAAGGATGGTAGAGAAGTACATGGTTTTGCAAGTTAGCCTCAGGCCAGGAAGAGACAGCTGATGGAAACACCCTGGAATCTGGCCCAGATTATCAGCTCCCAGGCCTGCCTAGCGGGTGAGGGCATGAGGGAGGAGGGGGTTGGGAGGCAGGCCTGGACATGTGTGAGTGGGGTCAGGAGGCTGGTCTGCGGTCTTCTGGATGCTTCAGGGTGAGACCTCTAGGCTCACAGGCTGTCGTGTGCTGATGTCCATCTCGAGTATCTCTAATTGTTCTCAGTTTCTAGGCCAAGAGTCAGGGCTTGCAGTATTTGTCTGTCTCTAGAGCTAGATGTGCACACCCTAAAGTAAGCAAATGGCTTTGAGTCCAGGGAAAGGGTTGCCACGTATGTTCATATACTCTTTACTAGAGGGCTTTGCTATGAAAATAGAAATCCTCATGGTGGGTAACAGCACAAGAATGTCTCTATTATGCTGCTTTGTGCCTAACACACAGTGATGCTACATGTTTCTTCATGGCTTGGAGTGAAAATCAATTCACCGGCATCTAGATGGTCATTATCAGCTACAAAACATATTTTAACGTAAATCTGCAGTTTAAAAAAGGCACTCTAATTCTTGAAGCTACTATCGCTTCTCGGCCTTTTGGCTAAGATCAAGTGTAATTCTTGAAGCTACAAAGGATATATTAATTCTCAAAAGTCTTTGTATCCAGACATAGCCATTTCATTAGCTGATCTAGGCACAGTCCAGGAATAAAATTCTTCTGTAAATCATATTACCTAAGATTTTTTTTTCTATATATACATTTATTTATTTAGTTAGTTTTGGTTGAGTTGGGCCTTCCTTGCTGCACACAGGATTTCTCTAGTTGCGGTGCGTGGGCTTCTCATCGCTCAGTAGTTGTGGAGCACGGGCTTAGCTGCTCCGCGGCATGTGGGATCTTCCCAGACCAGGGCTCGAACCTGTGTCGCCTTCAATGGCAGGCCGATTCTCAACCACTGCGCCACCAGGGAAGCCCATAACTAAGGATTTTATAACACAAAGTAGATTTTCATTGATTTTTTCCTACACTTCACTAATTGACTTCCTTCAATCCCATTAAACAGTCCTGGGGACAGAGGCAAAGAGGCGATTTCTCCCACTGACAATGAACACAACTCAGGGAGGTGCAGAGCAAGATAATGTATTCTGTAACCATGTGTTGTCATATAATACTTTCTAAACCTTTGTCCGTTTCAAAAGGAAACAGTGGCAATCTCTATAATACCTGCCTCAGCTTTTCTTTACAATTTATAATTGGTTTCCCACATGGAGTTTAAACTTTGCTTGCTACATTGGTGCAGATGTGGCCAAGGACTTTTGATCTGTGAAGTTCATTAAAGTACTTGATCTCATTGTTTTTTTAAAATGGTGACCTCGGACTCTATATGCTAGACTGGGGAATATATGTGTAGATGTATGCATATATATTCATGTATAAATATGCACAGTTGCTATGTATGCACATATCGCGAGAAAAAATAAATAGAAAATGAGAGATCCTGAAAGAAAAGAAGTGAGAAAGGCATGAGAAGGGAAGGGAAGGGAATTAGCATTCATTAAGCTCCTACTATGAACCAGACACCCAGGAAAGAAGGCGATGGGGAGAGCAAAGATGGAGGGATGCAATTATCTGGATGTTAAAGAATGAACTTGTAAAAATCTCCTTCCCTAAAGGAGACTGCTGTAAAAATGGATGCTGGCAGCCCATCAGGGAGTGCTTGTCAAGCCATTCAGAGGAGAACAGAAGGCTGTGGGGCACTGATTTTGGCTTTGTCTCCCCTAGGTGCTGGGCTGCTGTCTCGCCATGAGATGAGTTATCTTTGAAGTTCTGCTGAGTAGTCTAGATAGCGTGACTTAAAAGTGCAAGTCTCTAAACAGAGTTCAGCCTTTCGGAATACAAATGCTCAGAGAACCATATGAGGTCAGGAAAAACCAGCCCAAGATATTTCCCTTTAAGTTCTAGAGAATGCTAGTAGTCTCCATAATTAAAAGGATCCTAGGAGACTATGTATCGGAAGTTTCTAGGTACTGGTATCAGTTTTTTGGTTCATTTTTTAAAATTGGGGCTCCTTAAAATGTCTGTAATTGCATCTTCTGTGTCCTCTGATGGGCAGAGACAAGGGTGACCTTGCAGAGTCCCTGCTGGGTAGGTAGGAGATGGGCTCAGGTCCAGCTGAGCTTGGGACATGACAAAGAGAGAAGGATGAAAACAATAGCCATGTTATAGAGCTTTAAGGTAAGTCTTTGAAAACTGTTTAGGAATGCCTAGCCAATCACAGGTTTGCTTAGTTGTCTTTTTGGGTTTTTTCCACTCCCACTGCCCCAACATCAGATGTTCTCAGCATCACTGGGCTTATTATAGGAGCCTATCTACCTCCATTTGCATTTTGGGATAGATTGAAATCATTTGGTTCTATTCTTCATAATTTTCTATATCCATGTTCCTTGTCATGTAACTTTACAGTGCTCTCCCACTGTGAGCTAGTGACCTGCTTAGTCCCTTGACCCTGGGCTCAGCCATGTGATTTTCTTTACCTATAGGATGTTTAGGAAATGTGATGCAAGCAGAAGCTTGAAATGAACTGGCACACGGGGGTTTGTTCTTCTGCCAGGAGAAGAATGACAGACACGGGGCACTGGTTAAGGTGCTCCAGACAAGCCCACTCTAGCATAGAGCCCCACCAAACCCACAGACAGTGAACCATCCTAGCTGAGACAAGTAGAGCCACCCAGATCAACCCAGATCAAAAGAGCTAAGCCCTGCAGATGCACGATAAATAAGTGTTTATTGTTAAATGCCACTGGGGTTGCTTGTTATACAGCACAAGCTAGTTGATACAAGTGCCATTTGATCCACGCTCTTCTTGTCTGTCAGTTGATATTTCTAAAATGGAACTTCGATTATCCGAAAATTACTCTACCTAAGACACTTCAATGACTTCCTGTTATGGGCTGAGTGATGTCATCCTAAATTCACATGTTGAATTCCTAACCCCCAGTACCTCAGGATCTGACCTTATTTGGAAATAGGGTCCTTGAAAATGTAATTAGTTAAGTTGAGATGAGGTCATACTGGAGTATGGTGGGTCCCTATTCTAGTATGGTTGGTATCCTTATAAAAAGGGTAAATTTAGAGACAGACATGCTCACAAGGAGAATGCCATGTGAACATGAAGGCAGAGATTAGGATAGTGTGTCTACAAGCCAGAGAACACCAAAGATTGTCAGAAAACCACCAGAAGGTAAAAACAAGGAATAGAACAGATTCTCCCTCAGAACCCTCAGAAGGAACTAATCCTACCTATACCTTGATCTCAGACTTCTACCGTCTAGACGTGTAAGACAATAAATTTCTGTTGTTAGAGCCACTCCCCGTCACCTTTAGGTTAAAGTCTAAACTTCTTCACAAGGTATGAAAGTCCTTCAGTAAGCTGGTCTCTGGCTGTGTGGGCAGTCTCATCGCATACTATATTCCACTAACTTCAGCCTTACCCCATGCACTAGCCACATAGAACTATTTAAAGTGCTCCAGTAAACTGCTTCAGAGCTTTTGTCCATGCTACAACCTTGGCTTCGAACGCCCTTCCTGCTACCTTCTCATGCCCCGCTGGATCCCACATCTTTACCTAATTAACTTCTATTTGTATTTCCAGCTCCAGATTGGGCTATCATCTCTGGAAACTTTCTCTTCGCCTTCCCAGGCCTAACCATGGGAGGAGGCCCTATTGAATTCTCCCCAAACAACCTATATAGACATTTCTATCTCAGAACTTATCACACTGTGGATAATTAATTGCTCACTGCACATCTTTATCCTCCTCAACAGACTTGATAATGAACCACTTAAAGGCAGGTTCATATATTATCTGCCCTTTTATTCCTCGTACCAAGCACAGTGCTTGGCACACAGTGGTGACGCAGCAAATGTATGTGGAAGGAATCTGTGAGTGTTTATGTGCCAATATCAAAACAGATGTGTTCCTGGCATACGGGAGATACATTCTGCTTATGTGACAACTGGCAGTTGAGTTTACTTGAAAGCAAAAGCACCCAATTAAAGACCAAACATTACTTCCTTATCCTTCTTCATTTCCTTCTTTCTATAAAACTATCCAATCTCACATGCTTTATAATGCTTTGACATGTAAGTGACTCTGAATTATTACTGACGGTGGGACTTTCATCTTCAAGACTGACAGTCTACGTTCCACATTTCTCAGGAGGGAGAGACTATTATAACTATATTTTTGCTTACCAAGAGAATTGTTAATAGTTATCCTGAAGAAAAAAAAAAATCTATAAATATCCAACCTATAACGAAGCCTTCAGCTTACTGCCTTCCTTTACTAATGAAATTCTTTCCAAGTGCCCGACCAGAAATTGCCACATAACAATTACACTGAGAAAAGAGACAAAGCCTGTAGTGAGTTTTTTCTTTTACCTGTTTAGTCCTCATTTTGGAATCCAACGACAGATTGTTGTAGGTATAATGTGCCTGTGTGACTCCACAGAAGAGAACAGCAACTATCCCTGAAATTTAAAAACATACCAGTCAAAATCAATTTTCTTTCCCATCTAAGTCAAAGGGGTAGGGCTATCCCAGCTGGAAAACAGACTTGGCATCAGTAGAGTTAAAATTGCTAATAATTATGGTGATGAAACCTTTGGTAAACCTGGCTGCTTACTTTAAACATGGAACTTAACAGGATTAAAGTTAAAGAAAAGCGTTAAGAAGTAGATTCTTCCTGGGGAATAAATGATTCTCTGGTCATGTGTTAGGAAAGTTATACTTGGAAACCCATGAACAAAAGACTATATAGTCAATTCCAGGCCTCTCACAGCTAGTGCCAGCTACTCGGCTGCATTTTATACTAAATGCTGGCATATTTGCTTAGACATTTGCTTTCCACTGTGCACCTTCAGGAGCCTGAGAAGTTCCTATCATTCCATAACTTAGTATTAAAAACCACGAGTCCTAAACCTAAGGCATCTACAAGGGTTCAGTTGCTTCTGCCAATACTCCTACTTGCCAAGTCCAGAAAGAGATCCTTGTTTGCCTCTACACCTCCCTGGCAAAGCTGGGGGCTTTGTCTTTCTGCTGCTGGATAATCTCGTGAACACATCCAAGGCACACACTCCTTGAAGGTAAGCTGGTCTGTTCTTGTGTGCTTCTTATCCACAGTGGGCCCCCAGCTGCTCCTTGGCTGGTTGCAGGATTTATTTCTTAAGCCATCATTATACCCAGTTTTAAATGCTACATGAAGCCACACATACCCTAGATGCTGCCTGGGGACAGAGGAGGAACAACCATGGGACAAATGTGTTATTTGTCCCTGGGCTCTGTTATTCTCTGGGTTATTGCTCCTGAGCTGGGGTGGGGAAGTGGTAGGGGCTGCATTCTACCTTGGATTAAAGATTTGATTAGCTGTGGGAAACTGGGCATAGAGGAGGGCTTTGGGAAAAACACAAGATATAAGTAGTCTTCAACCCAAACCAAGGGGATTGAATTGAATTTTAAACAGCAGACTCTTTCCAACTAAAAACACTCATAAATTAAATGCTGATGATTCTTAAGAGTATAGAGATATGTGAACTGAATACTGACATTTCAAATGAAATAAAAATTCTGCAGTAAAGAATTTTAAAGAACCAAGCATATTTTTTATATGTACACTGTATGCTTCTATTTATATGTTGGTTATTTTGGGCGTTGGCTTTGGATAAGATATTGCTAAGACATATTTGTCTAATACATTTACATCACTTATTTCCTTTTAATATTATGCTTCAAACTTTTAGGCAAAAGAATAAAAACAACTAGGAAATTGTGCCAAGAAATAATATATGCAGTAAGCATTTATATAGTTGCTTTGGGTAACTTTTCAGTTTTCTAGCCTCTCTTCAGAAATTCAAAGAAAAAACTGCTTAGGAAATACTATATTTCTCTCTTCACAGAATTTCTATTAAAAAACAACCAGTACCAGGGAAACTTTGGGGGTACTGGAGTACTTCAAGGACTTCAAGGAACTAGAAGGATTGCCATGCATGTTGTTTTGTCATCAAGTAGTTTTCTTTCTTTCTTTAAAAATGCAATTTATGTACCTCTGCTGATTCAGCAGTCTGTTGGAAGTTTTTCTGGGTGAGGTTTAGCCGACCTCCCACTGTTGTGGAAATGTTTTGACTATATATTGATCTGCAGAGAAGTAGTGAATAAAAAGGGAGGGGCATGTGGGTAGTGCACAAATGCATTCTGAGAACAAAAAGAAGTAACAAAGAATAAAGGATAGGGCTTCCCTGGTGGCGCAGTGGTTGGGAGTCCGCCTGCCGATGCAAGGGACACGGGTTCGTATCCCGATCCGGGAAGATCCCACATGCCGCGGAGCGGCTGGGCCCGTGAGCCATGGCCACTGAGCCTGCGCGTCTGGAGCCTGTGCTCCGCAACGGGAGAGGCCACAACAGTGAGAGGCCCATATACCGCAAAAAAAAAAATAAATAAAAAAAAAATAAAGGATAGGTAAGGGCCGTAAGATTGGCTGAATGCTTATTGTGGGCAAGGAACACACTAGTTTTATTCACATCATCTCATTTATTTCATTGATTTATTATCTCACAACAGGCTTCACACGATTCACCAGCCCTTCCCGCTCTCTTCCCCTTCTCAGTAATAGCATCTCCATTCTTCCTGCCATCCAGGCAAAAAACTCTGGGAAGGGCTTCCCTGGTGGCGCAGTGGTTGAGAGTCCGCCTGCCGATGCAGGGGACAAGGGTTCGTGCCCCGGTCCGGGAAGATCCCACATGCCGCGGAGCGGCTGGGCCCGTGAGCCATGGCCGCTGAGCCTGCGCGTCCGGAGCCTGTGCTCTGCAACGGGAGAGGCCACGACAGTGAGAGGCCCGTGTACCAAAAAACAAAACAAAACAAAACAAAACACTCTGGCAACACTCTTTACTTCTCCCCTCTCTGTACATCAGCAATGTTGTTGACTGGTCCTTCAAAATCTACCCGGCACGCCATCACCTCTCAACACCTCCACACTGACACCCTTTTCTAAGTCACCAGCATTTTCTGCCCGGATTACAGCAAGAGCTTCCTAATTGCACCTCCGACCCCGTCTCCCTTGTTGACTCTCCACAGTCTACCTTCCACCCAGCAGCGCTAGTGAATCTTTTAAGACAGGTCAGATCATGTCAGTCCTCTGCTCCCAGCTCTGTAATGGAAACACATAACAAACAGGCCCTGTAGGATCTAGTCCTGCCTCCTCCTCCCCTCCCTGCGGCTCCCTGACCTCCGCTTTTCACGCTAAGCAGGTTCCACTGCAGGGCCCTTGCATGTCTGGTTCCCAAAGTCTTCTCCAGACACACACATGGCTCCCTCCTTTCCTTAAGATGTTACATTATCAGACTGGCCTCTGCTATGCACTCTATAAAACTAATCCCTCTCGTCGTTCTCTACTTTCCTACCTTGACCTATTTTTGTAATATTATTTACTGCCACCTAACATTTTATATATTTATAGGTTTATTTTCTGCCTTTCTGCACTGCAGTGGAAAGCTCAGGGAGTGCAGAGTGATTCACTGGTCCCCAGCCATTAGAGCAATGTCAGGCACATGGTAGGCACTCCACATATTTGCTGAATAAATAAATGAACATTCCTATCACCAGGTAACAAGAAACCAAAGTAATTTACTCAAGGTCACCTTGAAAGTGGCAGAGCTAAGATTCAAAATTCCACAGACTCCCTGTACTTTTCTGCCTGTATTAGACCCTCCAGGAAGGTTTTAAGGTAATCCTAAGCCATCTAAAAAATATCATTTCTGATGTCCCAGGGAAAGAGTCAGAGATCTGATGATGAAGATTATATACCTGAGTTGGCTGGACATCTCCTTTGAGGATATTTTCTCCAGTAGCTCCATTGGTTTTCCCATTAGAACACTAATAGGCAAAGTTTCTGCTAATACTTTTTGAGTTTTGTCTACAGATATGTCACACAAGCAGCAAACAATGGAGAGTCTGCCTACATGACCAGAGTCTTGGTGTTGTAATTAAAATAAAACAACAAAGCTGATCTGACCCTTAGTATTAGCATACATAATCATAATTCTATAGCTTGGTAATTAATTCACTCACACAAATTAACAGTTGCCAGTTTCCTACCTTACAAAAGTATGTTTTAATTACCACTATATTTTTACATACCTGTGCCTGCTAGCCCTAGTTGTACCACTGTTATGTGAGGCCCTAGACCACTCTCTTGCACGCTCTGGATCTCAGACTCTCAGTTGTAAAAAGGACGGGGAGGGGCACTAAGTGTTCCTTGTGCCAGGCTGTGAGCTAGTGTCTCAGCCCCAAGCCCACCCTCCTGTGCTGGTCTGTGATCCTGAGGCTGGGGCTCTCCAGAATACATCTTCCTTTGCCTGATGGGCTCTGTCAGTATAGAGCCCCAGGAGGAGAGTAGGACGCAGGAGGGGAGAGAAGGCCTTGCTCCCTCCTGTTTGCCTGCTGGTCCTGTCAGCTGCATCTCAGCAATGGTTCTTCACCACAGCTTTGGCAGTTGGTCCCAGCCTTGTGTTCTCTTTTTGTTTTTTGTTGTTTTCCTTCACTTGCAGACCAGCCTCCTGGGACCCCCTCAGAGAAAGCAGCAGCAGGCAGGCAGTGTCCTCAGAGGTCTGAGTCCCAGCTCCGTGGTTCCTTCTTAGGAGCTTCTAGATTCTTTTCCCTTTGCTCCTCCAGTCCAAGGGGTCACACTTGCTTCTTGCAGTGACTACCTCTGTGTTGTCTCAGTGCCCCTTTTTTACTTTCACAGCTCTTGCTAAGTATAAAAATTTTTTTTTTTAGTTTTTTAGTTTTTTTTTTATAGTTTTGTGTCTTATTCTCCATTTCTTCTTTCTGTGACTTTCTAGGATTGACATGATTCCATGAAATAATTTTAGGGTCATGGAACAATTATCTATTAAGAGTGTTTGAGGAGTTACAATTTTTTTTCTTTATTTTAAAATTATTTTTTAATCCGAGCAATACTAGAATATAAAAGAAATTAGTTAACATGGAATAAATTGATGATATATTTTACTATCAAATAGTTCAAAAATTCTTTCCCCCTCTAAAAATCAAAACAAAACAAAACAAATTGCATCCTTTGATCAAAATGTTATAAAACTGGAAATTAACAAAAAGCATAGCTACATAAATGTATCCATTAGAGATTTTTAACTGTATTCTTTTTAATAAAATTGGAGTTGAAGATGAAATCAAATTTGAAATTTTAGCTTATGTAGAGATAAATGACAGTAAGTGTATAGTACCTTTCTTATCAAAACCAATGGGATAAAACCAAAGGATTATTCAGAGGAAAGGTTATAGTCTTACTTGCATTCTATTAGAAAAAAAAAGGGAAATAAATGGACTATTTACCTAAAGAATCTAGACAAAAGACATAAAAGTGGAACCAAAGACAGTAGAATTAAAAACTTAATAAATAAAAATGAAAAAATACAGCCAAAGAGAACATTCCTAATAAGCATATGGTTCATGCCTTTCAGGCCTTGGGGTCCCTCAGGTGTCCATCCTCCCCAGGCTGCCGTTCTTTGGCCGTGGCTGCAGGTATGTAATGGGTGATGTTGGCCAAGGGCCTCACCCACCTAAGACTCAGTTTTCTCATTTGGATAGGGCCCACCTGTCTCACAGGTCTGTTCTAAGTATAAAGCAATACAATGGATTTTAACATGATTTGTAAACTAAACACTAAGAAGTAAATATAAGGTTTTGCTATAATTACTAGAAGTAGGTGAAAGGAGGAAGGCATGAAGAGAAGGAATGACTCAGAGAAGCTCATTACAGGTCTAAACACAACAACATTTCCTATTCAACAAGTTGCTGGGGGAAGAAATACAAAACATCTAGCACGTCTCACACATTTTATGTCCTTAATCATTATTTGTTGCCTTCTCTTCCACATCAACTCCTGCAACAAGGAAAAGCAGGTGAAAATGTGTGCCTCACTCCTAGAAGTCCAAACTTAGACAATTCTCAGTAATCCTACAGTTAAGGTATCCGATTTTTGCAAGTTCTATCTATCTACTGAGATATTCAATGAGGAAAGCATGGGTTATGGATATGGGGAATGCAAGGATGAATAAACCCAGTCCTAGACCTCAAGTAGCTTTATGTCTCCTACCAGAGACAGCACATACACAGAGATATCTAAAAGCAGGTAGAACTAAGTAGGGGATAAAAAAATGGGAATTCTGAGGGAGTGATTTCTTTTGGGCTGGGGAAAGTGGGAGAGAGATGGGGAAAGTTTTCCTAAAGGACACAGAGGCATTTAGGTCTTGGAAGATAAGAAGAATTTGGAGGTGCAGGGTCGGGGGTAGGGAATTCAATGTGAGTGAAGGGCGAAAGCTAGGAAACTATGTGGCATGTCCCAGGAACATGCAGTTTACCTGCACACGTTGGGTTTGAATCTGTTATAGGTTAGGGAATAAATACACGTTGAATTAATTAATTACATTTTTCCAAATATTTCAAAACTTAGAAGAAACATCTAATATGCTCTATGTTTAAAATGATCTAGTGATCTAGTTTATTATAAGTATGAAAGTATGAAAGTATTATAATGAAACTAATTATTATAAGTATGAAAGTATTTCTCTTACATGCTGTATTAGTCCTAGTATCCATAAAATAGAACTATGAAACATCTAGTATGTTGATCTTCTGCTGGCAAACGTTACTGCATTTTCTTTCCTAACTGAGCTAAAATCTGATCATTCTGCTTCCATCTCTTCTGAAAAACACAAGCGGTCATTAAATGCAACTACGAGGGTTGCATGTCTAAGGTTTGGGTTTCAAGTTGTATTTATGGGGCCCTGTAGCAATGACAAGTGGAACCAAGTACATACATCCAGATCCACAGGGAGGGAGCATGCTTAAAAATATCTGAGAACTAAAATAGATAAGGAGCTCTGAAAGAAATTAAGAAGTGGCTTAGAGAAAATAATAATAAGAGTTTCTGACTCACATGTGTGCTCAAAATTGCCTATCAGTTTGCACAGTGAGCTTTCAGTGGTGGGCAAGATCGCTGAAGAGCTGTCTGCAAGGACTCATTTGTGCAATTTTGAATAAGGACTAGAACCGATACTTCATGACACTAACTAAAAGAGCTGTATGAGAAACCACAAAGAGGTATACAGTTAAATTCAAATTATTGGCAGGCAAAGAAGTTTAGGAAACAGCATGAGGAGGTCTGTAATTCTTTGGGAAGAATAATGATTCTGCCGGCAAGTAAATTCTTTCCAGAGAGATCAATTTTTTTTTAATAAATTTATTTTATTTATTTTTATTTTTGGCTGCGTTGGGTCTTCGTTGCAGTGCACGGGCTTCTCATTGCAGTGGCTTCTCTTATTGCGGAGCACGACACGCGGGCTTCAGTAGTTGTGGCGCACGGGCTTAGTTACTCCGCGGCATGTGGGATCTGCCCGGGCCAGGGCTCGAACCCGTGTCCCCTGCATTGGCAGGCGGACTCCCAACCACTGCGCCACCAGGGAAGCCCCAGAGAGATCAAATTTGAGAGGACAATTAGCTCCTTTTGGTTAACAGAACACCATTTACACTGTTCTCCATGATTCCCACTTCTGGACCTTCTCAGAAAGCATTAGTGTTACTAATGCTTGTGTATATACAGTATTTAGTAACATTAACCTATGCTTACACACATCACACACAAACCTATGCTTACATGACATCAAGGTTCATTGTGTGGTTGTAAATTATGTGAGAAAAAATGTACTACAATGGGTATCAGGAGACCTGGGTTCTATCTGGCATAGTTCAGACACTTAACTAGTTGAATGACTAATGCAATTCAAATTCATTGCCTGGTCCATTGTTTTCTTCTCAAAGAATTGAAGAAGATGGTCTGCACTAGTGTTCTTTAGATTGGGGTATGCAAGAAACCCACTGAAGCGTAGAAGAAAATATAAGAACTTCATAAATTTTTTTAAACTTTTTATTTTATATTGGAGTACAGTTGATTAATAATGTGATCGTTTCAGGTTCATAACTTTTAATTAGAACTTTTGTGTATTTTAAGGTAAGTAAGTACCATTGTGGGCAAAAAAATATGCTCATGTGCAGATACGTGCATGATAAAACTATCTTATTTTATTTTTTTATGATAAGGGTCAAGAAACTGTGGTAAATACTGCTCTAGATGATCTCTAAGCACCTTCCCCATCTTAAGTGTCTGTGATCTGAACTGCTGTTTTTACATTTGCTTCAAGGACTGCATATATGGAATTTAAGAATTACATGGTACCCCCACGTCCTCATGTGGACTTCCTGGCAACTAGATTACCTTCTCGACCTAGATTTCCTCAAGGGCTGGGTCTATGACCTCCTTCTTTGTATTGCTCCCAATCCCATAACAGTGCCCAGTAGACATCAGACACTCAAATGCAGGTTTGTCAAAGTAACGAATCTCTATTTCAAGAAATATTTATCTGCTCTAAAAAGAGAACGAAGGAGAAATTATTTTTGATCCTCACATACAAATAGATGTTTATCTGGATTTATTAGTGGCAGAGTCTATTTTCTTCTAACATTTAAATTTTCTTATTCAAGACTATTGTCACGTACGGTCTCTGCTACTGATAACATTATTCAGTGGTTCTTTTCTCATTAAAAGTTGATGAAGACTTCAGATACAGAAGCTGAAAAATAAACATCTGTCACATGGAGGATGATTTTCTTTGACACTAAATGCAGACTTGAGGGGTTTCTAAGACTGGAGAATATTGCGTTTTTGGACAGGAAATATTGATTATATCATCAGAACACAGAAAAAGAGCGAGTGAGAAAGAAAAAACTGTGTCTTGCTCTCAGGCGGCACTCTGAGGGGTTTTAAGGTTGATGGGTTATTTTTCCATGCCACACTTTTATTTATTTTTGATCTAGTAAAACGAGACGTTTTTGACAGGTTTCCTACCACCACTGCTGAACGTGAACCTGGAACTGAGAAGTCAAAGATTTAACGAAATGGAAAACTCCTTCAGGGAATATGAAGGATTCCAAGTTTGCAAAGAATACAATTACTGTCTAGTTTACTATATTTGGCAATGCTACGGTTGGCAGATGAATGATGAGTCTGTGGGATACAAGAATATCAATATAGAAAACAGCACAAATCTATGTTCTTCTTTCTAGATCCTCCAGTGCAGAGGGTAGGCATGCATTTAAGATTACTTCCTGTCTGTGTTGCAAGGTTTATAAATTTCCATTTAAAACAAAAAATTCCTTAAATAATGTAGTAGTGAGTACTTATGCAAATTAACTTGAGGTCTGGAGGAGAAGAAAAATATCCTTTTGTTTAGATCCCTGGCTTTCCACCTCAAATGTTGGTACTGTCAGGTTTACTCCTTCTTTTCAGTTTTCATTTCCTTGGAGTCGCTTAATACATGTACACCAATGTCACCTAAATCTCTAGTCAGCAGCCTCATCCCAGATATCCATGTCCAATTGACCACTGTACCTTTCCATGTAGAAGTTCCATACTTGTATAGAATCCAGAAGACTTTCAAATGGACTAATTTTTTTTTTTTCCGGTACGCGGGCCTCTCACTGTTTTCTACACGCCTGTGCAGGACACGAGGAACTTTCTCTTTTCCCTATGGCTGCTGGCACCGTGAGGAGATGTTAAGTAAAGACAGAAAACATTTACAGTGAAGAAAGCAGAGGTAAATTTGTCCACTACTCAAGTTACATGTGCAAGATTGTTTGAATATTGAAATGATGAGCTATTTGGTTCAAGAAAGTGCAGGTGTGAGTTAATGAGTTATTATGCTAGGAGATGTATTTTACACCTGTGTTTATTGAGATGGCGTCTTTGCGTGTTTGCCCTTGGTTCAGCAAGCTAGTTAATAAATCCCCTTGAGAATTTTGGGTGTCTATTGCTACAGCTTGAATGCCTAATAGTTTGAGCCTCTGGCTCTATTTTTGGCTTGGAAAACACTCAGTGCACCTCATTTATTGGTGAATTGTTGGCTAATTAAGTTGGATTCATATGGTCCTGTCAATATGAAAGCAAGAACAGTTTGAAGCTGAGATGTCAGCTAATGACATGTATTTAGAAGGTAAAACCGGCCAGATTTGATTTGAGAAACAATTTAAACTAAGTCCCTCCTGGTGATTTGTTTTATTTACTGAGATCTAGAAATATATTTCCCATCCAGTCATGCAATGCATCAGTGGCAAGCCAAATGGAACACATTTATCTCTGAACTAGAAGCCTTCTTAAGAGTTTCAGACAAGTATTTGGCAAGGCGAGAGATGATGGAGATGAGAAGTAATGAGCCAGCTTACTTACTCAGATCAAGTAAAGTCTCAACGTGTCCAGTAATAGTCAATTCATTTGGAAATCTTTCCTCGTCTGTTGCCAAAAAGAAAGACATTCCCAGTTTCCCCTTTTCCCAACTACTTATTCTACAAAAGCCTTTCAAGAGCTGACCGGACAGATAAGCAGGACCTGAGCTTTCAGGTGTCAGCTTTTCCTTATCATGACAATGTAATTAGGCCCTTGTCATTTGAGACCAATGGGGCAACAAGGCTGGGTGACGTCATTGAGGTGAATTGACTGTTTATGTCGTGCTTCATGTTTGTGTGTGCTGAGTTCTTCTCTCGTTCAGACATCTTGGTCAATTCCTTAGTGAATGAGCCAGAGCGGCATTTGTTTTTACCCTTCTACATTCAAAAATTTTTTCAGGGTCTCTTACTCTCTAGAGTCAGACTACAAAGCCCAATAGCATTGCTTAGTACAGTAATCAGGACTTTTTTTCTTTCAGATTTTTACACGTTTGTTTTCTTAGATGGAAACTATTCTAAGCTGAGTAAATAGTGGGCTATACTGTTTAACTTTTTGTATGAGAAAGTGAGGGATGCCAACGGCCTCCCTCCTCCTCCTTCACTTCCAGCTGACATAAAATATGCCCTAAGAACCTAAAAATGGAAGCTGCCTTTATTACAACAGTGCCTGGAAGCAGAGAAATCATTAGATGCAGTGTCAATGTTGCCATTAGAAATCTTACTCTTTGGGTGTTTAATGACAGTCCCTGAAAGTTTGCTTCTGGCAAAAACCTGACCTCCAGGGCTTCCCTGGTGGCGCAGTGGTTGAGAGTCCGCCTGTCGAGGCAGGGGACACGGGTTCGTGCCCCGGTCCAGGAAGATCCCACATGCCGCGGAGCGGCTGGGCCTGTGAGCCATGGCCGCTGAGCTTGTGCGTCCGGAGCCTGTGCTCCGCAACGGGAGAGGCCACAACAGGGAGAGGCCCGCGTACCGCAAAAAAAAAAAAAAAAAAAAAAAAAAAAAAACCTGACCCCCAAAGTCTCAGCTGGGAAACAAATTATAAAAATGAATTTTCAAACCACCTGTCCAGCTGTGCTTTTTGGTTATCTTTATAAACTGAAAAGCAGCTTCTACGACAGGATTCAATGCCACCAGAGATTATGCTATAAATAATACTGCTGAATTATTTTCAATATTCAATTTAAAATAATGGCTCAGTAACCTAATGACTTTTAGAAAATAGGCCAAGAAAAATTCTACTTGATCAGAAATTAGGTATGCATGTGTACCAGGTACCTGACAGAGAGAATACCTCAGGTCATGTATTTACTCAAAAGCCACATTTTGTATGTGTGCCATGTCCTTCCACTACAAAATAATAAAATCTTTTTACCTCAGCAGTAAAGAAAACTGAGATACCAATTAACAGGGTGACATTCCTATCCCTCAGCAAGTTAGCAGAAGAACTAGAAATCCGAGACATACCCCTTAGTGGCTGATTTTGTAATTAGGGCAGAAACTTCCATATACGTTCTCTTCCTTCTATGCTCTCCCAGCTTGTGAGGACTCCCTAAAGTCCATTTCCGTCTACACACCCTTATCTTCTAGAAAGACTTCTCACTTGCATTTGATATTCTGCCCAGTCTTCGTAAATAAAAGTTTTCTCAGACAGCACTTGTACATTTCCAGTAGCAGAGCATCAGACCTTTGGGTAATAGAAATGCCAACCTTCATTTGCATGTCTAAAAGCCACTCGTTTCCATAAAGCTAAGTGCTTCTGTGTGACTATTGAACATTTGCAGGTGCAATTTCTAAGAGACTGAGATGAGGCGGCTGCAAATGTGGCCCTTGAAGTAAAAGATGATCAAAATAAATCAAATGATCATCATCAAATTAGTAACAACTAAAAGTGAAAGCAGCAAATGTGGTCATGAGCAAGCCCCACCCACCACACTGAAGTGTTCATAATGAATCTTATAAGGAGACGAATCGAAAAAGAATTATGAAGACTGTGCAAACGGTCTCTGTAAGCTTGAATGTTTTTGTTTGTCTGTCAGTATGCACCTGGCATGAGATGGTCCCAAGCATCCTAGCCTAGAGGCTGTGCTGTCTTTGAGCCTCTCTTCCCTTCTGAATTGTCACCAAGTTATGCAGCTTCTTTTGTTGAAATACCTCATAGATTATTCTTTCCCTTGTACTATTTAGATTTTTTTGTTTGCAAGCAATAAACACTGATTCTGGCAACTGTAATCAGAAAGGAATTTATTGGAGGGAAGAGGCATAAAGGCAGCTCCAGGGATCTGTGGCAGGAATAAGTAGAGGGTCCCAATAGGGTTTTGCTGTTGGAAAGTCTGGGTGCCAACAGTTGTATATACTTCTAACTCCCTCCTAAAAGTTCGTATCACAGGGAAGGAGTGTCTGTTTGACCTAGCTTCGGATGCCCCTATTCTCTTTGGCAGGGGAGGGTGGGGTACCTTGGTTAAGAAGATGGTATCTGATGGAGGAGGGGTAGTTCCCCAAACAACATCAGGATGCTATTCTCAGTGAAAGGGAGAACGGGTGCTGGGCAGCCAAAGCCGACATATGCCCACCATATTCTTTTAGATTAGGCTCTTGTTTCCCAAGGTCTCCACGTCTCCATTTTAACCTAAGAGTTAGGGAAATGAAATTGCAGATTAATGTAATTTATGATATATCCTTTAGTTGATGTATGAATCTGCTCTGAAATACCCTGACCGGTGGACATAAAGAATCTACAAGGGCTTCCCTGGTGGCGCAGTGGTTGAGAGTCCGCTTGCCAATGCAGGGGATGCGGGTTCGTGCCCCGGTCCGGGAAGATCCCACATGCCGCGGAGCGGCTGGGCCCGTGAGCCATGGCCGCTGAGCCTGCGCGTCCGGAGCCTGTGCTCCGCAACGGGAGAGGCCACAACAGTGAGAGAGGTCCGCGTACCGCAAAAAAAAAAAAAAAAAAGAATCTACAAGAATATTATCAGGCATAAGGCACTCACTAACTCATAAAACAGTCTGTTATTCAGGTTTTAGAAATTTTTCATTTTGTTAAACTAAAATCATTCATTCCATTGCTCAAAAGATATTGAATGCCTAGCATGCTTCAGCCACACTGCTGGTGTTGATATAGTCCTCACAAACCTGATAGTCTAATATAATTTTGGCCCATCAATCCAAATTCTACACATCAGCTATGGTTCTATATTTCAGAACTGCGGAGAGTAAATCAAATAGCATGGTGAGGTCTAGATGCACATAAACAAACAATAGCCTTCCGGAAACTATAATGGAAGAAGTTTCCATTCATCATAGTATGCCAAAATATAAAATAGCTTAAAAAGTACTTAACAAGAAATTTGTAGGTCTAATGTGAAGACACCTATAAAGATTTACTAAGGGCCATAAAAGATGAGTTGAATAAATGGAGAGACATAACATATTCCTCTGTGGGAAGACTCAACACTGCAAGAACACCATTCCTCGTCAAATTAATCTAAAAATTTCATACAACCCCAATCATAATCCTAAAGTTATTTTCTGCTTGAAACATAAGAGAGTTATTTTAAGTCATTCTGGAATATAAATATGTGAGATAGCAAAGAATCTCTTGAAATTGCTATTAAAAGGAACCATGGAGTTGAAATGATGAAAACAGTAACGACCAAGAGCTCAGCGGAAAAACAGAAAGCCCAGAACATATATACACATATATGTACCTACATACATGGACATTACATTGTAAGTTCATAGGTTAAGTTTGAAGGGTGTTAGGATGAGTGAGTAACAATCTAGGAAGAAAATCAAATCCCTGCTGTATCTCGCACCTCATAGCAAGACAAGTTCCAGATGGATTCCAATGCAAAAATAAAACCAGACGAATGTTAAAAAAACGTATACATTATTATTAATAACAGTGGGCTTTATAAGTAGAAATCAATAAAATCTTGGGCTTTCGAAGGAAGAGATAAAATTAACCACATGAAACTTGAAAATGTCTATACCAACATTTCCCTTACATAAACAAATAAAGCATAACATATTTAAAAGGTAAAGCCGTGAATTGGAAAATATTTATAGCCTACATGACAGTCAAAAGGTTAATATTTTTTAATAGATAAAGAGCTTCTAAAATTTAACGTGACAAAAATAAGCACTTCAATAGGAAAAAAGGACAAAGGTCATAAACAGGTAGTTCACCAAGGGAGAAATACAAATTGCCAATGACATATAATTAAAATGATTTCCTCAGTAAAAATATAATGAATTTAAATCAGAATAAGATGGAACTTGATTATCAAATTAGCAGGGGTGAATATGAGTTCGGGTGATGAAGATGTGAGTGAGTGAGCTCTCTCTTACATCGTTGGTGGACGTATAAAGGAATGCAAATTTTCTGGAGGATAACTTGGATAAATTTTTCCAAGACATTAAAATGTTAGCATTCTTATTAACCCAGGAATTTTATTTTTAGTCAGTTATATAAATAGAAGTTCATACATCAAGCTATAAGGATTACCATTGCAATCAAATTAACAATGTTGAAAACTATAAACAATCAAAAGGTTGGTGTAATAAATTATGGCAAGTTAATATGATATAGTACTAGGCAGCAATTAAAAATAATAATATAGAAGAATATTTAATGCCATGAAAAACATTCACTATAAATTGTTAAGTGAAAAAAAGCAAGTTACTTAAAAATAAAAATGTAATTACATATATGTATGCATGTATATATTTACTTATGTATATGTATTTGCATATAATTAGATCAATTCAGACAAATACTAACAATAGTTATTAATAGGCAGTGAGAATACAGGTAACTCTAATTTTATTTCCTTCTGTAAATCTACATCTTCCACATTTTCTACAATGTATATGCCTTACCTTGGTAGTAAGAAAAAATAAAAAGTATATTCTTAAAACAGATATATTTTGTTTAAAGCATCAGAAATCCTTTTTTTTAAATGAAATCTTAGGTGAACCCAATCTATGGAACCAATAAGAGGGGTGAAGTAGGGGTGGTAGGCCTAGAGGCCTGCTCCCTTGATGGGCACCCTTGAGCCCTCACCTAGCAATGTCAGGGCTGGGGGAATTCTGCTGAGAACCCGATGTGTGTAAACACCATTTCTAGGTCCTACATGATTTGTTCTCAGTGAACCCATACACGGCCCCAGGATGGCTGGTTACCATTACAGTTACTCATAAACTATTTAATAGCTCATTTCATTTAGTTCACTACATTCATTGACATATGTTCATTCGTTAAGCACTTTCTGAAAATTTTTCTAGATTTTAGCTTTGCGTTATAGTAGTTTACTTGTGGATTAGAGATAAAAAGATTTTCTTACTGCATGAAATATCCTCAGAGAATACAATTTAATTCCACACCATCAGATTTTATTGAAGGTTGATATGAGAAATGATTACATGAAGAATGGATCTCCATCTTCCCTAAAACAATACATTGTCTGTTATGATGCTCAAAGGCCCTTACATAAAGATGTGTGTGATAAATTCCCCTAAAGTTTTAGAAAAAAAGGTTGCCCATTTTTATAAATAATTGTGACTTCCTTTTATAGTACTGTATTATTCCTATATAACTCATCATGTTTCCCTTTTGGCTTTGGCTGCCAGAAAGCTCAGAGCTGTATTTATTGCCAAACCACAGCAATGAACAGCTGCCTCATTTTGCAGAAAAACTCTATCCCAAAGCACTTGAGTGTCTAGCCTCAACTAAATGGTCCCATGATACGCATGGCTCAGGTTATGAGTTGTCTCAAAGCCAATTTAGAAATAGGCAAGGATTAGATAATAAACAAACACACACATAAGTAATTTGGACTTAGCAGGCTTGGTCTTCGGCAGTACAAAACGCTCACACCTGAAGTTTGATTTGTATCAAATGCCTTTCGGGCATGTTGCTTAATCTGGAGTACTGTTCTGGATGAGCGCTCCCCTGGGTGCAGACGTGGACGTTTGGGTCTTTCTGCTACCAAGGCCCACACACGCATCCACCTACCCCATGATGCTGGCTCCTTAGAAGTGATCTGCATGGTATCCAATAAGGATATCAGGTCAAAAGCATAGCAAAAGCGCAAGGCACAGATAAACTAAGAGTTTATACGTGGACCATAACCCTAAAAACATTTAAGAAAACGAGATATTGCTGAATTGGATCAGGAAATAGACAATCTTCACAAACAGAAACAATCTTAAGCACTGGGATATGTGCGCATAAGTGTGTGTGTGTGTGTGTATTACAATGATCAACAGTAGACTAAAAATGATCAGGTGAGTTAAGGTACTTCTTTACCTTTCCAGAAGGTCAAATATGTATTCTTTTTGTTAACATTACTCACATCATTTTACAATATGGTAAGTGCTGAAAAGGTCATGGAATGTGGAGGAAAGGGAACCACAATTTTCTGAATGATGTATGTAAGTTGTTTCCTCCATTATTTCATTTAAGAGACACCAGTATCCTTTTTCTTTGTAATGCATAAGCTCTTTAGCAACCTTTCTAATAACACGGTAAGGTTCTAATATAATGGATGTTGTGTTAGAATGGTTTGGAATGATACTGGGCCTGGTAGGGTGGACTCTGGTAATGCAGTCTTGATTATAGTGTCATAATAACTGGCAGGTGGCTGTCTGTATCAGCAACAGACACCCTCAAAGCCTGTGGAAATAGCTTGGTTCCCATGGCTATGAAGTAAGGCGGGTCAGCTGCCCAGAGCAACAGATTATCATTACAAAAAAGATTTGCCATGGCTTTCACAGGAGAGGCCAAACCAGCCTAGAAGCAAATGGACGAGGCAGGCTTCTGGGGCCCCAAATATCTTCCTACTCCTGGGGGCCTGCCTCATATTCTATAGATAGAATTTCATTCAAGGTAGCAATGCTTGGTACCTATGAGCCCAGGCTCTAGAATCAGAACTCCTTATTTGAAATCCCAGCTCCACCACTTACTGTTGGCTGAGTAAACTGGGCATAGTCCCTAACTGTGGGTCCTTCTGTAAATGAATGAGAAAATCCATGAAAGGCAGTTAGCCAGCACCTGGCTCATGGTATGCTCTCACTATATATCAACTTTTATTATTATTTACACTTAAAGTACCACCTTTTAAAATGCAAGTACCCAGGGAGGCATACCTTATTCCCAGTTAGTACTTCAGAGGGGGGCGGGGGAATCTCACTTGAAAGTCAATTAAGATGTAGTGAGCAGCAAGGGATCCAGGACTGAAACCCAGGAGAAGCAAGGAACTAAGCCAAAGGAGAGAAACAGCTTTGAAATTTTGCTCAGAGCCACAGTGATTCTTCTACATGGAAAAGTACCCAATCGTTGCAGCTAGCCAAGCGCAAACCCTCGCTCTTGCAGAAAGGCAATCTAATTGCCGAATCCAGATACAGGATGCGTGGCACCTGGGACCTTAGGGACTGCCTCTCTATCAACTGCTCCATCTCAGAGGACTCTACATACAGACTTTCTACAGTAAGAGACATTAATTAAACCGTGAAGCCACCAAGTTAGCGCCTTGTTTTCTGGCCTGCCATGGAGTGTGTGCAAAGATTTTTAAACACGGCCCGTGTGTGGAGATGAGCACACCAGGAGAGGCTGCCTTCGTGGGCGTTGCTGTTAACAGCCAATGGAAAGTCACCACCCTTTCCCACAAAGCGGCTGTGCATCCCTTCACACTCTGAGCAGAGACTCTTATTTGTAATGTCATCCATCACCTCAGTATACCAGTCATTCATAGATTTCAACATCCCCTTCCTGACCAGCAAGGAGAGGAGAGGAAACGGCAGTTTGGAGACTTCCAGTTGAGCTGTTGGATAAATGGATGATATTTTTTCTTCTCCCCAGGGTGCCCAGGAGAGGCTGATTCTGACACAAACCTATAGAAAAGGGCCTCCATTTCACCTCCGGCTGGGTCAGGGAGGGGGGCATGGGGAGAGGCGGGGGGAACACACGTGTTCACACATCCAGTTTGCTGCGCTGGACGAAACACTGACCTGTTAGGCCAGCGGCCTCGGCAGAAAGGAAGGCGCTCCAAGACAGGAGGAAAAACAGGCCCGTTTCCAGCATAGGGAACTCACACAGTTTGGTAAATTTGGTCAAGTGACAAAGACACGTTAAGGGAAATAACAACTGCTTTTATGAATAAATCTCCTTTTTGGCTGTGAAAAAATCTGGTTGTGTTTTAGATGAGAGAACTAATTTTCGGAGCTGGCTGTAACTGACTGAGACTTGACTTTGAAGGCCAGCAGGAATCGTGCTTCATTGCGGGCTGAACACTCCTATAAAAATGCAAACTGGTGTTCAGATAAAAAAGATGTCTCACTAAGAGGATAAAATCAGCTCAGTGTAGACACAAAACTTCTTAAATTTGGACTCAGCCCTTGGGGTGTGCCCCTCAGAGTACTGGCAGATCTGGGAAAACAAAGCCAAGGGGAGTGAGGCTGGGTGAGATGCTGCCAGTGTGTCAACACTGAAGGAGGCCACTGCTCCCGAGGGAGTGCTGGTCTGTGGACAGATCACCTTGAAGAGCCTTCTCTCTTGGGGATAGAAGCTGAATCAGGAGGAGCATTTATGTTCAGTGAGAGGGAAGCTGCCCGGACTCTCTTTGTAAAAGTAGGATGGAGGAAAATGGGTGTTGCTTCTAGGTCAAGCAAGATGCCCTTTGGCGGGCAGCGGTTCATTTTGGCCAGGACGACACTTGGTCAATAGTCTATAAGTTGCATATAGAACAAAGGCACAGTGATCTGAGTCAGGCAGAGAGTGGGCTATGGGGAGATGATTAGGAGTTAGTGGTGGATGGGAAAGGGCTACCTTGTAATTGTGTCCACCACTAGGCGGAAAATGCCCTGACAGATAAAGAGATGTTAACGCTGTTGCATTTTTATGTTTCTACAACAAAGTGTAAGGAAGATTCCATATTAAGAGATGTTTGGCAGCAGGGCAAGGAAGCAAAAAGTCTGACCTCTGCGTTAGTAGATCTGGGTTTGAGTCTTGGCTCTGCTAGTCACTGGCTGTGTGATTTCTGAGCAGTGTGTTAACCTCTGTGAGCCTTATTTGTATCCTAGGTGAACTGGCAATGAGAATAATACCTACTCATACAATGTGCAGCATGCAATGGAGATATGAAAAATGTTTTGTAAAGTCTTAGAAAGCACAAAATACTAAGGATCATGTCATGGTTGGGAGTGTGGCCTCTGGAAGGCAACTCTACCTGGGCCCATATTCATGGTATCAGCTTAGACGGGCCACTCTGCGCTTTGGTTTCCATGTCTGAAAATGGGCATAATAGTGCAACCTACCTCCTAGGTATATAAACCACTTACAATATGTTAAGCACTCAGAAGAGTGCCTGGTATATAACAAAGGATGTGTAAGTTTTTCAATTAGTGTGATTTAAATAAATTTGTTTTGTAAAACATCTTTTCTGGAAAGAGATTCAGTAAGGGTCTGGAAGCAATTCTTTATCTGGAGGAAAACATGGGCTGCCCTTTGACCCTTTTCAATGTCCCCTCTTCTTACTTGGAGGGAAGGCTTTGTTTCTAATGGGGTTTGTTCCTCTGAATTCCCTCTTCTAGTTTGTTGTAAAGAGAAGGCTCAGGCCGATTTGAGTAACAGAATACCAACTGGGCGTAAAGTGTTCTTCTCTTTCCATGGCCTCCAGAAAGTTGTTCAGTTCAGAGTCAAGCCCTAAGCTTGTCCGGAGCCCAGGGGTCCACAATCTGAGGAGCCTCTGCCTCATTGTGGACAAGGCATCCAGGTGGTTATGGTGGAGGAATGGACTGTGCCCCTGTCTCCTTCACAGCCTGAGTTTGTGATCCAAGGCCATCAGGTGTTGCCACTATTACCGAGCCCCTGTCTCTTCCTTTTCTCCACCCCTTTCCCCAGATCTGATCCAATATCAGAGCAGACTTCCAACCTCCAGGAATTTTTACCTTCCTTATCAATTTGTTTACTTATGTGTCCATACATTCCTTGCACACTGGGCAGAAAAAAGTTCCAATCTCAGCCCTTCCACCTCGTGCCATCCCTGGGACCAAAGGCCTGGTTTTAAACCCCTGCCCTGAAATGTCCTAGCTGTGTGGACTTAGACAAGTTGCCTAACCTTATATGTCAGTTTCTTCAGCTGAAAATTGGGGGAATAACAGTATCTCCCTGCCAGGGTTCTTATAAAAACTATCTGAGATAATCTATGCAAAATACTAAGGACAATGGCTGGCACGTGGTACAGTTCTGAACATATGTAAGATGACATAATTAATATCATGTCCATTATTACTGATATGTGACTCAGAGTGAGCTACTTAACCTTCTTGAGCCGCGATTTCCTCCTGTGTAACCCGGTGTCTTACAGGGTTAATTCGAATAAGAAGATATATATAAAGGCCCATGCTAGACATTCACTAAACGTTGTGATCATTACTATTACTCTACTCCATACAACATGTGACCTCCATCGTCATTCCACTTAATAATTAAGAGGCAACAGGGAGTAGTGATCAAGAGCATGGTCTGTCTCTCGGTTTCACTCCTTGGGTTTGATCTTGGCTCTACTTCCAAGCTGTATGACCTTGGGCAATAGCTTACCCTTTCTAAGCTCCAGTGTCCAGTAAAAAAAGATATGACAATTGTGAAGGTTAAATGAGTTATTGCATGTAAAACAGGTAGTAGGGGGCCTGACATGTCTCCAGTACTGGGTAGATTGTTAATCATTATTTTTAGTTGGAAGTCAGCCCTATCTTTTCCGACTTACTTTTGTCAATGGAGTTGACATTCTCCAGGGTTTCCAGGACATGACTTTGGGGTGGTCTTTTGATTCTCTCCTCTTCCTTATCTCTTAGTACCAACCAATCACTAAGTCCTAGAGATTCTTCTAAACATTGGCCTCCTTCTCGATTTCCCCCCCACAGGTTATCATCACAGTTTTCCTTGATCTTAAGCTTCCTTCTCTCATTCACCCTACCTACCAGTTCCTTATTTATGTTTTAAAAACAGGACTTTCATTGTGTCCCTCTCTGTGGACTACAGAAAGATGCCCAGGCTCCTTTGAATAACACTCCAAGATACTCCACAAGCTGACTCCATCCCACCTGTGTCCCCTCATCTTCCACTGCTCACCAGCCTGAGCCCTCAGATCCTTTCAGGCACAACTGCCATGTGCCACGGCAGTGCCCCCTCCGCCACACCTTCACGAATGCTGGTCTTCTCCTGAAATCTCTTATCATGTGGCTTTTGCCTGTATCCTACCCGTCTTTCAGGTCAAGCCCAGGTCCTACTCTGCATGTAAATACTGCTTTTCAGATGATTTTCCAGAATCATAAGATTGGCCAAGAGTCTATTGGACTATCCCAGACACAGTGGCCTCATCATCATTTGAACTTTTATAATCTTACTAAGGTGGCTGCAGCTTTAGCGCTCACTTTCCATCCAACTCTTACTGTAGAGCTTGTCTTTCCAAGTTCATCATTAGTTGAAGGCAGAGTCCATGTTTTATTCATCTTCTGACTTATCTTAGAAAACTTTAGTAGAACCTAGCCTTTTAGCAGGTGTTTAGTGAACTGTTAGGCTAGTCCTCGTGAAAAGAGACCCCAACATTTTGCTTTCCTTGCCTTGATCCCTGACCCTTCTTGCATCTTTCTCCTTTCTTACTTCTCTTTCCCCCACAAGGTCTCTGGTCCTTTGTTCTGCCTCTTCTCTGTAGCCTCAGTTAACACTTGACATTAGCCTTCTGGCTTTCCTCTTCAAATCTGATTTATCTTTGCCCCCATCCAACTGCTGTGAGTGAAGAGCTCACCAGACCAGCTTCTTTCCCCAGCTCAAATCCTCTAGGAGCTTTACCCATCCTCCCACGTCTCTGCTGAAGAAGAGGGAGTAAGATGACACAATTGCCTGGATATGGCAAACATCATTTCTGCTTGGCTTGCTGTTCCCCTTCCATAAAAGAGCCATGGATGCTCGTTTAAGCTCACAGTCATCTTTGGCTTGGCCAACCCTGTGAACTAGTGCTTGATACAAGTTTGAAAAGGAGGCAGAGAACACTTAGTTTATCACTCCCAGTCAATCATGCTTTATTCTTGACCTTAGATCTTCAGTTCTTCCTCTTGACCTCAATATATCCAAGCCTGATACCCGCTGGTCACCTATATTCCTAGGTGGGAATTTTTTTAAGACTGTTGCTATCCTAGGATCAGACAGTATGAGCAGTGCTAGAACTGGCCTTGGACAGGAAAAGAGCCTGGGCCCCCCTTCCACTGGTACCGACCTAGGCTTCAAGGGGTGGCTCGGAATCAAGATGGCTCCAGTGGTGCCGTACTGCGCTTGAACGAGACTATCTAACCATTTCCTGGCCTGGAATTTGTCAGTCCTCGGAAACATTCCGGGGAAGTTGACTGCTCTGAACAGTCCCCGGCTTTCCACACAGGACAAAGGATATCAGTGCCGTGACAACAGCATACGCAGACCCCATTGCAAATGAGCCGGCGAAGATCCCCAGGAAATTCCCCACGGACTGGAAGAATGCTGCAGCATCAAATGCATTCGGATTCTCCTTGGGACTGTAAATGGATATAGAACTGAAAAGAGAAGAGGGTGAAGGTTAGTCAGTGACTCCCATCTCATGGCCCAAACACCAGAAGTCAGAATTTAGCACCCACTTTTGGGAAGGGCACGTTTTCCTATGAGGTTAGGTGCTGGTTGGAAGCTTTCAGGGGAAACGGATGAGGACAGAGAGAGGTGGAGAAGGCAGAAAGCTTTCCGCTTCCTTACAACCCAATCCCATGGCATCTATATATTGCTGCCCGTCAGTAAACATTTTTATATAGGAAGGGTCGTAAGGAATATTGTTTCTGAGCAAACTAGGCATTAAAACACGGTAGGCGTATAAGGAATCTGCTGAGGAGATAGATAACTGTGAATTATTTAGGGGCCATATGTCTTCAGTGCTGTTAAATATTCACAAATGTTCCTGATAAAAAGTGCACTTTTATGGCCTGTGCACAAATGGGCGATACAAATCACAGCATGCACAAAATATGCTGCTGTGATCTTGTCATAAACCACGAAACACTGCTCCTCTCCAGTGTAACCCTTCAGAACACAGCCCAGAGGACGTTCAGAGCATCACGGTATTAACCCCCGGGGAGAGACAAACCCCTCATTTTCCCACTGAAACAAATGACAGCAGCTGCCTAAGGTCATCTTTTATACCCCAATTCCGATGGCTGCCAACAGATTTATATCCACAGAGAAAAATGAATCCACCAACAGGCAGTCTGCTCACTTAAATAGTTTTGAGGATGTCATATTTGCTATTTTCTTTTTGTAACCAGGGCCTCAAATCCCACAGTGTTAATGTAAAGGACAAGGTGTGTTCTATTTTAGGAAACATGAGCTCCGTATTGTAGCATCAAAATGAACAGATGTGCTAGAACCAGTAGCTTTCGGGAGACTAATGAAGTAACTTTTCAGGTTTTTTTGCTTTTTGCAGTTTTTATTTTAATACAAGGTCTTTAAAGCTAATCAGACAAAATCAATAGTTTCTCAGCGGCTGCTGGGAGGGACCTTGTAGCTCTTAGAGAGCAAACAGTACACCAGACACACTGACTTGAGATTAGATAGGATTTTACAGAGATGTAACTGAATCTCTTGTGACTTGGATGATGAGAGTACGTTAACTCTCCGACCTGACTTTTTGTGTCTAAAGACTAGTTAAGAGAGAACAGGGGGAGTGGGTTCCAATTCTCCTCCAGGAAAACGTGTGGTATAAAAAAGGTAGTTTTAAATGTTTCTAGTTTTTCCCTGGATGTCTTTAAACCCCCAAAGTAGGTCAAACACTTCTGCTTTTTTTTTTTTTTTAATTTTATTTATTTTTTTATACAGCAGGTTCTTATTAGTTACCCATTTTATACATATTAGTGTATATATGTCAACCCCAATCTCCCAATTCATCACACCACAACTTTCGCCCCTTGGTGTCCATAAGTTTGTTCTCTACATCTGTGTCTCTATTTCTGCCCTGCAAACCGGTTCATCTGTACCATTTTTCTAGGTTCCACATATATGCGTTAATATACGATATTTGTTTTTCTCTTTCTGACTTATTTCACTCTGTATGACAGTCTCTAGATCCATCCACATCTCTACAAATGACCCAATTTCGTTCCTTTTTATGGCTGAGTAATATTCCACTGTATATGTGGACCACATCTTCTTTATCCATTTGTCTGTCGATGGGCATTTAGGTTTCTTCCATGACCCGGCTATTGTAAGTAGTGCTGCAATGAACATTGGGGTGCATGTGTCTTTTTGAATTATGGTTTTCTCTGGGTATATGCCCAGTAGTGGGATTGCTAGGTCATATGGTACTTCTATTTTTAGTTTTTTAAGGAACCTCCATACTGTTCTCCATAGAGGCTGTATCAATTTACATTCCCACCAACAGGGCAAGGGGGTTCCCTTTTCTCCACACCCTCTCCAGCATTTGTTGTTTGTAGATTTTCTGATGATGCCCATTCTAACTGGTGTGAGGTGATACCTCATTGTAGTTTTGATTTGCATTTCTCTAGTAATTAGTAACGCTGAGCAGCTTTTCATGTGCCTGTTGGCCATCTGTAGGTCTTCTTTGGAGAAATGTCTATTTAGGTCTTCTGCCCATTTTTTGGTTAGGTTGTTTCAAACACTTCTGCTTTGATCATGTAATTGGATAAGGAAGATGAATGTGGATCTCAAATGGAGCCCTGTTATGTATATGAGAAAGGGATTGCCTTTGAAGTGTTCTTCTTTTTGTAAAGTGTTGTGCTTTGCAGAAAAAAAAGGAAAAGCAAGCCCATATTTGGGTCCTTTGTAGCTGACAGTCCTGGGAAAGGGTGTAAAACCCCATGGCCATTCGGAAACTTGGTGCCCATGGCTGCGTGTGTAAAAAAAAACAGTCGTGATGAGGAAACATTCCAGTTGCTATCTGTCTTTCAAACAAAGGTTTTTGCACGGTAACACAGTTTTGTAAATAATTCTGTTAATTCCTAAGGCTGCTCCCGGCAGATCTGATCCTTAGAACAGGCATCTCTTCAACCCCATCTTCACCTTTGCACTCGCTGGAAGTGTTTTCTCTGTCCCGATGCTTCCCTAGCTTGAAGCACCACCATCACTTCTTTTGGCCATATTCCGTATCATTACTTATGTAATGTTTGTTCTTAAATCAACTCATTTTTATTCAAATGCAAAAGCTTTTATTAAATAATATTTACGAAATCATAGTTTTGAGTTGCTTCATATATTGCTTTTTAATACACATGAGATTATGTAATTATTAAATTTGAAAAACAAAGTTCCCCTTTGTGTCACCTAAAATCATCTGGGTATCTCCACTGGTTCATAGTCTGCATTTGGGGAGATGCTGTTTTCTTCCTGGGCTCTGATCCCCACCCAAAAGGGTGCAGCCAAATTTCATACCTTCCCTGTGAGATCTGATTGAACTGAAGGGAAGAGCTTACTTAATTCTCCTTGACCTATGGAGACTCGTTCATTGATTTGCCAGCCCTACAGCACTTCAGGATGTTAGTCGAGATGCATGGGGTACCTGCTATGTACCAGGTGATGGATTCGATGCAGGGAGTGGCGGGCAGGCAGGGAAGGGCATGGAAAAGAGAAGCAGAACTTGAGTCAACAAACATTTTACTGACCATATGCAAGGCATAGGCGGAGATGCCTAAGATAGAGAAGACAGCTAGCTCATGTCAGTCACAGCGCTGAGCGTGATTGTGAGAGATGTGCAACGTTTAATGGGGCAAATGAGGAAAGGGGCACTAGTTTAGAATAGAGGGGATGGCATTTGATCAAGTCAGCAGTCAGTGATGGGCAGCAGGCATTCCAGGTAGTGGAAAGAGTGGAAGCAAAGGCAAGGAGGCAGGACAGTTGAGGGCACTTCAACGTGGAACTATATAGTGATGGCTGGAGCCTGGCAGCATATATGTGGGCACTGGCGGAGGGGTAAAGGCAGGTAGCTGGCATCACTCAGAGTTTTAAATTCCACCTTAAGAATATACAAAAGCCCTCACATTTATGTAATATTTAGTCCTCTCATGCCTGCATTATAACTGTATTTGATCCTATAACATCTCTGCCAGGTAATTAGGGCAGGTATATGGTTATCCGTCTTTTTCTTTCTTTTCTCCCCCCTCCTTTTTAAAAATAAAATACAGAAACGAAGAGGCAGAGAAATGAAGATCATATAGCTACTAAGTTCAAAATGTAGATTTCTTGTTTCTCCCTTGAAAAAGTGATCTTGTTGGGGGGCAAACATGAACCCACATCAGGACCGTTGAGTGAGTGTGGTTCTGATTCTAAGGGCAATAGGAGTTCAGGCACCAGAACCTTGGATTTCATGTGTGGATGGAACACGAGAAGCACTCTCCCATGTGCCAGGAGAGTGTGGAGCACCTTGCATGGGGCGACAGAGCCCTCCTCTCCCATCCCACTAGCAGGTGAGATGCAGGGCTCCTCCTGGAAACCTGCTTTCGTGCCTGCCTTCTGCTCCTGGACTTCAGCTTTGCTAGGCCTGGCCTGGGTCTTTGTCCTGCTTCTATGCCCAGGACACAGCCTGATGCCCGGCCCGTGGCAGGCTATATAAAGGTTGAGGGAACGAGGGCAGGCTGACTGGAAAGCAGGAAGGAAATAAGGAAGAAATGCAGGAGGAGAAGAGGCTTGCAAAAGCTAGTCATCTCTCAAATGGATCATCATCTACAAGAGTTTTTATTAGGCATTGACTATATGTAGTCATGTTGTGGGTACTTTTAGGGTTATCAATGCAAGCTTGAAGTTAACACTTGAGACTCTTAGCTTGAGCCTCAAAGATCTCATCCTTATTGGCTGTATGGCCTTGGTTAAGTTACTCCATCACTCAGGCTCGGTTTCAAAGTCTATAGAATGGCCATAACATTACGTATCCCACAGAAATGCGTGAGAATATGAGGTACATTTAAAAACCTATAAAAAAAAAAGAAGAGGGACTTCCCTGGCAGTCCAGTGGTTAAGACTCCATGCTTCCATTGCAGGGGGCACGGTTTCGATCCCTGGTTGGGGAACTAAGATCCAGCATGCCTCAGGACGTGGCCAAAAAAAAAAAAACATTAAGATTAAAAAAAGCCCACAAAGCCTATATATTTATCTTATAGGTTGTAGGGCCATTCATTGAGTGCTGATTATGTGCACAAAAAATAGGCTCTCAATGAATGTTGGCCATCGTCACCATCACTGCCGTGATCATCAGCATTCTGCTAAGAGCTTCCACAGGCTCACAATGAAAGAGGGCAGAGCGCTGTGGCTGAACAAGGCCTTGGTTCCAACTACGGGCCGATGGGGTGTGGGTCCCCTCCCAGCACACTGTGCTTCTAGGTTGCTGCAGAGGGAAAAGTCACTTTTGCATGGGAACATCAGGGTCTCCAGGGAGGAAACGGCCATAGAAGTGACGCCAGTAGGTTGTCACGTTTTGCGCGGAGCTCTTGGGTCCGTGGATTAAGGAGGAAATGGGCGTCCTCAGCAGCCCGGACAGGGATGTGCTCCAGGACAAGAACAGGCCAGGAGACTGAACTTGAGTTACATCTCCCCAAGTTTAGCAGAGGACATTCTGCAGGCAAAGCCCTCTGGCTGCTGGTGAGGAGGGAGGCAAAGAAAGCAGGGGCCTTATGTCCCAGAGACATTGTATCTCTCCTGACTGCCAGGATTTTAGAAAGTTGTTCCTCCAGGCTCTAAGCCCTGGAAAGGAGGCGTCTCTCTGGGCTCTGGTTTTCAGCTTCAACACTAAGCCTCTGGATTATGGAGCAGCAGTTGCAGAGGGTGTTTTCGGAAATGACCAAGGGTTTGGGTAGCATCTGTAGAGTTCCCTAACTTCAACCTGAGAAAGGACGGAAGAGCGTGTTCTAACCGTTTCAGCACTTTGGACTTAAAAAGGAAATACCTCCTCCCGTGCACCAAGGGAGATGCTTGAGCCGTTAGCGGATGCAAATATCAGAGCGGGGAGAGGCAGGGAAGAGGAACTGGACTTTCTGCTAATCTGTGTGGTGCTTGCTCTTTGGGACACCACTCTGAAGAGGCACTGTTTATAGCACATGCTGGTGAAGATAGATCTGTGATCTGCAGATTTCTGGAAAACAATGTTTGAGTTGGATAGAACCGATATCCTTGAAAATGACATGACTGGAAATACACAGTGGTGTTTAAATATTCATCTTATAAATTGGATATAAGTCCAGGTTATTGATTCTGAATCATTCTGTTCAGGAACAGATGATTCACCAAAAACTATTTTGATGGTAGTGTATTGCATACGGTCTCAGAAATAAATATGCGTATCTTTTATTCAAAATTTTTGAAATGGATGAAATATCCTAAATTCCCTTGATGATAGCCACATGAATAAGGATCACCCTGCTCATTGTATCTTTTTTTTTTTTTTTTTTTTTTTTTTACTGCGCCACCAGGGCAGCCCTTCGCTGTATCGTTTAAGACTCACAGACACCATCGAAACTCCAGTGTTTCTCAACAACCCATGTTCTCATCTTTACGATGTTCCTACAGGAAACCCCCCGGCAACTTAGGTAGCGTTAAGGGCATAGTATCTGAATCTGAGATCTGAGTTGAAATCTCAGCTCTGCCACTTACCGGCTGTGTGAACTTGACCAAGTTACTTAGACTATATGCACCTCAGTTTCCTATGATGATGATAATTAAAAAAATGATAATAAAGTGAAGATGATAATAATAGTACCTATCACAGAAGGTTGCTATGAGAAGTCAATCAGTTAATGTTTATGAAGCATTCAAAATGGTACCTGGCACATAGTAAGAACTAGATAAGCATTTCTTAAGTTAATCATCCTTCTTCAAATAACCCATCTTCCTCCCCCTCCCCCTTCCTCTTCTTCTCCTTCTTCTTCGTCATTGTGTTGTCTGTCTTTCCGTCTCTTTCTCAAACTGAGAGATTGGTTTAGTTCTAAAAGAAGTATCCCAAACTAGATGTCCAGTGAGTACCTCAACCAAAACAGAACTGAGATGTCATCACCTGTCTCCCTCACACTCTGACTGGTCCTTGGTCTAGAATCTCTTGGTACCAGGGATCATTTGATCATACAAATTGTTTTGTGTAGAATGGCATGTGGCACATATGCTCAATAAATGCCAGCCATGAGGAAGAAGGAGAAGGGGGGCGAGGAGGAAACGAAAGAAGAGGAAGTAGGAAAGACGTTATTGCAATCTTGCTGAGAGTGAAGACGAGATAATGTATAGAAAGTATTCTATAAATGGAACCACCATCACTGCCGCCAATGCCATCCCTTCCAAAACTCTGGCCATCTTCCCATTCTGGACCCTACGGAGTCATCGCTCTCCTGATTCTTACAATCTTTCTCAAGACCACCCAGCTTCCATCACCACCCACTCCTGTTATTCTTTACTGCTACTGCTAAAATATTTTCCCCATAATTTTCCCTCACAGAAACTACTCAACAACCTCAAGCTCCTGGGCAGCCTTCGTTCATAATGATGTTCGCCTCTGACAGGTCCTCCCAACTCCCACAATCTACTCAATATTCTGGGTGCCTAATTGGGACAACCTGCTTCTCTTATCTCCCAGTCCAGTCTCACTTCTCTTGTTAACATGAATCAATGCCACTTTAAAATTTTAAAAGGAAAGTTTTAAGCATATATGTCACATCCCTTTTTGAATTTCTATGAATGTAATCAAGAAAAAGATGGGAAGATGATTACTATAGCCAAAGATATACAAAAAGGACCTTCCATTTTCTCTGCCAAATCTTTAATCCCTAACAAAAAAATTTAAACTACTAGCACCAGTTTATTACAGAGCTCTTGATTCTTCCAACTGTACTATATTGAATCCTTCTTTGTGCTGGGTGTATAGTTCCATCAATGATGTCTTGGTCAAATTCCATTATTCAGTTCCTTTCGGTTATCACAACTTAGTGCTGTCCAGCTTAAAACCTAAATCTTCAAAGCAAGGTTCTTCTTCTCCCTGCAGAATATTCTAGAGCAGCAGGCAGGATGGCTTGAAAGGGAGGAGTGGCGCACTTGGTGGCACAGTGGTTAAGAATCTGCCTGCCAATGCAGGGGACATGGGTTCAAGCCCTGGTCCAGGAAGATCCCACATGCCGCGGAGCAACTAAGCCCGTGCGCCACAACTACTGAAGCCTGTGCTCTAGAGCCCGCGTGCCACAACTACTGAAGCCCGTGAGTCTAGAGCCCGTGCTCCGCAGCAAGAGAAGCCACCGTAATGAGAAGCCCGTGCACCACAAGGAAGAGTAGCCCCGCTCACCGCAACTAGAGAAAGCCCACGCCCAGCAACAAAAACCCGACGCAGCCAAAAAAAACAAAGAATGTGCTCAGGAATGCTCCCCTCCACCTCCCTCCTGAGCACCAGCGCCCCCTGGTGTTAGAGGCATGAAGGAGTGATGGGGAGCCAAGCTCTCTACCTTTTGTGGCCAATTGTTTGGCCACAATGGACAGGGTCCCTGGCCTCACTCTTGTCCCTGCTTGGTCCGTTTCTTGGAAGCCCCTGCTGACATGGTGGCACCTCCAATTTATGAAGAATCCCCTCACAGGGACCATTCAGTTTTCCTTCTGCCCTGCCAGCTCTATATATTCCCAGCCCTTTTCTATGGCTTGGATCAGGGGCCACTTGGGGAATTCGGTGGCTCTCACACCTCTCTTGATCTCCAGTCCCCTTTAGTTGGGGCACCCCTGAGCACCCTCCATGGGCCATGGAGCACTATTCTAGGAGGGCTCACCTTGCCCACTCCCCAAACACAGCAAACTAGGGAGCCTTCAGGTCCTGCTGACAACAGAGGACTCCAGCTGACTCCTTCCAGAAATCTGTAGGCCAGTCCCTGTGTTCTTCTGCTCTCTCACTCCAAGAAGCCACATCCAAGAACCTCCTTCCCTGCTCTATTTTGAGAGGGGCTCAGCCCCTCTGCAGTTACTCCCCTGGGGACAAGCTGGCAGCCTTCCTCTTGCAGGCAGCCTCCATCTATTGGGGTGATTCCAGTGGCATCCCTTCCACTTGACTTAGGGGAGAGGAAGCTCCCTCACGGGGAGGGGTGACAGCTTCACACCTCAAACACTGCAGTCTCTCCAAGGAGGACCCCCCTTTCTTTCCCACTCCTTTTATACACTGTTTTGAGACCAAGGAGATGGGGTAGGAATTGGAGGAAATGAGGCTGATTCTGTTGCCAATTAAGCCTGTTGGGAGGTGTGTGGTTCTAAGTGCTGGGGAGCACTGATGCTCCTTTTAGTAGGAAGGCATTTAGCAACTTTTGTTTCAGGTCTGCTTCCTAAACTCAGTTTGGAAAACAGGCAAAAACCCACAGGATGATGCATCTTGTGACCTTCATGTCCGGATGCTTCTAGTTTCTTTTCTCCCCATCTATCTAGAGTTGCCTTGTCATTCCGCTCTGAAGGATACGTTTTAAGGAGAAATGCAACATAGAGGGGTGATGGAAATTTGTAAAAGCTGCTCTGTTTGGTTGGCCCTGAGTTTCACAGGGAAGAAAGTAGAAGAAAAATTAGTTACAGTGCTATTTTGTGTTTAAAATTTTTTATCTCCCCCCTGGAAAAGAAACAAGTGGATTCTTATCTATTATTTACCTTTTAATAACTCTACCAACCTGCGCTTTCTCAAGAAGTTGCTTAATTATGAATAAGGAATTGATTTTATGGGGCCAAGAATTGTGTGAACACATTGGAATTCATGCTGGCATCTGCTTGCCCATTATTCTGGCTTATGTCCTGCCAAAGGCTGATGAAGTTCTGTCAAGAGAACCTGCTGTAGAACATAATGACTTCAGGAATTGGGGGCATTCCAGGCACCCTGGGAGGTTAGAAAAGTTCCCTTTTAATAATAAGTGGTTCTGGCCAGAAGTTCACTGAGCTTGAGTTAGAACCACAGGGTCTCACCTTCCCAAGGGCCAACAGCCCTGCAGGGTCAAGGGCTGTGTTTCAGGAGGCACATTAATGAACTCTTTCAGCTTCTGAAGGACTGTTTAGTTAATGACCGCTCCCTTAGGGTCCAAATTCACAGCAAACAGTGATTTTTCCAAATCCTTGACAAATATCACTTTGCCATTTTGATGTCTGGCACCACAAGACACGGAGAATTTTGTGGGAAGTATGAGTTAGTATATCATGGCTGCCCCCAGAATAATATGATCTCAGGCTGAATTAATGGATTCATTCTAACAACAAATGTTTCTTGAGCACCTACTATGTGCAGACATTTTTCTAGACACTAAAGATCCAGCAGGGAATACAACAAACCTTCTGACCTCATGTTCCTTACGTTCCAGTGGAGAAATCAACATAATAAATAGCTAAGCAAGTAAACATATGATTTAAGGACAGAGGAGACAGAAAAGAAAAAGAAAGCAGCATGAAGGGATGGAATAGAGAGTGATGAGGGTGCTGTTTTACTTAGGATGGTCAGGAAAGGCTTCTCTGAAAAACATTATTAAGTGGAGTCCTGCATGAAAAGAGTGGGGAGAGTTTTCTAGTTCTTGAAGCAGAGGCAGTGTGGCTGGAGGGGAATGGGCAAGGGGAAAGTGGTAGGAGACAGGGCTGGAGACTGGGCTGGTGCCAGGTCTTGTGGAAGTTTTCGGGACTTTCTTAGGACTTAGGATTTTCCTCTAGGGGTGAAAGGGCATCCACTGGAGGGTTTGGGGTAGGGGAGCATGGTATAGAACATTCCAGGTGAAGGCTATGTTAATAACAGTAGAGGAAGCTGGACACGAGTCAGCATGGTCCCATTGTCCTCCCCCATGGCTGGATCAGACGGGGCTTTCTTCTTTGGTCTGGGTGGCACCATCTGAACGAAGCCTGACAAACCATAGCAGACCACAGGAGAAAGAGTAGGGTGGTGGGGAAAAAGAAGTAAGGAAGGAGGGGAGTTTAAAGGATAGATGAATTTAGCAGAAATAGCTACAGTGAGCATTTGAAACGCGGTCATGCAGAGGAAGGACTGGCCTCATTCTTTGTGTTTCCAGAAGGCAAAGTAAAGTCCACGAGTAAAACATCAGAGGGAGAAAGATTTCAGCTTTATATTCTATTTCAGAATTTCCTAATTCTTAGATCTGATGGAAAACGAAATGAGATCTATAAAAGTCAAGTTCTCTGTCGCTGGAGATACTTAAACATAGAATGAAAGAGTTACCTGTCAGGGTGTTATGGAGAAAATTCATGCGCTAGACAGTTGGGTAATGTGGCCTCGAGGAACCTCCCGCCCCCAGGGTCATTGACTCCCTATCTATTTCCAGCTTCCTCCAGGACTATCAAGAGAGGGATGGAGGGTACTTGGCTTTCTGGGCTACCCAAATCCTGCCATTGGAAATGGCTGAGTATTCAGCGAGCAAGGGGCAGTACTTCAGTGGGGATGCAATGAAGGCGCCGATGATTTAGGTGGGAGCCATGTTGATAATGACATCAAGAACAGTTACAAATTTCAGCACGGAATAAAGTCTTTGACAGATTCCTAAGTGGCTCTGGTCCATTAAGTTCCAACTTGCAAATGACAAAGAGAGTTCTGAGCTTAAAATTGGTTAAAAGGCAAGAAGAGTTAAAGGAGGTTTGTTATGAATTATATGTACATTTTCTTTGAAAGGACATCTTAAATTACTTTGCGATTCAGCCTGAAAAGTCTTGTCAGAATTGGATTAGTCTGTGGGCTTTGAGAAATTTTCTCTTGCACCTAATATTGAGAGGAAAGTGAATCAGAAATAGTCCTAAAGATAAAAGTAACTCGCAAATACTCTTCTTATTTTGTTTGCTTTCTTTCTTTCTTTTCTGAAGCAGAAACAGGAATTTGAATCCCACCACTGTGAACCTATTTAAAAGAGAGAGAGAGACACTAATTCTCATGATCTAATGGGAACTTCAACCCTTTCTCCAACTTTTCAGTTCCTTTAATCCTCACTAATGAAATCTTAGCTCCAAAGAGTACTGTAATATGTGAAACTTTTAGTCATAATAGATATAAAAAGATATAGAAAAGTAGGTTAATTGCCACTAAAGACGGAAATCTAGTTAAAATTAAAATATAATCATTAACAGGTGTAAGAAAGACCAAATATTAACCCCCAAGGTTGAAATGGAGAAGGGGGTCAGGTGCTCCAACATTTACTGAGAACTCAAAATACATATTATTCGCTGTATTTGTTACTATGGAGCATTCACTATGTGTCAAGCTCTATGTTAAGCATTTTTATAAACATTATCTCACTGAACCCTCACAGTGACCCCCTGAAGTAGGTGCTATTATGATTTCCATTTTATAGATGAGGAAACTATGGCTTAGAGAAATGAAGTCACTTTATATATCTCACCTCATTTAATCCTTCCAAAAATGTAATGAAGAAGAAAGTATTTGCATTTTAGAGATAAACAGACTCAGGGATGGTAAATCATTTGCCCCAGGTAACTCACTAGTAACTGGAGCGGCAGCCATTCAACTCAGGTCTCACTAGTGAAAGCCCGTGTGCAGTGTAGACTGGGAAGTGAGAACACTTGGATCCATCGCCTGAGTGTACACACAGATAAATAACCCAACAAACGTTTCACGTTCATAGGATAGAGGCAAAGACTACTCACAGAAGGTTAAGATTTTAGGACTTCTGGTACTAATTTGTAAGAGAAAAGACTGCATTAGTGAATATATTCATTTCGATATGAGGAGTTTTGCTGACGACCTGCAGCTGCTTGGAGGCCAGGATTTCTTCATGGAGGGCCCTTCTCCACATCGAATGAGTTTGTTATGAAACTACGTACACTCCATGTCTCTCGACGTTCATGGCAGCACCAACTCAGGCCTCACATCGCCTCATGCAGTCGTTCATGCTGTGCTACCGTGTGGTGACTACTGTCTCTTTATAGTAATTACTTACTCGTGTCACAGTGTCTTCCTCTAAAAAATGGTGATAATAACAATTGCGCCTCCTTCACAGAGTGGGGATTAACTGGGTTAATACGTGTGCAGTGCTTCTACTTGGAACATAGGAAGCGGTCCATAAATGTGAGCCGTTACTATTGTTGTAACTGTTATTTATATCAATGTTATTGTTGGAATGATTTTCGTTCACCATTTGCTCAAAAGAAGTCAATAAAAACTGAGCTCTTCTTCTAAGAATGTAGAGGCATTCAGGAATTCCAATTAAGGTGTCAGAACATTAGAAGAGTCTTCTGAGGTGGAACGAGTAATACGTTTAGAGTTAGATCATGTACTGAATTCATCTTTTTCTTAATGAGGCCTGTAAAGCAGAAGGTTATTGGGATAGTATCAAAAAAGAAGATGCATGTAAATTGTTAATAACAGTTAAGACCAAAAGATCCACGGCTGTTTTACAAATCCAGCAGAGTTTAACTTCCAGCAGCCTTGCTGGAGAAGGGGACACCAAGATAGACATATCACAGAAATCCCGTTGCTGTATCTGAAGCAAAAATGTTCATGAACAGAAAGTATCTAATGAAGTTGTACAGAATCGTGGATCAGCAACGATCAAGGAAAAATCATGAAACCGATGGAGTTGCTTTCATGGCGATCACCAATTCACAGCTCACTGCACGCTACATAGAGATAAAAAGAATCCGAAAACAGGCACTTGCTTTCATTGGGGCCTGCAGTGCTTCACAGATGCTGTGGGCTGAGGACAGAGAGATGAGGGGCTGAATGACACACTAGCTTCCTCTGGCTGGGTCAAAGGATTTTTCATAGACAATGTCCTATGAAAAGCTTTCCTAATCTGGGTGCCTTTCATTCCTGTGTTAAACAAAACTCACTCCTGTTATAAACAGCTTCCTGAGACAGCCTGATGGAGTTTCACCTGGTGACAAGCCAACTCCCAGGAAGTATTTGCACTGATCAACTCATATTCCCAGATCCTTCTCCTGTGCTTCTATTTATTAGCAATTAAGTGAGCATCTGGGCCCCAAATCACAACCTAATTGAGAATCTGCATCCATAAATAGAGCTGCAACTAAATAGAGTTGCAGATAATTTTGCTTGAGTACAAGTTTATCTTTGGGGGCAAAGCACATAGGTATGTTGCCTCCCCTCTACAGATTTTGATTTTATGTTTGAAGCATGGGAGCTGTGGACCAACAAATCTTACCAAAGAGGGTTTTGCTTTCACATAACGCTTTTAAATTACATTATATGTGTCTAGCAGTTGCTATAAAGTATATATTGCAGAATGCTAAAGTTCCACAGTAGAGTCATCTCTGATACTGCATCTTCAAGATACAGCTTTATCTAGGATAACAATGTAGACTTTACAGTATATTTGAATCTCAAACTAATACAACTTGTAAAAATCGAGAGATTTCTAACTCAAGCAATTAATAGGTTTTTCCCACCCATGTAATAAAGATAGTTACTAAGACTTGGAGTCAGATGCCAAGCACCAGGATGAACACTTCATTTACCAAGGCCACTGCTGAGCCGTGAAGGAGCACAAGCTCCTAGGGCTAGGGCCCTGAGCCCTGGGCCCTGAAGCAGTCTTAAAGATTCAAGAAGATAGGTTTTGCACATCTAGGTGGACAATAGGTCAGAGGCTGGGGAAATGCAGACTGGAAGGCTTGGTGGAGGACTGGGGTGGAGGCAGGTGAGTACAGCACTTCAAGTTAGACCCAGGTGAGCAAGCCACGATGAGTATATATACAACCAGCAAGGCAGCCAGGGAATCAATGATTCAGGGAGTCCAGGGATGGATGTGAACCCAACTTAAATGCACACAAGCACTTTGCTGGAAGGAGAGTCCTTAACTTTCATACACCTTCACCATTTATTCCATGACCTCAAAAAGGTTAAATACCACTGAAGTAGGGGTACACAAATTCTGATGGCAGAACAAGGAGGGAGTGGTCAGAAGCTGAGGCCAACAGTGATCTACAGAAGGGGAGATAAGAGACAAAATCAGATAACCAGACCAAGGTACAAGAAACAGGAGTGGGGTCATGGAAGAAACCCCGTGCTTAAGCCATGGCCTTTCACTCGCTGCCTGCTCGGGTAGGGGTCCGTATATGGCAGCTGTGGGCTAGCAGGCAATGCACGGGAGAATGTAAGTAAATAATGACATCTAAGTATATCTGGAGAGAAAGGGGATGTTTTGAGAGTTGTCTTTACACAGGAATAAGTGACAGAGGAAGTATAACAGATAACATCGTGAAGCATAAATTAACTGTGGCTTGAATCAATCCTCCTCTCTCTTCAGGGTTTAGCTTATGTCAACTTTATTGATTCAAAACATCCAAAGTCACTCACCACCACCACCACCACTACCAGGGCTTGGCTCTCCTTAGGTCAATCAGAATGTGTGAGACACAACAGCTCCCAGGCCTTGTTCAGTGCACCCATGGCAAGATCTTCGAAAGATCTACTGTCTTTATTTATATGTCATGAGAGCACATGGGAGAAACAGGGAATTTGGGAGAGAAATGTTCCTTGATGGCTCAATTATGAAATAAGTAACATGTTGGTAATAAAAAGCATTTGGGATATAGATGCCTCTCTGTAAGATGGGTTAAAAACTAGTGAATTGTTCATATTGCTTGTAAGGGAAGAAACTGGTAGCCAGGGTGGGTCAAAAGGAGGTGCTGGAGATGCGGCCCCTCCTATTTGGAGGGCAAGTGGCAGGTGGGGAAGGCTGCTTTGGGATAATTCCCCTCTGCTCCTTTTATGGTAGGGGGTCTCTCTCGCTCTCTCATTTTGTTTTTTTGTTTTTTGGATTTCTTTGGTCAGGTCTATTTTGTATTACCATTCTACCCACCACTAACTGGGTATGCTACCAGCTAGTGTTGAACTTTACTCCTTAAATGGGACTAAGGTTATATAGAAATTACAAAGTCTTTGAGATAAAGGGTGAAATTCAATAATTATACCTCGCTGTCTCCTCTGGATTAAGTGTATTCATTAGATTTTTCTTCAAACCTATTACCACCTTCTTGGAAAATCCAGTTTTTAAAAACATGCCTCAGGGCCATTGCTAGAAAGCATCCAAATGGAAACAGAGCTGAGCCAGTGATAGAAGAGGAGAATGCCATTTAGAAGAAAACAACAGAGGATTGTACTGCTTTCATATCCATTTTGTGTGTGTGTGCCTGTGTTAAAGAGAGCGAGAGTGATAGCAAGAGCAAGAGAGAGAGAGAGAAGCTCTAAAAAATCTTATGCAGAGAAATAGCAAAATCCATGTTTTTGTGTGTGAAAAGCCTGCTTTATCACTTAATGCTAATGAAACGTCGTCAGGAGGAGGTCAGTGCATAATTAGAGATTACAGCACCATGGATGCGTATGGAGTGTGATGGTGAAGCCCCAGGTAACTTCATCACAGGAAAAGTATGATAATCCCCACAGACTTAACGCCAGAATTGGGGGAATGTAATGAAATGGAAGGTCTCAGAGAACCAGACAAGCACCTCTACCATCTTCTGCCTTGGATTGCCTGACAATCTTTGGCCCTGGTGCCAACCGGTCTGTGTAGGTGGCAGTGGAGAGGAAAGAGAACGCTGCTTCTATTAAATTATTTACTTTGAAAACGTTTTGCCTTCAAACTTCTGGATTTCAAAAAAAAAGGACTCAGTAAATTACCAAAATGACGACCGAGAAAAAAATAATAATTTCTGGCTTTTCAAACCATAATAAAATAAACTAGTAAGATATAAAAAGATAGTTTGGGGGCTTCCCTGGTGGCACAGTGGTTGAGAATCTGACTGCTAATGCAGGGGACACGGGTTCAATCCCTGGTCTGGGAGGATCCCACATGCCGCGGGCCTGTGAGCCACAACTACTGAGCCTGCGCGTCTGGAGCCTGTGCTCCGCAACAGGAGAGGCCGCGATAGTGAGAGGTCCACGCACTGCAATGAAGAGTGGCCCCTGCTTGCCACAACTAGAGAAAGCCCTCGCACAGAAACGAAGGCCCAACACAGCAAAAATAAATAAATAAATAAATTCCTACCCCCAACATCTTCTTCCGTGCAATGCCAGCTTAATTTTAGAGCCTTAAATACTGAATTTGGAAAGCATATATGGTATGTTCCTGCAAAATATTCAGTGTTAAAATCCTCTTGGACTTTGTGCTTTCCACATTGCAATGCTAATAGCTGCCACTTATTGAAGCCCTCTTGCAAGCCAGAACTGTCATCAGCATTTTGTATACATTATTTGTAATCGTTCCCACAACCCCACAGGAGAGATAATATTATCTACATATTACAAGGAGAAACTGATGACATTGAGGAAGGTTAAGCTACGTGGCCAAAGACACGTGGCAAGTAAATGGTAGGACCAGCGTTAGAACCCAGTTCTAAACCTCCTGTGTTGCCTCTCCCTTACGGCCCCCTCCCAGTAAACTGTCCTCAAGTGTGCATCAGCAAGAGGGTAGCTATATGTGCTGGTCCCAATAGGTAAGTCCTTCCCTTTGGTAATCTCTACTGGTGAGGTGAGGTCTTTAAAGTATCTATCTGCATATTTCTTTAGTTCTTCCTTTGTGTGTTTATTTAATAGCAAACCAGCAGGAAAAAAAAAAAAAAGGTCCACAGGGCTACTGAAACTGAGGTTGAACAGGGTCAGCTCTCCTCCAGACTTTCCCCTAGGCTTAACAAAATGTTTGTGTTTGAAAGGTAGAATGTTTTGCCTGTTATCGGGCAGGAAGTAGCATATCTGTCCTTGGCTGCTACTAAATTTTATGGATAATCAAAACATTATTTTTCTGTCAGAATGGAATGTAGTACCAAACGGAGTACCCAGTGATGGAAGCCTACACCACCAAAGCAGACTTGAAGACAGATGTCACCCAAAAATGCAACCCTTGATGAGTTCTCCTTTGAACACACCAGATTTGGGGGCAGTGGTTCCTTGTGACCTAAGCACAGCAGCAAATGTGGATCTGATCCACCTTTCAGATCCAAGATCCTCCCAACAGAATCATATTCCTTTGGCTTCAGAGTGGTCCAGCAAAACGGAATACATTTATTAAATGAGAAATTAATTATACTAAGAGGCATTTCATGCCAGATGGTGATTCCTTCTCAACCAACAACTCTTATCAAACATCTGCCTGAGGCGACCAGATCCAGGAAAATGTATTGACTCTCATGAAGAGAATGGTTATCTCCCTTCTTTACTGCTGCATTCCTTTCAGCGTTCCCTTTCCTGCATCAGGATTAAATCAGCACGTCCTCCCTTTTTGCCTAGTTCAGTGAAAATAAAACTGTTAGAGTCACCTTCTTCTTGAGTCTCTCAAGTAAGATATGATGCAACGCCACGAATGCACGGGTTCGGGTGGTATGGGTGGTATGGGTGGAGTGTAGAAATAAGGGGAGGGGTAAATCACAAGCACTGAAGATTTCTCTGGAGAGAGTCCATCAAATGGTGTTCTAATCCCAAATTCTGGCTTATTTTGTGTAACAGTTGCTTGGTTGGCTCGAATGGGAAACAAACTTGGCAGCAGAAAGGAGAGAGATGGGACATACGGCTTGCTGCACGATAGATTCTAATATGCTGCCTTGTCTTCTAATAAACATAAAACAATCCCTAGTGGCTGGGCTTAACAGGGGAAAAGTTTTTGTTTTTCAGTCGTTTCCTGGAATAGGATGAGATGGAGCCTTTTTGCAATATGTTGCCTATAGCCCAGGGCAAAAACTTTCTCCACGGGCTTCTCTGTTTCTTCCGAGCGATGGGAGGAAAACAAACCATGGCACAACATAGTTTAACCAAGTTCAGATGAAGTATAACTTTGGTGGTGAAATATACACTCTAAAACTTTAGGGTCCAACAACCAGAAAAATATATGGAATAACTTTTATTTAAGGGATTTGAACTTTGTGAGAGAGAGAGCAGATCATATAAATCCTAATCTTTTCTCAACACACACACACAGACACACACACATTCAGAGACATAAGTAGCCACACACCCCTGCACAACTGAAGCACCTCATCAGGTGTCAGAGTTCTTTGGAAGTGAGCGAAGGACTTGGGTTTTGACGGATGTTTGTGCTATGCTCAAGGCTTATTTATCTGTAGTCTTAGAGACCACAGCTTTTGGAGGTTTTATTATTTCCATGAGGTACCCCAAATTGGTATCGCTTTTCTGTTTCCTTAGAGTTAAACACTTCCTGTCGAATTATCTGGCTGCTTCCATCAAGAACATGGTCTATGGGATCATTAAAATGATGTGACATCAGGCTTAGGGAATATGAAAAACTTGTTCAAAACTCAGCATGCAGATGTTCCCCCCGTAACGTATAAAGTCTTGAACATATGTCGTGGCAATCTTCTTTGCTAGCTTCCCTTTCTCTACTTCTTAATGCTTAGCAAAGAGGAGGTGCCAGAACATTTAGCATGAGCCTATGAAATATGTCACTAATCTCAGAACTGAGTTAGAAGAAAACCGAAACTTACTCTTAAACTACTTTATACTTATTGGCTGAGATGGAGCACATTGGGTCCTACAGTCCCAAATTTAGAGGTCCCTCAAAGTTCTAAGGAAGGTGTGGTGCTAAAAGAAGCAGAAAACTGGCTTCAACTAATTCTAATCATCACTATCATTGCTATTAAGCAATTCTACTTAGAGTACCATATTTAGGTACCATGGAGCTAAAAACAAATAATGAGAACTGCTCTCCCTAGAATCCCATTTTTGGGAGCTAGCAACAAACAGCTGGACTTTAACTCAGGGGCCACAGATGAAAGCCTCCATTCTTGCTTACCAATTCCCTGAGCTCTCCAGTTCCCTGCTAAATTTCTTTTGAACACACTCTTATACTTTTGTATTTTTTCAAAATGGAAATGTTAGCAGGAAAAATCCACTCTACTGTAAGAGGCACATTATTCTGAGAGCATAGCTTTCCTCAGAAATACCAGCAACACTTCCACTGCTCTGTAATAAGTGGCTGCAGCTGTTGCCATGGTGATTTTCATTTTTAAAAAACTGTATCCACACAAAGACAGGCAACACAGCTGTTTCCAGGAGGAATCATAAAACACGTCCAGATGTAATGATGCTACTGTCTTTTGCTGTGATAAGAGGGACATGCGTATAAGTCTAAGCAGAACTAAAGATGGGGCTGTAGCTATGTTCCCATCAGGGCCTATCGGAGGGTGACTTAAAGCTGATGAGAGTTCAACTTATACCCAGTTTTCTCAGGCAGATACTCAGCACCAGGTTTACATAATTCTCTCCAGTAGCTGCCTTTCCAAAACATACCCTCATCCCCCAAATCTCAACGTTACCCCAGAACATTCCAGAAGCAAGCTCAACTGACAGCCCTCACTCAGTCCTTGTTTATCTGAAGTTCCATGGCCTCCTACCTATGTGTTATTAAAAGGCTGCAAGAAAGTCAACACAATGTATTTAAAATCATTCCCCACTTTCCAGTTGGGGAGAGTGTGCTGCTGCTGCTGCTGTCCTTCAAGAGCCAAAAAGTTTGGTCTTCTCTGTGTGGGGTGCAGTAGGCATCAATAAAGACACATAGATACATGTGGAGCTGCCATTTCTTTAACAATGACATTATGTGTCTCAGGGAGCAGGACCCTTTTGCTTGTTGTTTTGTTTTTTGTTTTTAAGGCCTTGATTTGCTTGGCAAATCAGATGCTGAAAATTATGTGAGTAGCTTCAAAATGTTGGTGGCCTCAATCCCTCATTCTAAACAAGATTCAAACTAGTTATCCCTTCATTAACCTGAAGGGACAGTTCTTGCTGTCACACAGGCGCAGTGGGACTCTGGCAGCAAAGTAGGAAAGGAAAGCTTAGCATACGCCTCACGGGAAAAGAGTTAGAAAAGAAATTATATTCCCTGTCTCATATTACTATTTAACTCTTTAAAAAACATAATTATGTTTCTGGAATTCTCTGTCTTTTATCAAGCAGTTGGTTACAGCTATTTTGTTATCACGAAGAGCATTGAATTATAAATGGTATAAGTCGCCAAATGCCCAGGAATCTGATAATAAAAGGACCTTACTTGGAAAGCATAATTGGTCCTTTTATTCTGTGAGGAGGGCCTTTGTTTGCAAAGAAATGCGGCTGTGCAATCTTTGTGGTGGTTATTGTTATTAAACATAAGGTTCAGATGAGACCCACAAATAATCCACAGGAAGCTGTGGGGCTTTATGAGCTAAACAATTGCCTGTGTTTAGTCCTAACTTGTCACTGACATTCTCTGTGACCCGGCAAAATATCACTTCTCTCCTTTGTACTACTGCAATACAAATGGCGCTGAGGCTGACCACAGACAAGGCTGTGAGGAATAAGGAATCCAAGTTCCTTCACAGTGCCCTGAAGTGTTCAGTGTCATCCATAATGAAGTGTATAATAAAATAGAAATAAAACAAACTCGTCTGGGTCCCTCGAGACCTATAAGAAATCAGTGTCGCAAAATATTCCATTTGTCTTCTCATGATGTCACAAAGTAGGAAATCAGTGGCCCTTTCCATTTTTTTTTTAAACTCAGAAACCAAAGGAAAGATGGAGAATGAAGTCACTTGTCAAGGGTCATGCAGCTAATCAATAACTGTCCCAACTATTATTTTCTTGGCCTCTTACCTATCAGTCCAGTGCTACTTGCAGATAGCCTGCTGCCCTGAAAAGCAGCAAAAACAGAGAAGTTTCCTCTAGACAGATTAGAATTCTTTAAGCGTGCAAAAAATAAACAAAAGTAGAACTCATTAATTTACCAGATTTAAATATTAACCTTGGTAAGTCAATCCTTAAAGCTAATAAATGTTATTAGCTTTTAAAATATTAATGATGTACAGAGATTGGTGCCTTTCTTGTTCCTCAGTGGATCTGAGATGACTGTCCCCAAACTCAACTCCCAGCAAATCCAAAAAACTGATCAGTATGGAAACATGTATGTTGATCAGCAACCATGGCTAAGGAAAGAATTGGGAAATTATTTCATAGTTGTCGAGAGGAGCTAAGGTAATGAAATATGGGCGATACAGGTTGTTAAATAGACCACAAGGCTGAAATATTTTTTTTCACAAATGCTTTCAACTACTTCAAATCCTCTTTTTCACTGTGCCCAAGGCTGAGAGAAGAGACCCACTGGGCTGTCCCTCTAGCTCTTGGCAGAGCTTGCTGAAGATCAGAAAACAATATGGGGAGGAAGCTCTGTGTGACTTATTTTAACTGAGCACAAGAAAGTGGCAGTTGGGAATGTAATTGTAAATGCTGCAAGTGTGTATTTGTTTAGGTACACATTTCATTTCCCCTAGACATGGGACGCTGAGGGGAGAAACAGTCTCAATAATGATAGTAGGGGAGTTATTTTTCAAAATTTCTTCTCTTTAATTAAATGCCAGTATGATTATTTCTATTGGTTTTCATGTTTATTCATTCAATGAATGTTTGCTGAGTGCTTACTAAGTGCCTGGCACTATTGTAGATGCCATAGGTGAATATAGAGGGGGGAGGCAAAGAGACAGAAAATAAATATGAAAATCAACAATCAATCTTTTGAGATGGGGAATGACCTGTGACCCTCCCCACACAAAGATTAGAATTTAGAATTATAAAGTGACTTCATAGACAATGCCTTATCTGAGTTTCATCATATTCCAATGATATAAGTTTTGCGGCGAAAGCTCCATTTTGTAGATTTGGGGATTGAAATTAAGAAGTGACTTGGCCAAATCCATTTAAACAGTGAATGTTACGAGTACGTCTGAAACTAACACAACATTGCTAATCATCTATGCTCCAATATAAAATAAAAAATTTTTAAAATACATAAAAAACAATTATCAAAAACAAAAACAGTGAATGGGGAAGCCAGGGTTTAAATTCAGGACACCCTTCTTCAAAACCTCTGCTCTTTTACTGTATCATACCACCTCCAAGGATTGATTTAAAATTTTATGTACCTATGTACAGTTTCCAAATCCAGTATTAAATAATTCTCCAAATTCATGTATTTAACCCTCCCACTCCGTACTGCTAATTTATAGCTTTGCAGTTTAACCACTGCTTTCAAATTTCACTGTGCAGAGATAGGGGGGGCTGGTGCCAGACTCCCCGGGTTTGACAGTAAGTTCTATCACCCTGGGGACAGCAATTTACTGGGCAAGTCACTCAAGCCCTCCAAGTACAGTAACTTACAGGACTGCAGTAAGGATTCAATGGGATAAGAGGCAATGCATGGCACATGCAACATGATGGTTACAGATGTAACCCTGGGGAGTTACCACTACTTTTCTCTGCCTCTGTTGGCTCACTGGAAAAAAGGGAACGATAATTACGTTAGTTTACCTTATTAATCTCTTAGGGTGGTCATAAGAAACATATTGTACAACAGACGTAGGAAGACTTTGTGAATGGTGAAATGTAATTTTCGCTAAAGGAATCCTCTAAATCAGATGCCCGACAGAAGACATGTAGCTAGACTAGGCTTCTCGTTATTTCCATTCACGAAGAGGACCCAAGTGGCCTGCTGAAGTTTGGGGCCAATGCCATGGTGTGAGCAAAACTCCAGCTAACAGACCAGGTGGTCTAATTCCTAGGTTCTCAAGCCCAGAGGGCTGCAAGGCACATCTTTTGGGGGGCTATTTAATGAGCCCATTATCTAGCTCTCATATGAAGTCGCCCAGAAGGAAGACCCAGTTCTACGTATTCTGAAAAATGCCTGAACTCGATGGGATGTGTCCACGTGTTTGCACGGGAGCACTGCTCCCTCTGTAGACTCTTCTGGAGGAAACACCCTCGCTGGGCCCCAGACCCTCTCACTCGCCCTCCCCTCACCCCGCACGGCTCCCACACTCATCCCCACCTCCTGCATCCCTTACCACCATCCCTCCGAGCTCTCACACTCCCCTGGCTAAGACTTGAGGCCCTGCTGGGGAGATTTCCTGGAGAAATTCTCCTCTATTACATTTCCAGCCTGTATATAACAGCTTTCCAGTGTTCTCTTTCCTATTTATTTTAAATTTTTCGACAGTGCCTTTCTTCAATTTTTAAAAACTTATTACTCCTGCAGGCTTTATTCGTCCTTAACGCTATCATATAAAAAATTAACTTTGTTGTTGTATTATTCAGTGTTTCAAAGCAGCCAAGAGTCAGGGGAGAGAGGAGGCCTGTTGGACCTGTTTGCTTTGAAAAATCGCTGGCTTGCTCATTGTGGGACCAGCGGTACGTAGCCAGCCCCACAGTCACGGGCCTCCTTCCCGTGCACGCTCCTGACCCGGGCTGGAGGCTCTGACTCAGATCCAAAGACTCTAGGTCAACACCTCTCAAGATCTCAATGGTGAGATCTTAGCTAAAGTCTGCCCCTGAAGAAGTTCTTCCCGGTGAGGAAAGCCAGCTGTGTATCATGTCAGTTGCCACAAACATTTACTAGTTGCCTATAAAAGGAATTAAAGCAATTTTTTTACACGCTAGAAATTCTTAATATTCAAATACATTACTTTAACTCTATTTAATACTAGCTTTTGTGCTTCTTTTAATTAATATTTCATTCATTTTTAATGGGTTAATAAATCCTTTTAAAAGGCTAAAGGAAATATGGATATGAGTGGGACAATTCTGCATGTAGTCTAAAATGAGAGCACTTAATCTTTTTTCCTGGCTGAATATGTCTGATGCTTAGCTCTGTAGTATTGGGTAAATTACTTAATCCCCCTGTACAATAGGGGTAACAGTACCTGGCTTTCTTCAAGAGTCCCTTTCACATTTTAAGACAGTTCCCTTCTTTAGCTCTGTCCCTGAGGACCATTTCAGATGCAGTCCTACTGAAAGTCAAGCGTGTGAAATGGCATTTCTAAGACCTGTGGCTGTGACCACACATGGCTTAAAAGTTTTAAAGCCAAGAGTTTTTCTTCCATATTTTACATGCAGAAATCTATGTGCAGCCTTTTTGAGTACTTAAACATAATCAGATTTCTTTCAAGGAACCTGTTGGCTCTATCACTGCAGGGGCAGGAAAGAAATATGAGCATCAGGTCTGCACATTTTCACCCCGTACCAGGTACATTAATCTCCTGAGACTGGAAGTATATACATCTCTCATTAATTGCAACCTCAGAAGTTAACTCTGAATGGTCTTCATGCACTACTTATAAGTGCTCACATGTGAGATTCCAGAAGGACCATCTAAAGTACATGAGAACCAAACATTCTTCGGTTGCTTTGGCAGCCATCCTTTGAGATGGCCTCCAATGATCCCTGACACTTGGTATCTGCACCCTTGTGTAGTCCCCTCTCCCGTTGTACCAGGGCTGATCTGTGTGATCTACAGAAGTGACAATATGTCGTTTCCGAGACTAGACTGAAATAGTCACCACGGCTTCCATTTTGGTTGCTCTTTCTTTCTCTCACATGTGCTACATCATAATCTTTCAATCTTTCTCTTGGATTGCTCTCTGTCGGGGAAGTCAAGTCATGCCCAGCCCTGTGAAGGAGAATGTGCGGCATGGAAGTTAAACGTTCTGCTGACAGCCATGTGAATGTGCTTGGAGGTGGAGCCTTCAGTCCCAGTTGAGTCTTCAGAGACTGCAGCTCTGGTCAACAGCTTAACTGCAAAGTCACAAGAGACCTTGAAGCAGAACACCTAGCCTCAACAGACCCTCAGGAATGGTGAGATGAATGCTTGCCATATTAAGCGGTAAAGCTGTGGGGCAATTTGCTACCCAGCAATGGATAACTAACAGTCACTTAAGCTCTAACTTTGTTTCACATCAGATCATCAGGAAACAACTTTAAAGAGCTATTATAGTAGTGGCTTTATTTAGTTAGGGATTATTGCTCTACTTTTAGCTTTGGCAGAGGGCGGATTTGAGAAGGTCAATATGAAGAATAATTTTGTGCCTTTCATAAGACTGTGGTCAAGAACATTGTCTACTATGTCACCCTATGCCCTATTTCTCATGGAGTTCAATAACAAACAACACTGGCAGATGATCTGTGTGTTTTCTTTAGCTGGCTCGAAGAACTATATAAACTGAGGTACTTCCCTTTTCACTTTGTCGCCAGGAGGCTCTGAACAAAATTTAGTGCTAAATTGAGTAACTAAGTGGTGCCAGATACTCATTTTCTTGTTTCTTTTAAGAGATGTCTTTTCATCTTTTACTTATTATCCTTTTTGAAAGTAAATATCCCTTAGTCCCATAAACTAACTCAACTCCTTTCTGGACATAATTAAGTCTAATTCAAGATACTGTGAGTTTGTTGAGTAACTCTTAGGTGCCAAGCAGGGTACCAGGCCCTAGAAATACAAAGATGAATAAGACAAGAAGTAAGGCTTGCTTTTACGAAGCTCAAAATCTAGTACTGAACAGCTATGTGGAGAACCAGTCATAAAACCAAGTGACGGTCATGTTCATCACAGAGTGAATGAAGCAGGATGAAAGTGTTAGCAAGAGAAAATGACTCCTGACTTGAGACAAAATCAAAACTGGGCCTGACAAAGAGGGAGAGGCTGGCGTTATGTTTCGGGGAAAATAAGAGTCATCTAGGATATGGTGAGGAGCTTAGTGTGGCTCAAGTGGGGGTGAAGTGGAGGTGGAAGTGTATGGGGTACAAATAAAAACAAGTCATATGCTTCTGAGTATCTGGGAACACAGTTTATATGGAAGAGGTTGTAACACAATAAAGCCTATTTTTTTCCACATGAGTACTGACCAAATTAATAAATAGCTAACCTACCAGGAAATAATAAAGCTATTTCATAACAGTTTACAGCACCCCTACTTGGCTGTGATACTGCTGAATTCTTGCAAAACTAGAAAGAAGGAATAATTTAAAATTGGAAACATGTCCAATTCTTATTAATTACCCACAGATTCTATCAAGTTTCCAACAAGGGGCCCACTGGTTGAGACAAGAGTTAGAGAAAGTTCTGGAGGCTCTGCTTCCAAAGAAACCACAAAACCTCACAAAGATACAAATGCACAAATACGAAGCAAAAATGAAAGATTTTCTGCTCTTTTCTGCTTGTCTGAATCACACTGAAACCCATTTTGTTTATATTTACTAAAATTAGTGTCTGTGTTTTCTTTACAGGACCTCGGATTACTCCCCAAAATAAATATGCTTCCCTTGGAGTATGTCAAAAGAGCAGATCATCTTTCTGACCTTAGTGAGTTTAAGTGCCTACATACTAAAGCGAACTAACCAGATTAATCAGCCCTTTACATATTTATTAGGAGCTGAATGGTGATGTATTTTGTGGCACTCCACAAATTTTTTACTTCCTTAGACCAGAAGTTACAAACTCAGGTGCTTGCAAGGCCATACATGTAATGTAAAGGAACTAACTGTCTATGGAAACAAGGGAGAGGGGTGAGAACTCCATCTTTCAGTACTGGCACAGGCATGCAGGAGGACCTGCATTTTTTTGGTTACTTTGTTTGTAAGAGACACTAAAAATCTTAACCATTATATAAAATTGGCCAATTTTTAAATGTTGGAAACTAATACAAAATTTTAAACATTGTGTGGACTAAACAAAATGTGTCTGAAGATGGGATGTGAGCAGTGGACCATATGTTTGTAACTTCAGCCTTAGAAAATTATATTAGCAGGTATTATCTTTAGCACATATTAAAAAATTGTTCAGAAACCACTTTTAAGATTTGTATTTGTTTTCAATAACTTTATGACATCACTGAGGACTGACAGGAGTACAGAGCAGTGTTAAGGAAGTTAAGTGTCCTCAGAAAGTCATTAATAGGGGGTTCAGGCAACCAGTAGAACTAAACTAATGTAGAGTTTCTTCCTGTATTAGTGTATATAAACTTAAACGTAAATTATAACAACTTTTTGAACTCATAGCTGAATGTGAAATAAAGAAGTGGAAATCCCTAGGAGTAAGAAACAAAAGGAAAACTGAAGGCAAGTATCAGCTCCACTTGATGCTACTAAAAAAAACAAAACCTTCACAAAAGACAAGTTTGTGTGCTTTCTTTAACCGACTTGGAGGACAATTTAAATCAATATCCTTCACTTTTCATTCTAACTTTGTTTAACAAAAAAATTTGAAAATATATACATAGTGTAAAAAGAGAAACCACTATGAGGGAGAGGCAGAAAATTAAAAAAGGGAGAACTAGAACCATAAGAAATAGAAATAGGGCTTCCCTGGTGGCACAGTGGTTGAGAGTCCGCCTGCTGATGCAGGGGACACGGGTTCGTGCCCCGGTCCGGGAAGATCCCACATGCCGCGGAGCAGCTGGGCCCGTGAGCCATGGCCGCTGAGCCTGCGCGTCTGGAGCCTGTGCTCCGCAGTGGGAGAGGCCACGACAGTGAGAGGCCTGCGTACCGCAAAAAAAAGAGAAAGAAATAGAAATAGCAGCACAGTCTGAAAAACCCTCCAAAATAGTTACATTTAAAACGATTAATGGTAAGTTAAAAATAAATATAAAACATAATGAAAGAACATAGCCAATTTTAAAAAGAAACAGACCAAAATCTAGAAAGTAAACTGTAGACAATGAAATTAAAAACTCAGTTGGCACAGCTCAAAAGAGAATTAGAGAACAAGATCTGAGGAAATCACTCAAGTAACATAAAGAGAGAAAAAATTAAAAAAAATAAGACACATGGAGAATAAATTGAAAAGATCCAATATATATCTAATAGCAGTTTCAGATGAAAGAAAAGAGGTGAGGGAGAGATAATATTCTAGGAGAATTTTTATATAATTGAATAATCATTATTCTGAGTGGAATAAAGTAAAAGTAATGCATACTTAGACTTGCTGCAGTGAAACTGCACAATTACAGTATATAAAAGGAGAAAACCAAAAATCAACCAGAGAGAAAAGATAGATTCGTTTAAAAAAGATAACGCTTATAGAGCATATTGTTAATCAATAGCAACAAAGTCCAAAATACAATTTTCTAACATGTCTAAAGTTCTGAGGGAAAATATTTGTCAACTTTGAATTCTATAACTGGATAAACTATATTTCAAAAGTGAGGACAAAATAAAGAAAATTTTAAGCCAAAGACTAATAATTTACTGCTAAATTACCATTACTGAGATAATCTGCTAAACTAACATCTTTAGTAAAAGAATCATTACAGAAGAAGCTTCAGAAAGAAGAAAACTGGACACAGAAGAAAGAGTAGGTTCATGAAGCAATGTTAATTAAAGAAACTATTAAACATGAAGATGAACCAAAATAAGCATTAATTGTAACAACAATAATTATTATTGAATGGTTAAAAATGAGGTGGAATTAAAATACTAGCCAATTAATAACATGAATGATGGGAGAAGTAAGAAGAGTTAAGGCATTTTAATTTCTTCGTATTATCCAGGATGATGCTAGAGATATTTATTTATTTCAGACTTTGTTAATTATGAATGCTATGTGAATTATATATTTAAAATTTAAGGATAATGACTAAGGTAACAAAAAGAACTGAAATGAATCACTCCACAGTAGTGTAACAACGACAATATAAAAGGGACATAGAGCAGTCAATATTCCAAATGAAAAAGCAAAGGAGAAAAGAAGAGACATAGAAAAGCATTTACATTGAAAGCACAAAGTAAGGTATGTGTATGCACACGTGTGTGTGTGATCAGAAATGAAAATAACATGATCTATCATTCTATTTCACTATTTAAAGATATATTTTATATGTATTCAATAATAATATATAGTATACTATATATAATATAGTATGTAATATATGTATTATATATTACATCTTTATGTAATCTATATGTATTATATATACAATTATCACATGAGTACAAAGATATATATATATATATATACATACAAGGATTTCATTTTTGTAATAGTGAAAATATGGCAACAACTTAAAAGTCCATCGATAGGAAAATACTCAAATAAATGTTGATATATTTATATAATGAACTATTACTCAGCAGTTAACATGAATGGATTATATCTAGAATTACCTATATCGATAAGCTGAAAAAAAAACAGGACGGCAAATGGAAAAAGCAACTTTTAAAAGAATAACCTAGCAGACATCATGACTAGCTACTTAAAAGTTAATAGCTCCCCTTTTTCCCAGTGACTTTCTCTACTAAGAAAGCTGCAAAGCTAAAAATATTCAATACTTTGCCCTCTCTTGTAGCGAAGGGTGTATCAGTTCTAGCAAATGAGATGGAGTGAAATTCTCTGGGTGTCTTTTCCTTCCCAAATAAAATGACAAAACTTAACAAGGAAAAGGCTGTTGCCTTCCCTCTTTGTCCTCCCTGGAATGTGAAGTCCTGAGGTTTCGTAGCCAACTCACCAGCAGGTGAAGAGTTACCCACTGCGACAGTGGGGCAGGATGACAGATAACATCACTATCATCTCAGATGACATCACTGAGCCACTGGATCACCACAGGACCACCTTTCCTTAGACTTCTTGTTTTGTGAGACAAATAATACTCAATTATTTACTACCTTACAGTGTATTTTTCTGTTACTTGCAGCTGAATGCAATCTAATTGAAATAAATAAGTATAATACCATTTATGTAGATTTTTACATAAAATTTACAGAAATGTTATATGTTATATACAGATACATACAGACATAGGGCATAATAAAAAATGGTCGGGAAGGGTAAACACTGACTTTAGGGTAGTGGTTACCTTCGGGGAGAAGGGAGCTGGGGGAAGGAAGAGAATAGGAAGGAACAGGACTACAATAGTAGCTGTATTTTTATTCCTTTAAAAAGAGTTCTAAGGTAATATCAATCTTTTGAAAAAAAATCTGAGTAATGCGTATATTGTTTTTCTGTATACTTTTACATAGTTGAATCATTTTAAACATTTTCCCTAAAACAAAAGAAATATGAAATCATGTAAAATCTCTGGTTATCTATGCTGGAACATGGTTTGTTGTGTCCCTTGTAGGTGGTGATCTATAACTCCATTATCTGACTGATTTCCACACTCCAGGGAGTTAAAGCAGGGGAGAAGATAAGTCTACTCTCAGTCTGTTCCAGGTACAGATCTGCTACAACTGTAGCAAATGACCTAAGAGAACAGGTATCTGGGAAACTTTTATGCTGCAACAGAGTAAGTAAATAAAAATTGTGGAGAGAGTGTTCTAAGAAGCAAGCAAGAAAGCATGATGATTGGCAGTTGGAATTGGTGTAGGCAAAAATATGGGATGATGACAAGCCTGAAGAAATCCCAGCTCATGGGCCAATTTGTTACAGGGCAAGCCAGCCTAGAATCAATATTTTTTCAATTACATTTAAAAACTGTTTCACAATCTAGTATTTGGGCAGCAAGCCAGCAATGTTGTAGTTATTAATTTTTAACAAAATTTTAGCTATACAAGATATGTATTCTCATGGGAAAAAAACTGAAAAAAAAATTCAAAGAGTGCAGAGGGTATAAAATGAAAAGTGAAAGACTTTTCCTTCCTCTCCAGGCCCCAATTCCCACTCCCAGAAGTACTATTATTTCTTCTGCTTCTAAAACTTTTATGTATGGATTAGCAATATGTACCCTCTCTTATTTTTAGAAAAAATATGAGAAAATACCATAGTATTATTCAATAAATTGCTTTTTAACTTAAGTGATATATTGGATATCTTCCAAATCAGCTCACATTTAATGATTTCATTCTTTTGAACAGTTGCAAATATTGTATGAAGTGATCACGTTTATTAAACTAATTTCATATTGGTGGACAATTAGGTTGTTTTTATAAACAATGTTTATAATGCAATGCCATAAACATCTTGTTATAATTCATCTTTTCCCTACAGATATGAACAGCCACTTTTATCTTATCCAAAATTCCCACATGTGTTTGTTTGGATTTTTTCTAACTCTAGTCTTCCATAAAACTGCCAGCCTTTTCCTTCACAGCACCAAACTTTGATGGCTATAGCCTCACAATACACTTTAGGATCTGGTAGATCATGTACCTCAGCATTACTCAGGACTTTCAGAATCTTCCTTGAATGTTTATTTTTCCAGATAAACTTTAGCATCATTATGTTAAGTTTAAAATATCCAGTCTGGGGCTTCCCTGGTGGTGCAGTGGTTGAGAATCTGCCTGCCAATGCAGGGGACACGGGTTCGAGCCCTGGTCTGGGAAGATTCCACATGCTGCGGAGCAATTGGGCCCGTGAACCACAGCTACTGAGCCTGCGCGTCTGGAGCCTGTGCTCTGCAACAAGAGAGGCAGCGACAGTGAGAAGCCCGTGCACTGCGATGAAGAGTGGCCCCCGCTCGCTGCAACTAGAGAAAGCCCTCGCACAGAAATGAAGGCCCAACACAGCCAAAATAAATAAATTTATTTTTAAAAAAATCCAATCTGTTTCTCTGAACTGTCAGCCATTATTGTGCACTCCATCTCCAGAGGATTTACTTAAGAAATTGAGGCTGGGAGGGTCTGGACTGGGGACAGTAGGCACAGGGGAGGAAGACTGGGATACAGAACTGAATAGAGGTGGGTTAAATAAGAGTCCATACCATAAACTGTGAGAACCCCTAGATCCTTTTCCATGCAGTACTCTCAGCATGCTGGTAATCTACTTACACCTCCCATTAGAAGGACTATTGGTAGACGTTGACTGGTTCACAGGTACTTAGATTTGGAGGTGCCCCCAAATAAAGGCCAGGTTCCCCAATTACCCTACAATGAGGCTCACCAGTTGACAGTCAAGACTTGCCCCTAGCCCACATCCTGTGCCTTCTTAGGCTTTTTCTCCCCACTTTACTCTTAAATATAGATATTCAGCCAAGCCTCTCTAGAGAGATGAGAAAAACAGAGAACAAAATTGAAAAGACAGGAAAAAAAAAAAAAAAGAATTTTCAGAAAACAGACACAACTTAAGGTACTGAAAAAAGTCTTCCAAAACCTATTATCAGTATTTTGAGGCAAGAGAAAATATTGCATTCATGAAGCAAGAACAGGACTCTAGAAAAAGAAGCAATCAGAAAACAAGAAAGGACTTTTAGAAAGAAAAATACAAGGACTGAAATGAAAATTTCAAAACTGGAACATAAAGTTGAGTAAATCTCTTCGAAAATGTTTATATTAATAGATAGACATTTAGCTAGATATGATAAAGAATTGAAAAGTACAAGAGAAAAGATGAGAAAATGAGATGATCAGGTCAACATTACAAAATGGGCTCCATAAAAAGAAAGGAGAGAGAAAAGATGAAATTATGAGAGAAAATGTAGGAGAAAATTTCCCAGACTGCAGAGTATGTTTCTAAATTGTAGGGCGCACCAAATATGAAGCACAATGAATGGAAAAGAGCACTATACTCAGACACATTATTGTGGTATTTCAAATAAAAGCAATAAAGAGAATGTTTAAGTAATTCTTTGAGAGCCAAAAGAAAGAACACAAACGAGTGGGTGGAAGTCACACAGCAGTGGATTTCTGAAAGCAGCAGTTGGAAGACAATGAAACATGTCTTGAAAATTTTGAAGTAACATGACTTCTAACCTAAAATTCCATAGTCAGCCAAAGAATCATTCCAAGCATGAGAGAGGAAGACAGCTGAAACTGGGTATCTGCAAGGGATTGGTTTCAGGACCTGCTGTGGATACCAAAACCTATGGAAGCTCAAGTCCCTCACATAAAATGGATAGTATTTGCATAATAACTGTTTATTTTATTTATTTATTTATTTTTAACATCTTTATTGGAGGATAGTTGCTTTACAATGGTGTGTTAGTTTCTGACGTATAACAAAGTGAATCAGCTATACGTATACATATATCTCCATATCCCCTCCCTCTTGCATCTCCCTCTCACCTTCCCTATCCCACCCCATAACTGTATATTTTAAATCATCGCTAGATTGCTTATGATACTTAATACAATGTAAATGTGATGTAAATAGTTGCCAGCTTCCAGCAAATTCAAATTTTGCTTTTTGGACCTTTTTGAAAGTTTTTTTTCCCCAAATATTTTCCATCTGCAGATGTGAAATCCGTGGATATGGAGGGCCAACTGTAAAGCCATGTTTACTATGCAGTGATGCAATGTCTCAGAATAACTGCTCTTTATGTTCCCTTTGCAGAAACATACTGAAGGATATGCTCCATGAAAATATAGGGGAAAGATGAAATAGTGTGGATGTGAAACTATGAGAAGAGATAAGTTATTGAAGGGAGTAAATGCCAAGAGAGAAATGGAGGTGAGGACAGAGACTTAAGCCTCATAAACTTGGGACCAGGAGAAAGATGCAGTTAAGACAAAACAAAAGGGGGTTTAGAGAAAGACAGATGGAAAGACAGAATAGATGGAAGTGGAGAGAGTCCCAAAAAGTAGGTGGTTAAACAGTTTTTGATGCTTCAGAGAAGAAGTCTGAATTCTTGGAAAGCACAGTTTGAATAGGCACAAAAGGAATGGAGAAGCAGGTTTGTTGAGTCAATGGGATGGAAGTCAGTTTACAGGGGTTAAGGAGGGATATGAGAAAGTAGAGTAGAACAATTCATTTACTAGATTGGTGATGCAAGGAAGAAGAAAAATATATTTGTAGTAAAAATAGATAGTAGAGACAAGCAAAAGTACTATTTAAGGAGGGGAAAATAATGGCATAGCTGAAAGAAAAAAATAAAGGAGATGATACAGAAGCAGAGATACAGCAAAACAGAGGAAGAGATGAACTTAGAAACAAAGTTTTAAAAGAGACACAAAGGGATGAGAATCCAAGTGAAGTCAGTCAGTCACTCTAACAAGAAGGAGAGTTTATCTGAGACACATGAAAAGATTAAGAAGATAAAGGCAGGAACGATGATATGTTAAGGTCTGGCTGACTGTGTAAAAGTTAATTTATAAGCAGTGACTTGGGTATTACTATAAATCAATGCCTGAAGGAGAAACTCAGAAGGAGGGTAAAAGAATCAGAGGTTTAAGGAGCAAGGAATAGATCTGAAACGTTAAATGGCAGAACACTTGGGGCTCAGGAAGAACCACTCTCCTCATGAGAGACAGCCACTTGCAGCGAAAAACTTTAATGGGAACCAATAAAGGGACTTGGTGATAGGAAATAACTAGTTCACGAGAAATTTGTTAAACAAGATAATTTAGTCAAAAGAATGAATTGCTGAAAATAACTATCAAAAACACTTTTTTCCCCCACAAATAGGTAACTTGGGTGCTCCTTCAGTTTTATATATAATGTTTCACTGTTAAATATTTTTGTCAATTTCCAGAATATTTTTTCATTTCTTGAGTTTTCAATATCTATTTCTACAATTATTACTGTACTTATTTGTAATAGTAAAAATTTACCAAAAGACACTCACACACACTCACAAATAAAACTAATATCCAACAATAGATGATTGGTTAAATGTTCTCAAACACTAAGTATGGTATGAGATAATTTCTGAATAACGTATATATGTATATGTTATTCATATGTATGAGCAAAGAAATAGTATATCTATAATAGTGGTTGTCTCTAGGTTGGATCATGGTGGGGTTTCTGATGTACGTCTTTTTGCTTGTCTGCAATTTATGATTTTCTTCTGTAGTGCCTAAATTACTTTTATTTATAGGTGAAAAGAAAAACACAGAAAAGGAAAAATACTAAAATTTTTCAGACTTAGGCCTTTTAGATATTTTTCTTTAATTTATAAAGTTTGAGTTAATTCTTAGTCAAGTGTGTCTACTCAGCTGTCAGGCCTGTTCTGTGGTCTCCTCATATACTGCCTCATGACCTTTATACAAAAAGTTATAAAGTCTTGATATAGTGAAGGGAAACATTCACTTTTTTACCCTCAATCCGTTAAAATTTTTTCCAAACAATTATGGCGGGCGTAATCCCCAACTGTTGAGTATTTAGGTTTCTTCAACTGATCAATAATACATTTTTTTGAACATTTAATTTCCCTTGTATTCTGGGGGATATAGGGGTGGGGTGCGGAGACTTGGAGGAAACAGTAAAAAATCAAAAAGAGATGATCAGAGGAGAACAAAGCATTTTTATTTATTTTTTAATAAATTTATCTTATTTATTTTTATTTTTGGCTGCGTTGGGTCTTCGTTGCGGTGCACGGGCTTCTCATTGCAATGGCTTCTCTTATTGCAGAGCACAGCGCGCGGGCTTCAGTAGTTGTGGCGCACGGGCTTAGTTGCTCTGCAGCATGTGGGATCTGCCCGGGCCAGGGCTCGAACCCGTGTTGCCTGCATTGGCAGGCAGATTCTTAACCACTGCGCCACCAGGGAAGCCCCAAACAAAGCATTTTAAAAGTGATCTGGGGCACTTCAAAAATCGAACTGCTACATGAAAAAAAAAAACCAGAATGGAATCGATTTATGGAAAAAAAATATTGTATTGATAGATCAATTTGTTTGCAGCCAGTTGGTCTTTAAAGTTGTTTTAAATTGGATCCTGTCCTGCAAGATGACTAGGAAGTGCTCTAGGGCCTGGGAGCATGAGTGAAAAATACAGAGTGGGTTGACTCAGAGTGGATCTTGGTTGGAAAAAATCAAGAGGTTAAAGACAACGATATTATAGAGGTCAATGTGAAGCAATTGGAGATTAAAGCAGGGGATACTTTTAAGTCAAAGCTTCAGGTCAATCGTCAATGTTCGAAGCATTCAAAAGATAGATAGTGAGTGCTAGACTTCACCCAAGGCTGGATCCCAGCCTGCCCCACGTGGGGTGCGTCATTGCAGAGTTGCACTGGCCCTGTCTCCGTGCACAAGACAGCGATTACCATTGACAGAGCAAGCTTGAAGAGAGGTAGGTCACTATATATAGCAGCACAGCAGTTAAACTTTGCATTTTTGGCCTGTTTCAAAGTCTCAAACCCTGAACCCATGTGAATTTGCATGAGCGCAGCCCAGTTAAATGAAATATTGTCTGCAAGGTGGAAGCAAATCCTATGCAATCCTATTGCCTCAGACAGTCTGTCTCACTCATGGGCTACTCTTACATAAATGAGCAAGGATCTGGCTTGGCTTGCAATCACACTGACCTTCAGGGCAGTGCCCTTGTGCTCTGACAGGTTTGCAAGAGGAACGTTGTTAGGATGCCAGACCACCAGTATGCAAGCCGATTGAATACAGAGGTAAATAATTTCTTCCCTGAGGTGATTTCAAGGTTCTCGGACAGAACTGTCTGTTTATCAAACCTCCATTTCATAGTATCCTTTTGTTTATAGAAAAACAGACCAAAATACCTGCAACTGTCCTGAGCAGATTTTAAATGACATGCCGGGGAATTCCCAGCTAATTTGCACCAAGTTACATTTTCATACATCCCTGAGGGCAAACTCTGTGACACCTCACACTGAAATGTTCCAGCTGACACTTAGAGAGGATGACTGTGATTTCAGTTTGAATATTACATGTAAACAAAAGGAATTACCTCAATAGCAACTTACTTAAAGAACTGCCTTAGAAACCTGAAGCACTTTAAGAAAGCTAAATCAAACCAATATGGATTTTTTTTCCTAATGTAGAAAAAAAGAAAGAAAACTAACACAGCAGAGGCTGAAATATGTGACAAACAATTTGGAAACAGCTGTGCAGATTGCAATAGTCTCCCAATAATATACTACTTGTATTTTCTTCTCAGTTTGATTCCTTGACTCCTGGAAGTACTGAAAAGTTAACACAACATTTTCTTATGGCAAGGTGTTTTACTGTGATCAATTACCTTTCCTTCTGTGTGCTGTGCTGTCCTTAGTCACATGATTAATGTCTAAGGGGGCAGAGGGGCGGGGCCCCAAGGAATGCTTGTTTTTTTTCTTTTTTTCTTTCTTTTCAAAAAACATCTTAAAATTGAAACGTGTGTAAAAAGAATTCCAAATGTCAATAGCAAATGATTAATCTTCTGGCAGTTATGGATAATAACTTACTAAAAAGAAAATTAAGCATGGAATCATAAAGAATTTGTGAAACTTTCTGTAATTTTAATATGTTTGAAGACTTGGCAACCAGTCTTCAGAATATATCAAAACCTCTCAAAGTTTGCAATTAAATCTTATGGTCACAAAATCTTCCACAAATATATTTATTAAGTGCTACTAGCTAGTATTAAGTTGTAGTAAACCTAGTATTTCTGGTGGTTTTACGTACTTTTTTTACATGTCATCTGGAATTTGTTTTCATGTAAGGTATGACAGTAGAGTTATAATCTTTTCCTCTTGTCTTTTTATAATTAGCCAGCAAATGTCCCAACTTCATCTTCTTTTTCATTTTTCACTGAATTGTCATGTTACTTTAAACATAAAACAAGTGTGCATACATGTCCACAGACACACCTCTGTTTATTTCTGAGTGTTCTATTTTTTTAATTTGACTTGTCTATTCCTGTACTGGTACCATATTGCAATAATTATAATTGTACCATTCCATTAGGCTTTCTTTTTCAGGATTGCTTTAGACATTACTGTAACTCATTTATTCTCCTATACAAAATTTAAATAATTTTATCCAGTTTTAGTAGAAGTGGTCATGTTACTTTTGGGAATTGCATTACATTTTAAAACTAATTTGGGGAGAATTAACATTTTTAATAATGAGTTTCTTATGCAATAGCATATCTTTCCCCTCTTCAAATTTTATAATTCTCCTCCTATAGTTTCTGAGCATTACCTCTGCTTGTGTTTCCCATTGCCCATCTGCTCCAGAGCAGCACCCAATAGCTTGAATGAGTCTGGGTTATTCCACTGTTTGCTTTGGGGCAGTCTTCAGCGAGCCATGTGATGAGTACGTCATTTCTGAGGAATAACACTATAGTTTCCTAGGCTCAGTTTCTCTCTAAAAAAAGTCGTTCTACTCATTTGTGGTATGCTTGTATCAGTTTCTGATCCCCTTTCCCCCTCCCTCCACTCTTGCTACGTATCATTTGGTAAGCTGTATATTTAGTTCTTTGATCAGTCTTTCTGGCTCTCAATCATTTCTAACTCTCCTTTCTAATGAACCACAAAGCTTATTCAGAGACACCTCAAGCTTGGGAGAAAATAGACTACGCAGAGCTCTCTTCTGATTCCAGGCACTTTAATTCACAGTCCTCCAACAGACAATAAGAGTACATCTTACTGATTGCCTAATAAAACCAGGAGAAATTGCTCTCTCAATGCACTATAATTGGATCATGTCTTTGCTCACATGGCATTCAATAGGGATCCAGGACAATTTAAGGCTTTTGGGTTTTTTTGTTTGTTTGTTTGTTTGTTTGGTTTCTTTATTAGCATAAGAAAGATATAAACCATGGTTAGGACATTGAAATCTTTCCACTCCCATGATGGGTGGTGGAGCTATCAATTCAGATTCTACATTCATGGGATCTTTTTACGTGTCAGATGGGGTACTTTTTCCCTCAGATACTATCTGGCTTTATGACAATCTCAGTTTTTCAAAAGGTAGCTGTAAGCCCAGACATTTGAAATAAAAAAAAATAGGTTATGAAAGCTTAAGTCCATGTATTAAAATAATCACAGGAGATAAGTCAGAGCCAATAGTAATAGTAAAATAAATGTAGCAGGCATCACTTGTTGAGTTTTTATTATGTATTGGATGCTGTAAATAATTTATCATCATTGTTACAACAACTGCATGAGATATGTAAAATTAGCCCCATTCTATAGATGAGGAAAACATCTCAGAGAGATTAGGTACCTTCCCCAAGGCTGTACATTGTGAGTGAAAGAAGGAAGAATTGAACCTTCATCTGACTAATGTTTGTGTTCTTTTCAGTACAGTATTTTGCTTCCATTCATCCTTAGTATCTACACAATTCTAAGAAGTTTAGAGAAGTTGATTATCCAGTTTTATACTGTAAAACATATTAGAAATGGCAAATTGGAAACAGTTTGAGACACTTCTGGAAGTACAAAAGATTACACTGTACAACAATGACAGAGTTAAGTTGCCACACAGACCATATGGCATATAAACCTAAAATATTTATCATCTGACAATCTACAGGAAAAAGTTTGCAGAACCCTGGATTAGAGTAGGTGGAAGCAGGGGAGCAGATTATTCACTGATGGCCTATGGGCTTCAATTGATTGCCATGTTTTATTTGGACTATACATTGTTCTTTTGTTTGTTTAAAAGAAAATATGAAATCTTTTCAACATTTAAAATTGAGATCACACATAAAAATATCCAGATTCCTAGCTACTCTTGAAAAATCAGAAGTTCTAACAATTTTGGATGTAATTTTCTGCATAGCAAGAATTAGAGCTGACGGCTTCCCTGGTGGCATAGTGGTTGAGAGTCGGCCTGCCGATGCAGGGGACACGAGTTCGTGCCCCGGTCCGGGAGGATCCCACATGCCGCGGAGCGGCTGGGTCCGTGAGCCATGGTCGCTGAGCCTGTGCGTCCGGAGCCTGCGCTCCGCAACAGGAGAGCCCACAACAGTGAGAGGCCCGTGTACCGCAAAAAAAAAAAAAAAGAATTAGAGCTGAGTAGGGGCAACTCCCTGCATGGGCATGAGCTCTCCATTTTCCCATTGTCCTTCCACTCCCAGCCTAATCCACTCGTCTATCTACCTCTGCCCTGCAGGAACCTAAGTGTACAAACTCCAGAAGAAGCTGGAGATAAAGGTAGTAGTGATTCAGTAAAGAGCTAGGAATGCCCTGTTGAGGAGTTTGAACTTGATCCTGAGGTGCCAGGGAGCCACTGAAAGGTTTGAAAGAGACAGCTGACTTGAGGAGACTGGCCTTTAAAAGAACAATACTCTGATAGCACCATGAAGAATGAACTAGTGGAAACAGTGACTGGAGGCAGTAAGATCAGTGAAGAAGCTTTTGAAGAAGTCCAGTAAAGAGTTGAGGGAGGCCTTAACTTGGTGTCAGAGGGAAAGTAAAGAGGCAATCGGCATTAGGAATATTTACAAGGCAACCAAGAGTACAGTTGGGACTGAGCTACGAAGAGGAGATATTAGATTGACAAAAGCCCACCACTGCTACTTGTACTAGAATGGTGTGGGGAAAAGAGTTAGCATTGACCATTTTTTGAACACCCACTTGGGGATTGTCAACAAACTCTTAAAGTCAATAAGGCATAGGGCCTGCTTTGTATGGCTGACTGATCGACCTTGGGTCAAGACAGCTTATGTATCAGGAGCTTTGGGGATGACAGGCGTTGAGGTGGGGCAGAGAAACTCTTCGGAAGAGACTATAAAAAAAAATATCTGGGGCCAGTGGCCTTCCATTATAGGTAGGTGTAGAATATTAGGGTAGTTGAAGGGAGAAATGGCTTTGTTGGGAGCCTTGGGGTCCAATGTACATCCTGGATTTGGAAAGTCTGGTAGATACAGATAGATATAGAGACATCACAGGGGCTCAAAGATAATATCAAATCCACGTGCCTCTTTCTACTCCTTCCTAATTCTGCCTCCAAAACCAAGCATGGTTTCTGATGGTGGAAGAGCAGCTGCCTCAGGACCAACCTAGGACTATGAAAGGAGACTTACCATTCCTCTCAGCCTCCTTAGATGCACAGCAGACGAGTCACTTCTTGCCTGCTGGAAAGACCCTCACGAGCTTTCCAATAAGGATCTATTCCCACCTAATAGTAAGGAGAACTGAAATGCTACTTTCACTTGTGAATGGAGAGATAATCTCAAAACAGTTATTTATTTGAAGAAAAAACAAGTACTCAATAGCATTTTCTAAAGATTTTGACCAAATGGAGAATGAAAGACACAGAGGGTTTAAGCCGTTTCTCTGAGGAGAGAAGACATGGCAGTTTCCATGGAGCATCACATCAAAGGAACTCAAACCACAGCATCCTGAATTTTGAAAATAATGGTAGCTTCCCCAATCAAGTTCATCATTAACAGTGAACTGAATCTTACAGAAGAGAAAGGATTTTTCCTTAACAACCCACACACCTCTGTCGAATTCATGCAGAAAAGTGGCTGAGGCAATTTTCTAAGCCCTATATTTTACCAGTATTATAGAGAGGTGCTGAAGAAAGTCCACAAGGAGTAACTGGAAGGCAAGGGGAAAAGCAAAGAGGTTAAAAAGGAAACCTAGAAAATGCTGTCACTGTAAAGATGACAGTTTCTGAAGCAAAATCTCAGACAATGCTCACTGTTGGAGAGAACTTGTGATAACTGCTCTAAGCAGAGTAATTTTGTTTGTGTATGGAGAAAAAAGAAAGAAAACACATTTTGAAACAGTAACTAATATTTAGAAAGGAAACTTACTGGAAGCAAACTAGAACCATTATGCTTGTTTGATTAAAAATGGGATTTTCAAATTTGCAAAAATTTTCATTTTATACATAATGCACACACATTTTCCATGCACAGCATTCAAATATTAAAATCTTTACAGAGCCTTTTATTTAGTGTAATGCATGTGTACAACATTTTGCACTGCCCCAGATAAAAATTCATCTTGTGGTGCCAAGCTGTGTCGATCCTGAGGAAAGGCACACAAATCCTCATTTTAACAGGACAATAGCTCTGGGTAAGAGGATAAACTTGTCCTCCTTAATCTCACTACCCTGCAGCTGACTCTGGAGGGCCACCCACATGGCCAGAGATTTGAGGAAGAACTGAGGTGAAGCACTTCTAAGAATGGCCTTTTCTTTCTCAGTATCTCAACAACTTCTGGACCCACTAAAAGAAGAGACCAAATAATAAATCCCACTTTCATGGTGTTTTACAGTCAACAGAAAGCCCATCTCATTAAGTTTTCATAAAAGTTGCTGTTGATGACAACAATGCTGGTCAAATAGATTGAATAATTGTCCTGTACCATTAGGAGGTGGCAGATGTGGGGCTTCAACCCAGGCAGTGTTTGGGTTGTCACAGCTGTGCCTTGGCCATGGAACAGCAGCAAGAGTGGGGGAACCCCTCTTCCTTTCAGTGGCCCCTGTGTCTGGGAGTCATGACACGATACTTCAGTTCATTTTCAGGGAGGGTGAATACATAACATGTACTAAACACTCAATAGATAAGAAAAAAAATTCTTTTTAATTAGCAGGAAGCTGGTAATATGCAAGTTCAGTGGAGAACATTTACTTCCCCAGTTAAACTGTGAGCTGTCAGGAGGACCGGCCATTATTTATTTAATGTATCTGTATTTTATTTATTTTATTTAATGTAGTCTGTATTCTACCCTGGGGCTCTCCCTAAGAATATGTTAATCCTTCCTACACACTCTTAGGAAAACACTACTTTCTCACCTCTTAGAAGGAAGATGGTCTTGTTTAGAATGTGAGAGCCTAGGGGGCAGAAGCTATTTCCCTAAGGGACAGATGGATGGGGATGGAGAGATGGAAGGATAAAAGGGTAGAGAGAATAACATAATAACTCACTCTTTAATATTCATCGTTAGTTAGATGGAATATAGAGACCTATTTGAGTCACTTAAATTGATTATTTCTGTTAGAACAATCATTTTCTGAACTAAGTTATCTTCTGAACTATACTTTGGGATGTCAGAGTTACACCACATAAAATAAGAGGCATTTCATTAACAGTCATTTTGCAGATGACGTAAATCAGGCCCAAAGAGTATGTTCAAATATGTCTTTGAAATGTCATAGTTAAACCACCTTATTTTCTTCAAGATTAATGCATTCAAAATTTCTTCTTGTGCAAAAACAAAAAAGTAAAATACATTTAAAAATCTAAAATGTAGCTTAGGGAATTCCCTGGTGGTCCAGTGATTAGGACATGCACTTTCACTGGTGGGGGAACTAAGATCCCACGAGCCGTGCCGTGCAGCCCAAACAAAACAAAACAAAACAAAATGTAGCTTAGTTAAGTATTTTTCTTTTGCTAAAAAGATTAAAACAGACACAAAGACCAGCATAAGAGGAGCTTCAGTATCAGTGGTTTACTAATCAAAATCTCTTTGGGGTAAATTCATGACCATTTCTGTTTCCTCTGGATCACCTGCACTTAGGCCACTTTTTTGGTGATGTCATCAAAAAAACAGGTGATATTCTTTTAATGTAACTGACTGCAATCAGTCACCATGTGGTGGGGGGAAGCACTAAGCAATAAACGGTCTGTCTATGCAACTCATCAATCAATTAATGAAAAATCATTTATTAAGCTTGATAGCTCATCTGATCTCCAATCAACTCACTCAACAAACACGTATTAAGCATCTACTAGTGCAAGGAAATGTGTTGAGTGGTAATGACATGTTGGTAAGGAAAACAGACATGGTCCTTGCCCCCATGGAGTTTACATCACAGTAGGGGATAAGAGACAGTAAATGAGTAAATAAATGAATATATAATTGCAAATCACGATAAGTGCTATGATCAGGGCATCATACTTAGGGTTGCCAGTATTAAACTTACATATACTAAAAGAAATTTTCATTGCTGATCTGAAGTCCACATTTAACTGGGAGTCCTACATGTTCATTTGCTAAATCTGGCAACTCTACCAGTATAGAAAATAAATGTGTGTGTGTGCATGTGTGTGTGTGTGCTCGCATGTGTGCGTGTGTGTGTGTGTGTGTGTGTGTGAGAGAGAGAGTCAGGGGAGAGATATATTAGGTAGGATAATCAAGCAAAGCTCACTCTAGACACTGTATTTAAATTGAGACTGAACAGATGAAAAGGAGCCAGCCAGGAAAGGAATAGGGTGGCATATGGTGGGATGTTGTTGCAGGTATGGGTGGGGGGTACAGAATTCCAGACAAAAAGGGGTTCATAGGGGGTTCAAAGGGGTTCAAAGGCCCCGAGATGTTCATTCATTCAGCAAGTATTCACTGAGTGTCTATTATGAGCCAGGCCCTGTGCACTGGGGGTACAATGGTGAGCAGGACAGAAGCATTCTCTACTCTCATGGACCTACAAGTCTAAAGTACCAACTGAGGACGACAGGGCACAGCAGCAGTGAAATCATATTTAGCATGGGGATGGAAGATAATTCAACGATACCATTTTTATTCCCTTAGCTGCTAATATGAGGCTCAATGAAAAAACAAAAATGTGTATTTGTTGAATTCAACAACCATTTATCCTGAACTTGGCCAGGGGAAAAAAGAAGAAAAAAAAAACAAATTGACGGACAACCTTTTGTTATCCTTTAGGATACTTGTCTTTGGGTTGCTCATCAATAAAATGCCTCAAAATTAATGAGAAGTAAAATGAACTCTCTAGAGAAAATTCATACTCGTTTAAATAACTCCCTAAACCAATCAACTCAAGTGGAGAAAAAAGGCAAAAGGCACAAAGACATGAACACAAAACAACCACTTGGTTGATCCAGTGTGCCTCAAGAATAGCAAAGATGCTCTGGATGCGAGAAAGGACCAAAAAAAAGATAAATTCTAGAAATGTAACCATCTGGAAAGTTCCAGGATAACCACAAATACCTTTTACTCCAGTGAATTGTGTTTTTGCTCTGAAGATCAGTTCATCTGGGGGAAAGGAGTGATTCTTGTGGGTAAGAGCACAGAGACATCCCTCTCATCATAGAAGCTAAGGCAAATTTTTTCTGCCTTGACAATTATCTGAGATTTTTCAGATAATATCCATTGTATTAATGGTAATGCAGTTCAGGAAAAATGATCAGAGATTAGCTTTCAAGCCATGAGTTGAGTTCACTATGTGAAAATCTAAGGGGAAGAAATAGAATCCGATTTAAGGCTCAATTTTTAATTTGCTTATCTGAGCAAATTAAAAAATGAATTCATATTCCAATGTATTTTATGAATATTACAGACTTTGCTTATATATTTCTTTGGAAATGCTCTTACCTAGGTTTATTCATCAGTTAATAGCCCAAAACAAAACAATCTGATAGGATGATTATGATATGATAATAATTCAGAGACTAGTTACGTCAAACTAACCTTAAATACATAGGGTAGTCTATTTCTCCAGCCTGTTGTTCTCTCTTGGAATCTCAATATCATATTCAGTCTATTTGCTGTACCTCTTAGAGTCATATCAACTGCAAATTTGACAAGTCTGCAATCTGTCCTTCCATGTCAGTCACCGATAAAAATATTAAACAGAATAAATCCCTCAATCGAGCTCTCTGCCAAGCTACTAGAAATATGGACTTTTATCGTTACTTAAATCAATACCCAATTATTTAATTTTGCTTCTTACTAACTCTAACTTCTCCATATTATTCCCAAGTTTCTGATGAGAGGCCAAGTGCCTTGCATAAATCCAGACGAAATTTAGTAGGGATTAAAAATAATCCCTGCATTTGGGTCAAAAATTCTAATGCACTTTCGAAAACATAGCAGTAAACTCGTTCACAGTAGAGCAACTAGGATGATGAATGAAATCAGAACTATGTCGTATGTAGAACAGAAATAGGGATTTGCAGAGAAGAAGACATTGAATTTTTTTTGATAGCTTTTTTTTTTTCTAACCTATAAATGGCTTTCATATGAAAAAGAAGGTGTTTGTCTTCATTGCTAAGGTGGCAAATTCAAACTTCCACAGAGGTCTGGCAGGCAATGTGAGTGAGGGAGGACAGCCTTACTCTTCCTTTTCCTCCTTTGATAGAGACAGAAGCACAAGAAATAATGCCTTTCCTCTTAACTCTCCTGTAAAAAGACACTGTGTAAACTCAATAGCCCATGGCAGAGGATCCCTGGGCTCAGTTTAGGGGCAACATGGAGTGGTGGGAACTGTGACTAACTGGGGTATTCTGTGCGGATTAAAAGCGGGGGCAGCCGTTTCCTAATGCCAGCTAATTGTTGTCAGGGGAGATGTTATCTATGCACTCCCAATATTAGTACAGCTAACAGCTTTTTCAAAAGTAATCAGAAATCTGGGTTTTTATGTTAATTCTCGTGATTTTTAAATCTGGGCAATAAATTCAGAGTTTAAAAAGAAAACAAAAAACTCTGCCAGTCAACACTGGGGAAGCCCAACAAAACCAAGCTTCCAGTTACTATAGGATTCCCAGAGGTGAGACCAGGACCCATGATTTGCAGATACAGGGAATCAGGTAGGAGGTGAGTGGAGAGAAGCACTTGCTGCTCCCGGGAGTTGCCCTGCTTTCCCTCCAGATCACCAGCTCTGGGTGGAGTGACCTCCTGCTGGTCACGACGGAAGGCAGCCTTATCTGAAACTGCACTGATTGAATTTTAATGCCCAGTCTCACTCTGAGAGGCTATGGTTCCAAATAAAACTTTCCCTGGGGGTTCACAGAAAGGAATCTATGACTGGAAGGTTCTTGATAGTGTTTGTTGGAGAGGTAGGATGCAATCTCAGCTTTGCAAAACAATAACCATTTGGACACAGAAGACTTGGGAGGGAATTCCTAACTGATAAAAGAGCAGGCACAAAAGAATTAAGGTAGAAATGAGGATAGCCTGAAATGCAGATGGCAATGAGAAGATTCTAATGGAAGTGGATTGTTTATGTCGCTTACACCTAGGGTCACAAACTGGCCCCCTCCAGCTAGGCTTGGCTATCACAATGCTTAAAATTAAAATTGAACCGAAAGTACTTTTGGAGGGCATGCATCCTCCACTTAGTCACTGGCCCCACCACTTTTTGTTGTCTTGTGTCCTGGACCATCACAAATTCGTGTTACCTGCTTTGTTCACAAACTCCTTAGAGCTGTATTATCATTAATACAAAGGCAAATTTTTTTGATTTTATGTGAATATATTTTCCTGAGTCAAGTTCATGATGCATACATCCAATACGTCTTAAACATTCTTATATGGTTAGGAATTTGGAACTTCGAAAATGATCTAAATGAACTGGCCAAAGATTTCAACTTTCAATCAACTGTTCTGGCATCCGAGACACACACATTTCTAGGGTTTCACTCTTATAATTTAAAATCAGGTTTTTGCTGTCACACAAATACCCGTGCTTGTATAAGCCTTTTACAACCATCCTCCCATTGGATTCTCACCAAATCCCTATTCATTCATTCATTAGACAGAGGCCTACTAACTACAGATGGCCAACTATTATGCCAGTTGTAGGTGCTCAGAATGTAGCAATAAACACAACTTAAAATCTCTACTAAGTAAGAAGGTAAGGCACTTTTTTTCCCATTAAAAATGCATTTACTACAGAAGTAAAAGAAATACGCCCACTGTATTGAAGATTAAGGCAATGCAGAAGTGTACAGAGTAAAATGTGAAAGCCACTCCCTTACGTTTATATGCATTTACATACAAATGTCATTTTTGCATAAATGCTATTATACAATATGCATTTTTCAGAAACATTATTTTGTAACTAAAAATGTTGATTTTTCCATGTCTTCTACTTTTATAGGCTCCAAAGTCTTCCCTAGTTTGTATGTAGTACTATATATATATATATTTAATCCTTATTGGAGAATAATTGCTTTACAATGTTGTGTTAGTTTCTGCTGTATAACAAAGTGAATCAGCTATACATATACATATATCCCCATATCCCCTCCCTCTTGAGCCTCCCTCCCACCCTCCCTATCCCACCCCTCTAGGTGGTCACAGAGCACTGAGCTGATCTCCCTGTGCTATGCAGCTGCTTCCCACTAGCTATCTGTTTTACATTTGGTAGTGTATGTATGTCAATGCATATACAATATATTCAATCTCTTCCTTATCAATAGACATTTTTGGCTGTTTACCTGTTTGTTGTCGTTATACTGATGACTATATAGGTATCTTTGTCTGCATAAGGAAATATTTCTTGAGGTATATTACTAGAAGCAGCTTAACTGAGTACATTTAAAATGTTCAGCGATACTGACAAAAATGTGTATAAGAACACCTGATTCTCTTCATTCTTGCCAATACTGAACTGAACGTGACAAAACTCTTTAAATCTTGCTAATCAGATGGATGTAAAATGTCTCATTTGAATTTGTATTTTCTCCAAAATGATGTAATTTGTATTTTCTCCAAAATGATGTAAATAACATCATTTTACTTGGCTATATAAGTGTGTGTGTGTGTGTGTGTGTGTGTGTGTGTATATATATATATATATATATACACACACACACATACAGAGATCTGCAAATTATTTTTTCATATTTTTATTCAACTTTGTATTGAAAATTTTTCATATTGATTTGTAGGTGTTCTTTATGTATTTAAAATATTAAGACTGTAAAGATGTTGCAAATATTTTCTTCTAGTCTGTTATTTGTCTCCTATTTATGCTATTTACTTTTAAAAATTAGTGTATAAATTGGTTAATTTTTAATTTTACTGTTTTTAAGTTTTGAGTGGTATTTTTTTTTTTTGAGTGTTATTTAGGAAGACCATCAACATTCCAAAATTATAGAAATAGCTCCTGGTATTTTTATAGTTTTTTCTTAACATTTTGTTCTGTAACCCCTCTAGAGTTTCTTTTTTAGGAATAATATGAAATAGGCATTTAACTTTGTCTCCCAAAGGAATAGCCCATTGACCCACACTATTTATTAAAACACCTAATCTGTTGCCTGGAAGAACAATTGGCTTGGGTTTCACATTCTGTCCCTCAGAAGTAAAAATGTGCTGCCTTTCCATCTTCTGAAATTGAATGTCACTTGGGCCTTGGTCAAGTCCCAGGCCAACCTGATTATTCCTGCTTTTGTAAGTGACTTGGATTTTCTGCTTAGATGTCCTCATAATTCTTTCTTTAAACTTGAAATTCAATAACTTTGCCAGATTGTCTCATCGTGTTGATGATTCCAAATGAAATTTTCCTGGCATCTGGTGGGTCCTTTAAGTCTTTCCATCCACTTATTACATCATTTCAGGAGAATATTGTTTTATTATGTTTTAAAATAATTTCCATGTGCTTTCTTCTTCAAAAATACTCAACTATCTGCCATCCACTTCTACCGTATTCCCTATAGTCATTACTATAACTTCGTTCTTTTCTACTTTGTTTCATGTTATTTCCTCAAATCTATCTTCCATGTCCCTAACAGTGCTTTCAGAGAAGTTCATTCTATTTTTGTTGCTTCTAAAGTCTTTTTTATCTCTTAAGTGATTTTATTTATCTCTCCAACTTTTCTCTTGAGCTCTGCTGGCACAGTTTTAATCTCCCTTGATTTTTTTATGTCTCTTCTGTGAAATCTTTAATGATATATCTATATCTATCTATATCTACATCTAGAGAGAGAGAGAGAAAATTCACGCTGTCCTTCATAATAATGGAGAATTCTTTGTCTAAACTTTTCTTTAATACTTTGGTAAATTTGTTTGGGGGATTGTGGGCTCTTCTTTGGCTTAAATTAAAAAAATATATTTTGCAGTTTTGATGAACATGTCCCACTCCCTCCTTTTTGATTATTACTCATCTTTAAAAGAGACTGGCTACTTATTAAATAACAGTATAGTGCAGGGATACAGGGAAATGGGTGGAATAGAGCTGAGTAAGCGGAAGCCAATTGCAGTTCTAATTTGGATTTTATTCTGGTTATCTATCATTGCAAAACAAACCACCCCAGAACTTAGCGGTTTAAAACAACAATCAGTTGCTTTGTTTACAAATCTGCAAATTGGGCGGAGCTCAGCAGGTTCACCTCATTTCTGCTGCCTGTGGTATCAGTGGGGCAGCTCTCAAGAGGCTGAAGGATCCGCTTCAAGGATGGACCACCCAAAGGTCTGGGAAGTCAGGCTGGCTGTCATCCTCTCCCCAGGTGGTGCACTTCACAGAGAGGCTTGACTTCACAGTAAGGTCGTTGCGTTCCAGTGGGGAGTGTCACAAGGAACAGGAAGTGGAAGCTGCTAGTTTCTTAAGGCCTGGGCCTGGAAACTGGCACAGCATCCCTTCCTCTGCATTTTATAGATTTACGGGGATGAGGGGAGGAAGCATAGACTTCACCTCCCCATGGGAGGACTGTCAAAGAATTTGGGAGTCATGTTTGAAAAACTGCCCCAAGTTTTCGGTCTCAAGCATTTGTTGCTAAATCTGTTTTCTTTCTTTCGGGAATACATCTTTTTGCAGTCCATGGCATTCAAATTGAGTGCCATAGAGAAAAGATCCATAAGTTACAGATAAAGTATGTTTTGGTTTGGAAATTTTTGCCTCCCTCCCTCCTGCCCGCCCCCATGCAAAGAGCCTCCTGCAATGCCCTAGCTGGGAAACTAGAGTGTAGGTCAGCATGATTTCTACTCATCTTGGCATTTTGAAGGGTCAGATTATTTTCCTCCATTTCTTCCTTGGCCCATCCAGCCTGATCTTATCTGTGCTCTAAACAACGGAATGTTAGCTAGGCCTGTCAGTGATGTGATATGCTGTCAAATCTGAGAGGAATTGACCTGGCTCAGCATCTTTCGGTCTCTTGTTCAAGATTTCACATTATTTGGCAGCAATACTTCATACGTAAATATTTCATAGTTTGTGGTTTGGAGCTGTGACTGTTTCTATGTTTCATTTGCTATGAAAATTTCCTCTCTATTTTTCAATGTTTTTCGTAGTTTTAGTTTGTTTTGAGGGCATCTAGTAGAATAAATATCTTATCCTCCTGTTTTAAGCAGAAGCTCCATGTGAACTTTAGAATCACCCTAAAAAAATCTGTTGGGATTTGAGGAGGCAGATTATTCTGAAGGTACAGATTACTTGGGGGAAGGGCTGACTATTTTACAATATTGAATCTTCCCATCCTATTTCGTAGTAGGGCTCCTCATTTATTGAGATTGTCTTTTTTGTCCTTCGCTAAAGTTAAGACTTTTCTTCTCACATATCTTATAGGTTTATTATTTAGGGCTATTCTAATTATTTTAGATTTTAAAATGTTATCGTGAACAAAATAATTTTCCCATGACATTTTATCATCAGTTGTTACTGAAGTCTAGAAAAGCTATTGATTTTTGTGTGTCAGTCTTCTGTCCAGCCAGATTTCTGAGCTCTCTAAATTTTTCCATTTGAGTCGTTTGTATTTTTAAGTAGACAATCATATCAGCTCATCTATTGAGTATTTAATTTTAATTTTTATATTTTAAATTTGTATGATTTTACTTTTAAAATTTCAGCTTATCCTTGTCTTCAGGATACAGTCTTTTACCCCATCTTAGTAAATAATTATACATGTTTTGGGCTTTGGTTTTCTAGAGTTTTGTTTTCCCATGACACTGATCTTATTGCTTTCATAATCTATATCTTCAGTGCAATCTCACTTCTAAAATCCCAACAGATTTTTATATTTTAAATTGGGATAGATGTGTATACTGAGGCTGCATCTTGATGAAATTAGAAAGCAGACTTGCAGAAACTGACTGACTTGCTCAATGGGATAAAGCTAGTAAATGATAGAGTCATCATCCAGACTCCCAGCCCAGCCTTCGCTTCTTCGTGGAAAAAGTAAAACACACGATCCACACATGAGGTGTGTTCCAAGATTAAAATTCTTCCACCAAAACTTTTACCAGAACTCCTAATAAAACGAAATTGAATGCATACATGTGTATATTTTTTATTTTTCATAACTTATTCTTATAAACATGCTGATGAAAAGGCTAAAAGCAGACTGCTGTTAGAACAATAGGCAATGTCTAAAAATCTAAATGTTCAATAGTCACATAATGAAAAATTAACTCTGCTTTGAAGATATTCTGATGTCCATAAAAATAAAGTAGGCAGATGAGGGTGGGGATGGGGTTAAAGATTAAAAAAGATAAACCTCCAAATATATTGGGGTCAGGATTTAATGTAATGGCATCAGGGATAACATACTCAATCAATGGCATTAGATCAAATTTGACAATTTAGCTGTCATTCTGGAAATAAGCTAATTGGCACAGGCTCCAGAATTTGACTTTCATATACTGAGTTGAATTAAGTACCTTTAGAAAAATCAGATGGAATTACATAACGATTCTGATACTATAGGATAATGCTAGCAAGCATGTGGTCTGGATTTTATGTGTTTCACTTCATAAAAGAATTCACTGGGCACTCACTCCACTATCTTTTGAAATGAGAAACTCTTGATGTTAACCCATGAAGAGCAACCTAAATACTGGAAGAATTTATTCCTTTTCCCTTCAACACTGCCTGTCATTCTGGCAATGGAAAAAAATGATGTATTTGAGGACGCCCGGGACAGGAAAATTGATAAGAGCTCCCAACTTCTTTTCCATAAACAACCGATCTTTTAAAGCTATTAACACAGGAGCTGGGCATTCAAAGACAGTTCATTTATCATCTAATAGCAGGCCAGGGTATCAGGCATTATGGTCATGTTCTGAAAAATGGGTCCTGAGTTCACCCACTATAGCTGAACAGCTGCTCCTTCCCAAAGTTTTAATCAGATTCCCAGAGCATTACATGCCCCAAAATGCAGAGCCCACATAAAATCTGCAATAAGCCTGCCATGTAAATTCATTATGGAGCCCAAATAACATGAACAGATTATATTCTCCAGGCCAAGAGAGAGCTTTTAATTTAGACTAAAATTATGATTGCATACTGATTTGACCCCTTGTTCTCTGGAAATGTTTTTCTTGGGAAAAAACTCAGAATTGATCACCTAAAATAAAAGGCGTTTTCTTGGTCGTTCAGAATGAGAAGTCAAGCTTAAACACATTGGAAAGAAAATATGCTTTAGGACAAAAAAAAATCTTAACCGAGAGCTCCTGAAATATAAAGTTTTGTCTTTTTTTGTTTAGATACACTTCCCTCTCTCTGACATGAGAGCCATAGCTTTCTACAGATTCTAAAAAGAAGTTTATGACCTCCTCTCCAAAAGTTTAATGTGTAGTGTTTTAGATCTTGTTATGAACAGAAGCTAGTTTGGCAATGTTGGAAATCTTATCTCACGTGAAGCCAAAGCCACGATTGGTTCTTCTCGTAGATGTCCCTGATACCTAGTTATGAACTATCCTCCATCACTAGGCCACTGTCTTGTGAATGTATGTCACTGGTCACAACACAGAGAAGGAGAGACAATCACTATTAATTCCCCCACCAGCTATTAAAGGACATCAAACAGAGACAAAGGCATTCATGTGTAGTGACAAAAGTACAATGTATCAACCAGAAGGATGGACTAGTCATAGAAGAACTGAGAATCACAGAATCAAACACTGCAAGTGACCGCCCCAGGTTTATCCAGTGGGGAGAGAGCAAGGTTCAGTTATCCTAACAAATGTAGAATAGTTTTAAATGTCTTAAACGTTGGTATGGATTTGGGGAGTGGTTGCCATTGCCTACCACTTCAAAATTCCAAGTTCCGTTGGGAAAAAAATACCTTTTGTGTGAAAGATGCAGATAAACATCTGATTCATCAATCTACCCTTCTTCTGTCCCCATGCTGAGCATACAACCCTTTGGATATTATTTGTCTTTATATGCAGGTCAGCCCACGGGAAATACTGCTTTTATCATGTGATCTTTAGGGTACTTGAAATCCCGGTGACAGTAATTTCCTGTGGTGAATTAATAAAGTGGATGCTGTTTATGGTTCAGCCTCCTAAGTAGCTTGACTATAGAAAGCTAGAATGGATAGTCTGGTCCATGGGTCAGTAACTTCTTGGTGTTTATTATATCAGCACCCTGGTGTCCACCTCTGCCTCATGCATACTTGGCTTAGTGCAAATCATTCTCTTAGTACATGGCTGGTCATGCCAGGCCTAAACAAGAGAACATCACCAGGTTCTTCCGTGTAGAGAGAGAGCCAAAATTTCAAACAGGGGCTAAAATAAATAAGGCACTACTATGACTTGGTGACAATGTACATCAAAAGACAGAACTACCTCTTTCAACTCTCTCTCAAGACTGGCTTTTTGCCTAAAACATTAGCTTATAGTCATTTGTGCACATAAAGAACAATTTTTAAAAGAATCTCCATCACACAGCATATCAAGAACTGGTGTGGTGGAAAACGTCCCCTGCTTTCCACCCATGGAAGTAACCTCTTCTCAGGAATTGGCAAGAACTGAATAGATGAATTTCTAGTGTGGATCATAAATCTGACAGTAAGAGAACATGAAGAAATCAGAACAGAGAGTAAGCAAAAGTAGGAAGACAATGAGAAAGATGAAGGACAGCCTCCAGAGAGAACACGACGAGTCCCACACTTGAGACACTAGAGGTACAAAGGATACAGCTTATAATCTTCAACAGAAAAGTGGAGGGATCCCAGGGACGATACTTTACCAGCTTCCTAATGTATAGGAATACCTCGTATAGTTTGAAATTATTAAAGACTATCTGAAGTTTCAGAGCAAGTATAAATTGATTGCAGCATTTCTAAGCCAAACTGAAAAAGATTATTTGTTGTCAGACTCTTGCACCATTTTGAGAAACATTTCGACAAATACGGCTACTTGAGTGAAAATTGGATTGCTTTAAAACAGCCCTTTTGCCGTATGTCCACTTCCTCTGCATACCATCCATCATCTCTCAGTTCACTATCATTCAATGTTCACTATCTCTGAATATTGTAGTGGATAATATAGTGCTTGTTTCTTCCATAATTTACCCCTCCCCATTAATCGTCATTATTGTCATCACAGTCATTGCTTATTAGATTTATGATAGTTTCACCAGTATCTTTGCTCACCACTCCTTGTCGCCCAAGTCTCTGTGAGTTCAGTTTCTTATTTCTATAATTGATTATCTATGAGTGGTAAACTCTATTTACCTGAAAATGTCTTTATTTCATTCTTTCCCTTGAATAGTATTTTAGTTGAATTTAGAACCTTGTTTGTAGGTTATTTTCCCTCATAACTTTGTACATATTATTCTACTGTCCAAATTGTTTTCCACTGTAAGTAATTCATCTTTCCTCTCTGGTTAATTTTAAGATTTCCACTCTGTCTTTGATGATCTCATATTTCATTATAATATATTTGGCTGTGGGTTAGTTTTAATTTTTCCAGCTCTGGACATAATAGGATGTTTCAGTTTTTCTCTTCAACTCTGGAAAATTATCATCCATTATCTCTTCAAATATTGCCACAGATTAATTCTGCTCTGCATTCTGGGTCATTTGCAAACTTTACTTCTGGTTAACCAGCTGCATTTAATAGGACATTTATCTCATCCGTTTAGTTTTTAATGTCGATATCTGCATTATTCTTTCCTAACTTGTTTTCTGTTCCTCCATTTATCTCTTTAGTCATTTTAATATGCTTATTTTATAATATATCTCAAGATTTTATAATTTTTGTTTAGCTCCTTAGGGTGCTTGTTCTTCTGATTTACTTTTATCTTCTGACTTTTCTTCATAGTGGAGTTATTTCTTTTTGTGGCTTGTAAATTTTTATTGTGAATTTACTTTCAGGAAGGGTTGTTTTTTTTTCTGTGGGATTTCCATGTGTCTGGGTTGAGATAGTATCACTTCAGAGAAGTTTAGCATATTTAGAAATAAGGAAAGGGAAATAATGCTGGGGCAGATGTTTCAATAGTCCTAAAATCTTTTAATCTTAATTCATTGGCTTGTATTTCCTACACACAACTTCCCAGGCCAGGGATTCTGATGCAAAATCCAGATAAATGACAAGTTTCCTCAACACTTTTTAAGGCTGATGGACAGAGTCTGTGACGGAGGGACCACTTTGAGAATCCAGGCTTTATTCAAAGAGCTTTGCTCAAGTTTATTATCATGAGTGAGCCTACAAGAGAAAGGGCTCTGATTTCCACATGGAAGTGGGACTCCAGATCCAAAACCTCTGAGTTTATATCCTATACAAAATCATGTGGCTACTGACAGTGGTATCTTCCCACTCTTGCCTTGTACACCTGGGGAATTTCCTTTTCTCTCCTTCAAATCAATTCTACATTTAGCAAAGATTTTTTGTCTTTTTAGATAAAACTTTTTTTTTAACATCTTTATTGGAGTATAATTGTTCTACAATGGTGTGTTAGTTTCTGCTGTATAACAAAGTGAATCAGCTATACATATACATATATCCCCATATCTCCTCCCTATTGCGTCTCCCTCCCACCCTCCCTATCCCACCCCTCTAGGTGGTCACAAAGCACCGAGCTGATCTCCCTATGCTATGTGGCTGCTTCCCACTAGCTATCGATTTTACATTTGGTAGTGTATACATGTCCTAGAGAAATGGAAATAAAACAAAAATAGATAGATAAAGCATTTTTTAAAGTTTGTAAATGCATAGGGCCTATGTGCTTCATTTCAATTCATTATGTTCTGAACATTCCATTATTGTGAAATATGGTAGTTGTTGCTCTGGGATTAAACTTGACTTCCAATCACTTTCTTCTAATAAAAGATTCCATGCCACTGGCCACAAGGATGGGGATATCATTCAGATCTGGCCGATCACCATGTTTAATTTCCATAGAGTACTATGTGATTGGCCTAGAGGTGATCTTCTGATACAAGCAGAGCCAATAGGAAGATATTGGCTCTGCCTGTATCATATCTATGGCTCTGCTTGTATCATATCTATGGCTGATATGCAAATATTGGGAGAATTAAGTGTTATTTTGAACTAGAACAATATAAGCCTGGAGATGCCATAGGTCACTCTCCCCTACTTCGTAGTCATCTATCTGTGCAGTCATCTGTCTGTACTAGGAAAGAATGACACTAGCACTCAGAGGGAATCAGAGCCAAGAAAGAAAAAGAAAGAGTAGACAACCACATTTGAATCCCTAAATCCTGGCATGCCCAGAGTCAGCCCAACTCGTGTTAAATAGGCCAGTGAATTCCTTTTGCTTAAGCTAACTTGAATTGGGTTTCTGGCACTTACATCTGACTTATACACCAATAAATTAAAGTATAAATGGAATTGAGATAAGAAACCATCAATATGGATTTCTTTTTTATTCTTTTTAAAAAATTTTTAATTAATTTATTTATTATTTATTTATTTTTTGGCTGCGTTGGGTCTTCATTGCTGCGCACAGGCTTTTCCCTAGTTGTGGCGAGCGGGGGCTACTCTTCATTGCGGTGCACGGGCTTCTCATTGCGGTGGCTTCCCTGTTGTGGAGCACGGGCTCTAGGCATGCGGGCTTCAGTAGTTGTGGCTCGCGGGCTCTAGAGCGCAGGCTCAGTAGTTGTGGTGCATGGGCTTAGTTGCTCCGTAGCATGTGGGATCTTCCCCGACCAGGGCTCGAACCCGTGTCCCCTGCATTGGCAGGGGGATTTTTAACCACTGTGCCACCAGGGAAGTCCCAATATGGATTTCTTTTATTTATTTATTTTTGGCAGTTCAGTCTGTAGTGTGTGGTTTGAAATGAAGCAAAGCAAGTTCTGAGTTCCCGAGAAGCAGTGAGTAAACGTCAGATCTAATCTGAGAGGCAAGGGATTGGAGTCACAGGATAAAGTCAATGTCAATTCCCAGTAATCTGAACAGGGACATGAAAAGATAGGGTAGGGGAGATGCCAGAGTCATAGCCAGGAAACAGGAACCCGGGATCAGGAACAAGGAAAAGCAAACAAGGCCGCAGCAGCAGGCAGGGGTGTGGGCAGCAAACACTGGGCGTTCTGAGCTATGCTGGAGGTCAGCTGAGCTTTGCCTCCCAGTAGCTTCTTAAAGATGCCAGGATGCTGTCCCATTCCTGCTAGGTGGTGCCACCTGGTGTCCAAAAAATGAAGTTGGCATGGATTGACTGTTAGGGCAAGGAGTCCTTAAGCAGAAAGGACCATAATTCTTTTTTTTTTTTTTTTCTAATTATGTATCCCAGCAGTATCTAGACAGGCATCAAATAAATGTATTTTATGCTGATTATCAGTTTCCAAGGCAAATATCAAAGTGACTTACCCTCAGAAAGATGTGTCAAGATATAAGAAATTTGTTTTTAAGTTGAGCAGATTCATGAGAAATATTATACTTTCCGGTGGTAATAACAGTTTTGGTTCATTCTCATCAAAAGGAGACATCTCCTTATCACCTCTATGTTTACAGCTATGGGTAAAATGGGAGAAGTAGCGCTAGTGAGGATAACTAATAAGGCGTTTCATATATTTAGAAGAAGCAGTATGAAGAATATTAAACATCCATCCTCTGGAATGTATTTTAAGGAGAGGATTAGTAAAATGTCCCCACCTGTGTTTGAAAGGTTGAGAAACTTCCAGATAATTAGCTGCATGTCATGGTGGATGGAGAAAAGTATGTCTTTCGTTCAAGGAGCTTGTAATCTACTTAGAGATGATGGTACCAAGAGAAATAATAGATTTCCTTAACGAAATATGTTTAGAACCAATCCCTACATAGCTATTTTCTGGGATAATTTATAGAGCAAGTTTTTGTTGCACATATTAAATCCTGCTTTAGCTATCGTTTGCCTCGTTTCGGTGAGGAGCTGTTGAGAGTAGGGATGAGTGACTGTGCCCATCCATCTACATTACCAACGCTCAGCATAGAGTCTGGCACATACAGGTCCTCAGTACATTTCTGTCAAATGGCTGGATGACATCTCAAGGTTCCTGTTAGTCACATGGTACTTGGAGTCTCACAGCCATCCCATTAATTTCCATGTTAAATTTCCCTTAAGATGCATGGACTATAAGAAATGCGGTCTTTCAAAATGTCACTCACTCTTAAGTGCCAAGCATTCACCAGTATCACACTTGAAATGACATTTTCTAGTAAGAGCCTCTTATTTAAAATGAGAAACTAACACTTTTATTTAAAATGAGAAAATGGTGTCCATTTCTCCATCTCTTTCACTAATCTATATTACATTTCCTTGTAAGCATTTGCTTAACAGAAAATAAAGGCACCTAGTACGTGTTTATTATCATCCAAGAGCCAGCTGCTTAATGAGGTTCTTATTTTATCTCTAAGAAAATCTGGAGGCATTTGTATACTGTGGAATTATTTTACAAGAAGATGTTTCAGTACAATACTGGCAATATTTCAGTTTCGCAGATAAATGGCTGAGAACAAATCATCATCCTCTTTCTCATCTTTCATGGGTAGAAAAAAATTTCAAACTTAAACCTCTGTAGAATCTGCATTTGAATGAAGATTGCCAATTATCAAGTATGTTAACGGGGGATTCTTTGGACCAGAGTCGATCATAAGTAATTTAATCTGTTTCCAATACATATATACAAGTAAACAGAAGAAAATAAAAACCACCTGTGATCCCACCTAACACTCTGATTTTGTATATAAATGATAATGTGTTCTAATTATACACCCACATGCATACACACACATGAATTTGGCTGTGATTTTTTTTAACCAAAATAGATCTTAGAGTATACACCATTTAAAACTTTTCCTGTTTTCTTAAAAAATATATTGTGAATATCTTTTAACATCAACACTCCTTTTCTATCATTTTTCAAATGTCTGCATAGGATTTCATGATCTTAATATATTATAATTTACTCAACCAACTAGTAACATTTATGGTTTTATTTCTTCCGATGGCTGCCCCATGGCTCTAAATAATATGTATATACTTCCATTTCTTGATTTGTCAACTCCACACATATATATTGATTTCTTACTGTGAGAGAAGTGACATTTTAGGTAACTTAGCCCTGCCTTTCTCTCTCTCCTCCTCCAATTAACTTCCACAAGTAATATCAATTTTGGTTGTGAGTACCTATATAACTTTAAGTAATATACTTCAACCTCTAGTTCTTTAGACAGTGTACCTTAACTAAGTGGCTCATTCTTAATGGGGGAAATCACATGTAAAAATGGTTATTCTCTCTATTCCTTGGATCATAAAATGCCATATTTATGAAGGAATGCTTCACTAGAAGCAGGTCTATCTTTAGTCATAACAATGACACCAGAGAGATCTGTGTAAGTACAATGAAAGATATCGATATACGTGACTATATAAATTATAATAAGTATATATATTTATAAGCATAGATTATGTAGATTATAGAGCCTTTCCAAATATATTGCTTTATTTATTGACCAGAATAACTTTATAATGTATACAGAACAACTATTCTTACATATTATAGGTAAGGAAACAAGCATGAAGAGTTTATGGCCATTTGAAGTCGCTGTCGTGGTCTTTTAGGTTCCGTTCTGTTTTGTTTTGGTTCTGACCAGCATCCACTTTTCCTTTTCTGTGGCAGTATTACTCTGAGCAAGAATCCCATCTTTCTCCAGTCTCAGCTCATGTGCTTCCAAGTAAAACCAATTACTGCCCTGAATTTATGAACAATGTGACTTAGACCTGAGACAGTAAATGAGGCACATTTCCCTGGCCACAAGTGGGTCTGGAATAGCGTCAGAATCTATAAGGTGTACTAAGATTTATGTTGGGAATAATGGGACAAAGATTCTTGCTCTAACCTCCTGAAGAAAGATGCAGCCCTGGGACTCGCTGGCAACTATCTAGTGACCGGGTGAGGGAGATAACCCTGAAGAAGCTGCGCGAGGTGAGAGTTCAGCTCATTTCACTGGATCCTTTCCTGAGCCATTTCTACTCCTGCTGTTCAGTTACATCAGCCAACACAAACTCCCCTTGTGTTTACTCCAGTTTGGGCTGATTTCATGTCAGCTGTAATAATTGTACAGTTAATTCGTGACAATCCGGACACCACCACTTTTGACTTAAACCTAGGGCTCTTTCTACCCTACCATGGTGCCTCTGAAAGTAATGTCTTTGTTCAGGATTCAAAAACACACACCTTTCAAGATGTCTTCATTATATCTTTTGCCTTACTTCACAGTCTATTACACAATCTTTAGAAGTGCAAATCCATCACATGGAATTCATTCATGAACCCATACACATACATATTTGGGTATGACATTCCCTATATACTTGAAATAATAGCATGGATCAGAGAAAAGCTAATTTCAAAATGTTTTTGTTAAATAAAGTTACTTTTATCTTAAGATAATTCTGGATCATTTTAAGCCTTAGGGACACCACCCACCACATGCCGCTGTGTACAAGAGTTATGGTCATCAAATTCAATTATAAATTAGTTGTCTGAAATTCAGAGCACATTTAACCTAAGAAAAAGTATTATAATTAGTTCGCTTCTTAGATTAGCACAGAAAAGCTGATTTAATCTAAAATGTGGCTAAATTACTTTGTATTTGAATGAGGAATACTAGAGCACATTACTGTCAAAAAACTAACAATAAAACTTTTTTAAATACTAAGAGGATGGTTCTTAAGCAAGGAGATTTGCTTGTAGAAGATGGAAAGACAAATGAAAGTGTGTGGCTATTCCAAAGAGGCTCTGGAGTCACTGCCAAGGCCATAGTGGTTGATGATTTAGGTCATTTACTGTACTTGATTTCACATCAAAATGTGTCTTTTCCTTTCCATGGTACAATAAAAGCTCTACCTCTATTCTTGAACTTCAAAACCACACGAAGATGGAACTGAGAAAGGGAAAATAAAAAGGAGGTTTTCACTGTCTCTTTTAATATACGTTTCAAGTGCAAAGTCTCCGTCTTCAGAAAGTTACTATCTAGAAAAGCAAATATACGTGTAAACCCAAGATTTCATGGCTGAGCTAGCAAGGAATCGATGGAGGCACATACGGAGGTGGAGGAGGGACTTTAGCATGTGAGCTAGTGGTTCCCAGAGGAGGAGACTGAGGTACACGGTGAAAGACTTGATGGGGCAGAAGCAGGACCTGGGAAGAGAGCTTTGCGCCTGTGAAGAAAGGGATGAGGCTACAAGCCAGAGAGATGTGTCTGGCTACTATGTGAAGTTAGAGTGAAGGAAGAGAAAAATGGAGAGACAAATGTTTGAACTCCTGGTCTGAAAGTCATGGAAAACTGTTAAATAGGGTTCTTCCATGGGAACTAGAAGATAGTTGGGGATGCAGCATTAAAGGAGAGGGAATGTGTGTGTAAGTAGATGTATAAAAAGAGACTGTCGCATCGCACAGGGAGATCAGCTCGGTGCTTTGTGACCACCTAGAGGGGTGGGATAGGGAGGGTGGGAGGGAGACATAAGAGGGAGGAGATACATGCATACGTATAGCTGGTTCACTTTGTTATACAGCAGAGCTAACACAACAATGTAAAACAATTATACTCCAATAAAGATGTTAAAAAAAAAAGAGATTGTCATACGTGCTGCAAACTAAGTTTAAGAAGCAAGTGAGAAAAGTGAAGAGTAAAACACATGGAGGATTGTGTAAGGTGAAAGAAGAAGTGGTCAACAGACGGCACAGGGGGACAGAGAGTCTAGACCCAGGGTAACCTAGTTACAGTAGGCCCTCCGTATTCGCGGGTTCCTCATCGAACAATCCGAGGTTCAGTTAGTTGACTCAGCAGACATGGGGCCCATGGATAGAGAGGGCTGACTGTACTATATGCCATTTCATATAAGGGACTTGAGCACCTGTGTATTTTGGTATCCACAGGGGGCCTGGAACCCATTCCCTGTGGATACAGAGGGACAGCTGTACATTAACGCTAATAGAGCACCTGGAAGAGGCTGGTGGAGTCCACATGCACCAGGTGGAAGAACGAGCTTGCAGGTTTGAATGTGTGGAAGCTTCCGTGTCAAGTATTCCTAATTTAGAATTATCTTTATTTTAAAGTTGAAACTCACTGGGGTCACTATGTACAATACCTGAAATGCCAAAGCTGGGAAGCACAAGATTTCAGCTAGACTGGCAAGTGTCTGGTGCCTAGAAAGGAAAGGATCTTGCCATGGTGGGAAACACATTTTATTAAGACATGCAACGCATGGATAGGGGAGTAGAAAAGGCGCTACCAGTAATAACCACATATTGACCTGGGGAGATCTTAAATGGGCTGTTTCAAATGCCTCCCAGGCTTGTGCTCGACAGTGTCAACATTCATCCTTGGAGTCCGCATTCTGAATGGAAAACTACTGTGCATGGTAGTGCTGAAAGTAGAAAGGCCAAACTTTCCTTGGCTGTAGCTGCATGATTCTTTCCCAAGGCTCATTTGTGCTTTAGTCGTTTCGCTTTGCTTGGCCTTTTTACAACATGGCAGCTCAGGAAGTGAAGATGGGGGACTCAGCAGATTTTTAAAATTTTTCCTCCAAATGTTCCTTTACTACTAGTATATCTTGGACAAAGATCCCTGATGTTTTAATTAATTGCTCTTGGTGTTTCTTTAAAAGCATCCTTTGGCATTTGTGAATCTGCCATGGCTTTTGCTCTTAATTTGCACTCACTGGTATTTTCCTTTAATGCAGGAGAGGACCTTCTCAGTAGCCAGGTAGAATATAAGTCTTTTTGGAGACTCTTTCTTGAAAGTTGCTGAATTCAGTGGTAACTCTAGGGTGGCAGCCTTAAGAAATGTCAGCTGGCAGAAAAAAAGAATACTGCTGTCCTGTTGTTTCCTACTCCCCTCTGGGCGATCTGACTTTTAAAAATCCTTTGTTACTTTGCAATACATTTTCAAATGCATTTGAAGTAATTAAAACACTGAATTGAATCTTGTTGTCACATTTAATTATTAGATAGCTACCTCCCTCTAGGGTATCTGACTGTTGCCCAAAATGTTGGTCTTAATCTAAAACCAAGAAGAGACCTCTGACATAGTGAAAGCCACCAAAGTGTCATTTATTAAATATAAATGGTAAGCATCTAAAGGGGAAAAGATGAAGGGAAAATTACATTAACTCTTAGCAGACGAAGCTCCATCATTTTGACTTGTCACGCGATGATTTTAAAATGTGTGTGTTTCTATAACGTGTTACATTTGCACTGATAAAGAATATTCTGACTCTCAACTTCTATCTCCAATTTGCCAAAATTAGTATAAATACAACGGTTTCTATTAGTCTATTATCTGGAAAGTGACTTAAGGAAAAAAATTAAATGATATTGATTTGAAATGAAGAAAGTTTATTTATGTGCATTTTAGGAAGCCTAAATGAATCAGCTCAATACATACACCGAGAACAAAAATGTTACCCTTTGAGTAGTATCTATGGAAACGTGAAGCTTATTAATGGTGTTAGAAATTAAGTGGCTAATGAAATGTTCCTACTCTTGGCACTCTTCTGTGATAATAATTCCTTAAAAGTTAGAAATTGACTGTATCTCTATGGCATAACAGAAAAGATACTATTAAAGCCACTAGGAATTATCACCAAGTAGAAGCATATTTTACATGGTCAAAGAAGCACAGGCCAAGTTCTGGTACTTACTATGTAAGGACTATGGCAACTGCATCATTCAACACACTCTCCCCAAACAAGAGTGTGTACAGGTCGGGGTCGACATGCAGTTCATGGAAAATGGCCAACACCGTCACTAGGGAAGACACACAGATACGCAGAGTTAGCTGGGACGTAGCCAGGGACTTGTCCTTGGTTGTGGTCACCTGTATAAAGCACTCATTAAATGTTCATCTTCTCAAATCCATCACTATACACGCACCGAACCTTCAATCAAAAAACGATCTGACTGTTCACTTCCCTGCTTAGAGATTTCTCTGGGCTCGCTCCTCCCTGCTTACAAGAGAAAGTCTGAGCTCCTTGGTACAAGTCTTCTATAATCTTCATGCTCTTTACCTTCCAGTATCTCTTCCTGCACCACTCCCACCCCCTAACCACCCTTTGCTGCCTCCCTCAAGCCACAAGGAACTTGCCATAATTTCCTAAACTCGTGTCATTTTTTAATTACCTTGGCATTTTGATTCACTTTACCAGAGCAGCTATTTGTTTCCCATCCAAGTGCTACTGTTCCCCTCCTTCCTTAAATACATAAATACACACACACACACACACACACACACTTCTTGCTCCCCCAAAAAACCAAACCAAACCAAACCAAAAAACCTTTATTCAATCTTTAAAAGGCTTTCAAATTTCCCCTCCACACCCCTGATCCCTCAGCAAAGACCTGGGTCACTCCTGTTTGATGCACGAGCGACTAAGTGAATGAATGAATGAATGTTGTTGCAGCGACTTATTCCTGTGAAGGGAGAGGTAGTCGGCACCTGGCTCTCATTCTCTCGAGATCACACTCATCTATAAAGATGGACTCAATGTTCCTAAAAGCAAGACCTAAGGATTCATTTTTGGCAGCCTGCTGCATGGCTACTATATACCTCATATCTGTATGGAGCCTTTGGGAGTACACCAGGGCGGTAAATAATCACACACTGATTGGCTGTGGTCATCAAAACTATTCAGTGTCTTGATACTTGAAGCAGTCATGCAAAGTGTGAACAGCAATCATTAGGAAAATGATCCATTGAGTTGATTGCCAAAGGGGAAAAGAGGGGTGGTTGAAAATGACGCTGATGGTAAATTTTTAAGGCAGAGTGGGCATTTTCATTTCTGCTCCTTCTTTTCCTATTTCATGGGCCGTGAGGTTAGTAACTGTGTTGTATAAAAGCGTGCTGGGGGGAGAAAAAGCTGAGCTGGACTGTTTTGTAAGTAGAATCAAGAAGTTTGGCACTTGTCCTGCTATAATGGAAGGGTTTTAGTCAGACCATGACACAATCTGATTTAAACTTTGGAAAGTAAGTTCGGGCAGCAGGGCAGAGGGCAGAATGGACGTGTGGCTAGAAGCTTTCCCAAATGTTCTGGCAAGAGATGAGTTGTACCAAGACAGGAAGAGTCCTAGATTCAGTCTCCTAAATCCTTGCACATCCTGCTCTGCCCTGAACATCCGCCACCCTGGGTTCTGATAGGTCAGTGACCACCGTGCTTTGTATTTTACTTACTCGTGGGTTCTCATCTTCCCTCTGTGTCACTAGCCCTTAGCACGGTGCTAGAATATAGTAAGCCTTTAGTGAGTGAATGAATAAAAGATAATGTCAGGGAGGATAGAGCAGAGGTGACAATACCCACAAGATATTTGGGATGGAGAATTGGTGGGTCTCGGTGCTTGAGAGACAGCAAGGAGTGATCTTGGTTTCAACCCTGGGCAGTTGGTAGATGGGCTGCATAAGAGAAATTAGTTTGTAGACAGGGGCATTTTGTAAGTTTGGTTTTTGACATGTTGACTTAAATAGCCAGGTAGAATTTCCAATGGAGATTTCAGTAAGAAAGCTGGAAATAAAAGGCTGTAAGCTGAGTTGGACAGAGTTAAAGCAGAAGGAAGATTTTAAGTGTTATAAGCATGTAGATGGAACATAAAGCCACAGGAGTGGCTGAGATTGCCTGGGCAAAGTACATAGAAAGAGAAGAGAGTTCATGAGAGATCCTCAGGGAACACTTACAGCTAAGGGGTATGTGGAGAAAAAGAAGCATGAAACATACACGTGGGATATTTGCCAAACCTGACCCTAAGCATGAACAAGTTGGCTGAAAACCATATTCATCATGCATAGAGTTTTATTTACTAAAAATTATCCTAGGGAAAGGAGAATTGAATTCAACAACTAGCTCTGAGGTAAAGGGACAACAGATATAAAATGTCATGAATTGGCATGACAGTTAGCCGGCTCCCATTTTACTAGGCATAGAGTCAATTTCATTATTCTAGCTGAGTAGATCCTTAATCACAATAGGCAGAATGGCAGAGATGTCCTCTCTACTAGCATGTAGCTGTTCACATTTGCCAGCACCCTCAGCCTTTGCAGGCGGTCGTAGGAGGGGCTAATAATTACCTCTGCTAAGTAACCTCTGTCTACTGCTAGGATAGTCAAGACCCTGCATCTAATCAAAACAAAGAGACTTCCATTGGGGGTTTTAATTAGCAACATTTTCCTTTTGCTAGGATTTTGTGGAATAAAAGTAATTTTTAAATTAAAAAATTCTATCACGGAAGCTCTATTGAATATTGGCTGTTGTTTTATTGTGATTGTTGATTTTCCAAGCTTTGAAGATGACTGGCAGCTTGTCTGCACTCCCAGACACACAGGTTTCCTAGGCTCACAAATAGGGATGTAAGGCCCAGGGTTTCTTTCCCCACACCCCCAGTTACGAAGTCCACCCTGGGCTGGGATGGACTCTGCACCTTTCCAGTGAGAGCTCTGGGCCTTAGAAGGGAAAGGCTCTTAATTGAATATCCAGTTTTGTTAAAAACTGTTCTGACATTCCCACAATTCCTTTTTTTTTTTTTTTTTGTGGTACGCGGGCCTCTCACTGTTGTGGCCTCTCCCGTTGCGGAGCACAGGCTCCGGACGCGCAGGCACAGTGGCCATGGCTCACGGGCCCAGCCGCTCCGCGGCATGTAGGATCCTCCCGGACCGGGGCACGAACCAGTGTCCCCTGCATCGGCAGGCGGACTCTCAACCACTGCGCCACCAGGGAAGCCCCCACAATTCCTTTTGCACAAAGAACTGAACTCCACTTCATAAACGTTATCCCACACAAGAGAGAAAGCTATTACTCTGTGCATTCCTATTTACCCTGTGAAGAAATGGAACGGCTTGGAAACAGAGCCAGGCAGTGTGTCCTACGAGAGGAAGTATTTGCTGGGACCACAAATGAGTTGAATAGGTGAGTCAGGAAATTAGCCGCCCACTCTCGCTGCTAAGCTTAGAGCTTTTAAAAAACACATTTAATTAGCTCGTTGGCAGGGCTCAATCTCACACACAACGTCCAAGACTCTGTGTCACCTTCCCAGGAGAGAATGTCTTGGAACAGCTGTGGACATGCTCACACAAGCTCTGCCCACGTGTTGCTGGGTTTGTAAGGACAACCTAGGTCCGAGGCTGGGCTGAAAAGCAATGCATAGTTAGATGAGCCTTCTTGTGACAGTATGAGGAGAACATTCTAGACCCCATGAGGATAAGAAGGGGAGAAGACACAATCCAATTTCTTAAGCCTCTGATTTTATCAGGGGATTCAGTCATATTTGCCTTTGTCACGCTGTAGTTGCACCCATTGCTTAGTGATGGGTTGGAAGCTCCGCTTGGGGCTCAGGACCCCTCCCCAACACATCCCCTTTCTACTTGACTTTTTAGCTGGAGAAATATCCGCTTTGTCTCCCAAATTGGTAGTAAGGAATACAAGCATACATAACTTTATGTCCAAACACACATACACACACACACACACACATAACTACCCCCAGGTAAGAGCAGCAGATGGTTGAGAAATGTCAGTGACTCACTGGAGATATCTGAGAAAATAGTTTCAGAAATCAAACAGCGAGGGGTCTTGGGGGAATGAATGAGGCAGTGGAGTGGATGGCACTTCTGAGAAGCTGGTGATAAAGCGAAGCCTATGGAGCAGAAAGCCAAGAGAGGCTTTCTCTTCAATTTCTAAATTACAGGTTGAGCAGAATAAGTGGATAAAGAAGTTGAAGAGAGAGGAAAAAGAGGGGAACCCCTTTAAAGCATTGAAACTATTATTTTCTCATCTCAAGTGTAATAACCATACCTGGAGATAAAAATTCAGATAATGACTGGCTGACCCCATCAGTACCTCAGTGTGTTGACTCTTAAATGATGTTTTGCTTTTTTTTTTTTTTTTTTTACTGATAGCTTTTGAACTGACCTCTTTCCTAATGCTCTTTCAGTCACTTTTAAGTCTTCAGGGTGATTTAGTGACAGTCCCTTCCCTAGAATCTCCATTAGCAGCTCTCTGACCCATATTTTCTTGGTGTTTAACAAGGAATTTAAATTTCAAATGATATGGGTCTATGGACAACATCACACAATAGTTCGTACCCCTGTTGCTCTAAGTCATCACTGAGCCTTGTCAAAATGCTGGCTTTCCCTGGAGAGTGCTCTCTGTGGTTTTCTGTGCAAATCAGTATGTGTGACACTTGTCCCTGACACATGGAGAATCAGAAATGTCTCTGGCCTGTGCAGCTGAACCATGTCAGGCCTGACAGGTGGAGAACCCTGGTAGTCTCATAAATAAGGTAGCATTTTTGCATTTCCACAAGTGATTATTGGGGAAATGTGGGACTTTTTTTTTTACTCATGTAATTCCTATAAACGAAATTCTCCTGTAACTCTTCCCACTTTTCTGAAATATTATACAGAGTGAGATTTCAAGGAGAGGCTTCCAAAAAAGTTGAGGTATCCTAGTACAGGCTCGAATACTGGAATTATTTTGAGCCTAAACCTTCTCAGTGAAGCCTTGGCAGCAGAATCAGTGCATGTACTGGTTTGGCCAGTCAAGCTTTGCTAATCATATCCTAGAATTACAACTAGAAAACCTAACCCTTCTGAAATAAGTCAGAGAAACTATGCCAGATCTAGAAAGCTAACCACTAGATTTACTTCTTTGAGATTATTCTAAATCAGAAGGTACACAAACCATCATGGATGATTTAACCCTAAAACACTGCAATTTTATTTTGGCCATCAATATGATATGTTATTTTGGTACCGAGTTAGTAGTGGAGAAAGTACCATAGGCAAGCACACTATTGAAGCCCTCTTCACCAGGGATCCTTGGGAGAAACAAGCCCTAATGCCCCAAGGCAATGGTTTCAAAGTATGGTCCAGGGTCCTTTGGGAGTTCCTGAGACCTATCCAGGAAGATTCCCCAAGGTCAAAACCATTTTCAGAATAATATGACAATGTCACTTGAGTTTTTCCTTCTTATTATGTCATCTGTGTACAGTGGAATTTTCCAGAAGCTATATGATGTGTGCGAGTGCACTTGAATGCAGAAACAGATGTGAGAATCCAGCTGTCTTCTACTACACCACATATTAAGGAGATTTGAAAAGATGTAGAACAATGTCACTCTTCTCAGTAAATTTTTTTGTTTTGGAAATAAATTTATTTTTATAAAAATATGTCATTTAGCTTATAAATGGTTTATGATGGCTATTTTAAATAGATCAATGAAAATATGTTAAAAAATTTAAAGTTCTAACATGGTAAGAATTGATAGATGTAACACCCATAAACAAAAAGCTCCTGAGGTCTTTCCTAATTTTGAAGAATTGTAAAGTGGTTGTGACACCAAAAAGTTTGAGAACCATTGTCCAAAGACATTTGTTGTATGTAATGAATTAATTTACATCCTCTGCACTCAGAATGATACTGGCTAAGCATCATCTTTGAGAGAAATGAGAAAACAGTTGCTCAAATCATTTTCTGTGGAATTTAACTCTCTTGGATTCCTGTTGAGAAAGCCACCCTAGATCTTAATATCTTTTGCCACACTATAACCAGCTGGCATATATGTAGAGGATTTCTAAAACTCCCACATGAGGAAAATTATTCTTTTCATATTAATTCCACTGGCACATCTCTGGAATCACAGTCCTGTCGTGAGTGTTTCTGTTTGTTTAAGTCTGTTTTTGGAATGTAAGTGCTTTGTGGACAGAGATTATTTCTTCAATATATGAATAATAAAAACACTGACAATCATACGTCCTTTCCTTGACTTCAAACATGGCTGAATGTTGTTCCAGAAGAACCTACTTCCTCTTTTGCTTTAAAACCAGGAGTACAGTCCTTAGCAGTTACTGAGAATATAAAAACGTAATCAGAAGCTCACAAGGTTTGGCATTAAGAAAAAAAAGATATTTAAAGATTAGGAAGGGAGAAACCTGAGAATAAATACAGGGGTCGGGGGGATGTTTCCCAGATTCCATATTTGGGAACTTATGGGCTGATATCTGTTGGCACTTTAGCTGGTGCTTTAAAAATTTTTCCCAAAGGTACCTGCAACAGAAATATTATAAACTTAACATTAGCATGGAACATAAACATTTAAAATAAGGCCCAGTTTTCTCACCAATGGGGTTTAATGAGCCATGGTGCAGTTTACTGGGGAACCGCTGCAGTACGCTCAGTATCTGAGTGAAGATGACTCACCCTGTCATCAACAAGCGCTCTCCAACCAGGATCACGACAAGCATTTTGCCATTTAAAAAATGAACACAGTAGGCAAGGGTTTGCCTACAAATCATGAAATAAATTCAGAGAAAAGCTCAGTGGAGCCAAAAGCAGACAAAGCTTGGATGGGTCATCAATGGAAGGTAAGAATATCACTGTGACCCATGAAAAGTAACAATTGTAGGAAAAAAGATGGTAGCGTTAGTCATGATCATAAGATAAGTGGGTTTCACAAATAAATTTTTCTCTTGCTACAAAAAGATATGAAACAAGCAGGTATCTTATACCATCATTGCCCAATCTGTGGATCGAGACCCTGAGGGACATTACAGAAAGGTTGCAAAGTAGAGGGTGCATATTCCTGCTTTCTAAGCAGTTTAGACAAGCTGCTAAGGGTGAACGAGAGTAATATTGAGAAGAGTCCACACTGGGCCTATGCGAGAGAGAGGGGAGAAGGGACAGGAGGAGAGGGATCATACCATGTGTCCAGTCATTCATGTCATCACTCTGTGAGGTAGCCTGGATAATGCCTGCCCTCCCCCCACCCCCACCACCAAAGATGTCCATGCACTAACCCCTGGAACCTGTGCATATATAATCTTACACGGCAAAAGGGACTTTGCAGATGTAATTAAGGTTCCCTTAAAATGGGCAGATTATGTTGGATTATTCAGGTGGGTCCAACCTAATCGCACAGGCTCTTAAAAGCAGAGAAATTTCTTTGCCTGGTCAGAGATGCAGTTGAAGGCAAGGCAGAAGAGAGACTGAAAAAAAGAGGGAGCCAGGAAGATTCCAAGGGTGTGAAGGATTGAACTCTCCATTGCGAACTCTGAGATGTAGGGACTCACTTGCAAGGGCCAGAGGGAGATCTCTAGAAGCCAAGGTATTCCCAGCTTTCAGCCAGCAAGGAAACAGGAACCTCAGTCCTATAACTGCAAGGAACTGGATTCTGCCAACAAACAGAATGACCCTGGGAGAGGATTCTTCCTAGAGCTTCCCTGTAAGAGCCCAACTAGCCAACACCTTGATTTTGGCCTTGTGAAACCTGGAGTAGAGACCCCAGTTGAGCCAACGTGGACTACTGACCTATAGAACTATAAAATAATAAATTTGTGTTGTCTTAAGCTGCAACATTTCTGGTAATTTGTTATAGCAGCCCTAGCAAACGAATACACTCTGCTACCCTCTCACCATAGGAACTACAAAATGGCTAAACTTCCAGGCATTTGATTTTTCAATGTATGAGTTACTGAGTGGGGATGTAGCTAGAACGGCCCTTCAGTCCCCCCGGCCCCTACCCCACCATGGGTAGAAAAGAAGTCACTTAGACAAATCTTTTAGCTCATGCTTAGCAAGGGAAAACCTGGACCGATGAGAAGGCTGTGGGTTTGAAAATATTTGTGCGTGTGGGGCCCTCTGTGCTAATTAATTATCCATGCGAGTCACCCTTGGTACGATCATCACACACAACAGATCACTCGTTTACTCAGAATGTATTACTTTATGGCTCATCAGATCACTTTATTTTCCAGTGTTTATTTTATATGACCTACACTGTGAAGAATTGGTGCTGAAGTGGGAATGATGACTTCCAAACCAGGGTGGAAAGTTAACACAATTGGGTAAGCCAAGTCTAAAGCGAGCAAGCCAAAAGTCATAAAGCAGCTCTCAGGATAATTTTTATTTTTCTTCTTTGAACTTTGCTTTGTATTTTATAATTTTTTTGCAGTAAGCATGCACTATTTTTAGAATAAGAAAGGTAAAAACCATCTTAAAAACTGGCCAAACTTAATAAGGAGATACAGCATGGAACCCGGAGTCTCTTCCCACGGCCCAGGATGCCATATGTGAGGACCCCTCACCTCCTCCCTTTCTCTCAGAACTTCCTCCCTGGGCTTCCAGACTGTTGAGCCCTCTATGTGACATGACCTTGTGGACACTTCTTGTCTTTCCAAGTGCTCTCCTTTGTGCTGGGGATACAAGCTTCACCTAATTTCCCTTCAACCCCTCTTGTCTCTTTTTCTCTCTCTCCTGTGTAAACTCAAACCTTTTTCTCTCTCTCCTGTGTAAACTCAAGCAGATGCTGCCCAGGAACCCCTCTCAGTTCCCTTCTCACTCGACCAACTCTCCCTGAGCAATCTCATCCACACTAAGTAATCTCAATCTCCAGCCCATCTCTTCCTCTCCCTCACCTACGGACTCCCGTATCTAGCCACTGCCAAGACAACTCCACCTGGAGTTCTTCTACTGGAATAAATACTTGTTAAGCATCATTGTGTGCCTGGCACTGGGTATGGATGTGCTATAGATTCCCTATCCCCCAGCCAGCCTTTGTCAATCGGCTGCTCTTGCCCTTGAACTACCAATCTCAAGGAATGGCATCATCACCTACCCAGAAACATTTTGCTTGTGTTAAAAAATGTGACTTATCTTATTTACAATGGAAAAATCTCTGGCATTATAGGATATAATTTCAAGAGACAAGCCACACTTGTCTCTTCAGTGGTTTACAAGGTCAGTCAAGGAAAGAAAAAGAAACCAGTTCCAGAGGTGCTATATTACATCAGGTACTGCAGTGTGAACTAGATTTGTCATCTCTGAAATTTTAGTCCTCTACAGTAATCCTTTCTGGATTGGAAAATAATATAAGCAGGCAGAAGTTCAGGTGCAGGTAAATGCTTTTTCTTACGTGAAAGCAGTATTAACAAACAAACAAACAAACAAAAACACCTCCCAAAAAACAGCCTGCAAGCATTTTTACTTTTCTTTAAATTGGTCCCCTTGGATAAAACTTGGTCATCACTGGTATCGGTTATTCATCTATATATTTGTTGATGCCTTTGGTCGTTTTGGCAAGCAGCAGGCAGTTAGTTCTGTTGACCTAATGAGTGAACAAACGAATGAAACTTGAAGGTCATGCGCCATATGGCTAACTCCTTGAAGATCAGACCGGCTCCTGCCTCTCTTGTGTCCTCCCATTGTGGTCAATGACTTCTTTGCCCACTCACTGACCTGATAGCACTTGTTATAAAAAGCTGTTTTTGTTTCAGTTCAAAATAATACATTGAACACTACAATGTGTTTTTTTTTTTACAGTACCCAGGTAAAAGGTCAGTCCCTGTCCTTTCTTGGCTGTGTTCTAGAAGGAGGGAAACCACTTTTCAAGGAATCCTAACCCCAGGGGCTTCCGAGAGGCTTTGTAGAGCAAGGGGACTCAACCCAGGCTGCTACTTGGGGTGCCCTCCTGGCTCCTTAGGCATCTCACCCTTCAGGAGGTGCTCACTTTCAGGTTGTGCAAGTGCTGACGCTGCATTTACGTGACTCTGAGAGTGAGTGCTGCCTTCAGTGTGACTCAGTAGTTGCCTCATTGCCCCATGGTTTTGACCTCAGTCAGCCAAGCCAAACCCTAAAGGGAGCCAGAGGGTGCTCTTGTCCAAGGAAACACTCTCCAAGAAATTTCTGAATCCAGTTTTCCCCCATATGCAATATCTTCTTTAACACATAATTGGAAAGTGTGGGCTGGACACTGACTTTCAAAACTTCTGTTCTGCAGGTCTGTCTTTGAGCACTGCTGAGAATGAACTGCTTTCGTTTAAGCAGAGCCATTCTGTTCCCCAAAGCAGCGAGCCAGAGAGGTCTGTCAGCCACAGCTGTTTCCCAGCTGTCCACGGAGCTGTTGAATTGCTTCAAATGGTTTTTCAGTGTATTCTTGAAATCCCATCCTCAGAACACCTGGAGTCTTGCTTTATCCATTCTCAATATCCCGGGCATTTATATAGTTGGCTGTCACCCACTATCTTCTCTAATTCTGTTCTGTGGAGCTGACTTTCCATAACTGGGCTTCCAATTTCTGAAGCAAGACCTTTGAGCCAAGACCTTGCTATTCACAACTCTGTTCTGAGGTAGACATAACGGTTGGGAACTTGACTCTGACGTCAAACCAACCTCTGTTCGGATCCCAGCTGCAATGCAAATGAACTTGGTGATCTTGAGCCAGTTACTTAACCTCACTAAGCTTTCAGTAAGCTTCACTGGCAAAAGGGAGATAAAAATATTCCCTCCCTCGTAGGTTTTTGGAGAATGATTAAGTGGGATAATTTATGTAAAGTGTCTGGCATATTGTATTTCAGTAAATGGTGGTTACCATTAATGCTATTATTCATGTCATCAAAACCATCAGAGCGTTTGTCCATTATAAAATGGAATGACACCTTCTACTTGTGTGTTTCCCCTTTGACACTCAAAAATGCCTTCAAGAGAGGTAAATAGATATAATATCAAGCAGAGAAGTGACGAAAACTTCTCTGCCTCCTTCCATTTCTCACAAATTACCCCTTGAATTCCTGCATTTGGAAAGAACACCTACTCCTACCCAATGTACATTTACTTTCTCTTTCTGAGTCTCAAGGTCCCTGTCTAAAAATGAGATTGAGAGAGCTTGTCTTTAAGGTCCTTCCAAAACTAAAATTCTATGGCTCTCAGACCTAAACTCCAAACTGTAGACTCTGGGTGTGGAGAGTGCATATTTTCCTAATTATGCCGATGGAGCCTGGGTGGGAACTGAGATCAGGGGTTGCAGAGCAACAGGTGCATAATAGTGTCAAAGACAAATGATCATGAGCTTGACTCTTCTGCATAAGTGAGGAGAGAGCTGTTATAATAGCAAGAGGGTGTGCTCTCGATTTGACCCTGGCCCCCAGAATTATCAAGCCAGGACACCCCCAAAGGGAGTCTGAGCCTAGGAAGATTTTGCTAGTATTGAGCAGGTCATGCCATCTGTGGCCTGAACGGGAATATTTTTTAAAAACCTACTCATACGGCCACCTCTTATAGGAGAGAAACATGGTTTGTGGTTCCTCCAACTGACATGTTGTCTTCTTCAATCAAGCAAAATACTGTCTTGAAGGAGGTCCTATGCCTTCCCAGGACCTTCTTCCCACCAGAGTGATACAAGAGTTCATGGGGCCCTTCCTCCGAGCTCACAAAGCTGCCTGACTACCTCTGTCTTATCTTTTAAACTTACTGCCAGTTGTCATATTTATATCCCCCTTTAGACTGGAGTTTCCTGAGGGCAGGATCAGTATTTTGCTTCTCACTCCCTCCCTCAGTCACTCCTATAGTACCTAGTGCATAGCAGGTGCCGAATAAATGTTTGTTAAATGAAATCAACAATAAAGTGAGAACTTGACTATTAGGTTTCATTTTGTGCTAAGCCTAATGGGCACATCACTGTTCTATAATATTTTGAGAAATAACAGTGGTGTAGGACAAAGAATGTTGGATACACTTTGTCTCCCATCTCTGCCACTTATGACCCTTGTAGACTTAAATAAACCACTTAAGTATTTATAATCTTAAGTTTCTTAAAATGGAGATAATTGACTGGCTGTGGTGATGATCAAATTATATGATATATGTGTACACACTTAGTTAATTGTTGTTATCACTAAATGGTATACTCTCCAGGTAGAAAAATTCAGATGGAGGTTTTCGTTTGCTACCAATTGGTGGCTTTGGGTTCTAAATTTTGACTTAACAGACGCTTTGATGGTTAGAATAAGGACATTACTGATTGTTAGAGCTGGCTGCACGTTAGCTGAAGTCAATAATACATTTTGATCATACAGATGTTAGTGTCTTACAGAAAACATAGTCTAATCACCTAAGAAAATAGAAGTCCTGGCTTTTGTGTCAATCTTTCATTGACTTACTATAAAATCTTAAGAAAAACCCAACATTTCTCTGTGCCTCAATTATTTCATCTAAGAAATGGATCCTCTCTACCCAAGAAAACTACATGAAAGTAATTGAAATACTGCGAGTGGAAGCTATTTCAGTTCACTGAAAGAGATACATAATATAAATTCAACCTGTTCTTTTTATTTCTGGATAAATTAGCTCAAGAATAGAATCTGGGTTTATATGATGGTGTTTTATAGACCTGGGTTTATGTAGAGACTTTTAAACTGATGCTATCCCAGTGTGTTTAACATGGAATTGGACAGACACCAAAAAATGCAACCGAATACTATTAAATGACACTGTGTACAGGTTTGAAGCACAGATTGCCTCGTAAAAATGGCTGGTCTGTCTGCAGTCTCTAGAAGCCTGCTACCTTCTATGGGAAGTACGCTGGTCTAATATCCTCTGACTCCCTCAGGGGTGTAATTTTTTTCTACCTGGAATTCAACGAAAACGTCTGAAAAGACCCCGAATGATCCCTCACTGCTTGCCTTCTTCCACAGCAATACTGATACAGTACTTCTCTACCAAATATTACACAATAGAAGTAGAGTCACCCAAGTTTCTCTACAGATAACTAGGCAAATGATTTAGGGACATAACCTTATACTGTATGTGAGCATTTTTTTTTTTTTTTTGGAATATGGGAATAAAACCATCTCAATCTCTTCCTATGCTGCTTAGCAGATATTAAATGAATGTTGTCTTTGTTCTCAAAGCCAGTCCTGGTGCTGAAGAGACTGCTTTGTAAATTACATCTTATTTTTTTTGTCTGCAGATAGAAAGTTATTCAGTTTTCTCTTGAATTTCTGTGTAGAATGCTGCTAACACCAGTGCTGAGAAACCACAAACTTGGTGTATTCTGAAACTCTGAAATGCAGAGGCAGAGAGGACCAAAGAAGAAAAAGAGCAATATATATGACTGTAAAAAAAGAAGCTATAGGGCTTCCCTGGTGGCACAGTGGTTGAGAGTCCACCTGCTGATGCTGGGGACACGGGTTCGTGCCCCAGTTCGGGAAGATCCCACATGCTGCGGAGCGGCTGGGCCTGTGAGCCATGGCCGCTGAGCAAACATTGTCATAATCAGAAGACTTTTCATTGTTTAGTTCTGTTTTTTTAGGTCCCTTTGATCACACACTCTCTTCACTACTGTTTTTCAATATTTAATTGTGGTCTTCATTCATTTCTTTTTCTTGTATTATAGCTTTTTTTGCGGTACGCGGGCCTCTCACTGTTGTGGCCTCTCCTGTTGCGGAGCGCAGGCTCCGGACGCACAGGCTCAGCGGCCATGGCTCAGGGGCCCAGCCGCTCCACGAGCCCTGGTCCGGGAGGATCCCACATGCTGCAGAGCAACTAAGCCTGTGCGCCACAACTATTGAGCCTGTGCTCCAGAGCCTACGAGCCACAACTACTGAGCCTGCGCCCAGAGCTATTGAGCCTGCGTGCCACAACTACTGAAGCCCACGTGCCTAGAGCCCATGCTGCACAAGAGAAGCTACCGCAATGAGAAGCCCACGCACCGCAACGAAGAGTAGCCCCTGCTCGCTGCAACTAAAGCCCACGCACAGCAATGAAGACCCAATGCAGCCAAAAATTAATTAATTAATTAATTAAAAAAAAATCAAAATTCTAACCAGAGAGTTCAATGACAAATGAAAAAATATGAGAGACAGCCCAATTAAGTCACCCTTACTGGAGAGGCTTTTCTCCAAAAATAACAGTTCTGCTTTTAATTATAGATTCTTGGGTCTATTAATCAGCCGTCTTCCTCAAGGCTAAGCTTGGTGCAAATAACAGAGAAGGATTCAGCAAAATGCCTTGTTTAATTAAAAAGAATTTAATTAAAAATATTTTTATACACATGACCAATCACCATTATTTACGCAGATGTTCCTTCGTGCTTTGGAAAGGCTTTTTTTCTTTCTTTTCCTCCTTTGTTAAAAAAATATGCTGTTCTTCTGCAAGAACTACTGTGAAATGAGAAGCACTATGATTGGTAGTTAATACCTATTTTTATCAAAACAGCAGTGTAGCTCGCACATCACCCGTGCAGCCGTAACCATAGTAACCCCAAATAGAAAGGGTCTTCTTTGGATTATCAACACCATCAAAGGTAAGATAGTTCATGTGCCTCTGGAATAGTTACACTGCAGCAAACTTTAAAGGATAAAGGTGGCATTTTTCCCCTTACAACTTAAATGTTAAATGAAAATAGTGACTTGCAAGTATGGTATATAAAACCACCTTTTATTTTTGAAGACTCTTATTTCCTCAAAGTGTTAATAATAGAAAAGATGAAAACTCAATGCTGTTCATTTGTCCAGTGCTTCCATCTGACTATGCTGAGGAGACAATAATAATCATTTTGCCAAGCTGGAGAATTTGTTACAGGTAAAACCCTACCCTTGGGCACCCTGTAGGATGAGAAGTCATATTTTGTGCCCATGTACTCAGAGGGTGGCTTTGGTCAGTGGTGATTGTAGACACACATTATGTGGGATAAGCTACAGTCAGTGACTCAAGGTGTGGACTGGCAGTCAAATTATGAAGAAAAGGAGCCTTTAATTAGAGAAGTGGAACTCGTTTGAAAGAGCAGTGAAGTACCAACCCAAACACAGATCTGAATTTGGCTTTATAATTTGTGGTAGTATTAGAATGGGGTGAGGAGGGGATAAAAGGCTAGAGCACTCATTCTTAATTATTCCATGATCTATATAATCCAAAACAGAGGCTGGTATTCAAGCCTTTCTACTACATTTTGCAATGCCTGATATGACTCCAGGAGCAGCATCTGGAAGCACAGGGAAACTACTCTGAATTTTAAATATTTAAATAACGTACACTGGGAAACCATCCACAAAATGAAAAGACAATCTACAGAATGGGAGAAAATATTTGCAAATGATGGGACCGACAAGGGCTTAATTTCCAAAATATACAAACAGCTCATACAACCCAACAACAAAAAAACAAACAATCCAATCCCAAAATGGGCAGAAAACCTAAACAGACATTTCTCCTAAGAAGAAATACAGATGACCAATAAGCACATGAAAGGATGCTCAACATCACTAATTATTAGAGAAATGCAAATCCAAACTACAATGAGGTACCACTTCATACCAGTCAGAATCACCATCATCAAAAAGTCTACAAACTATAAATGCTGGAGAGGGTGTGAAGAAAAGGGAACCCTCCTACACTGTTGGTGGGAATGTAAGTTGGTGCAGCCACTGTGGAAAACAGGAGGTTCCTCAGAAAACTAAAAATAGAGTTACCATATGATCCAGCAATCCCACTCCTGGGCATATATCCAGACAAAACCATAATTCAAAAAGATACTTGCACCCCTATGTTCATAGCAGCACTATTCACAGTAGCCAAGACATGGAAACAACCTAAATGTCCTTCAACAGATGAATGGATAAAGAAGATGTGGTACATATATACAGTGGAATACTACTCAGCCATAAAAAAGAACAAAATAATGCCATTTACAGCAACATGGATGCAACTAGAGATTATTATACTAAGTGAAGTATGTCAGAAAGAGAAAGACAAATACCATATGATATCACTTATATGTGGAGTCTAAAATATGACACAAATGAACCTATCTATGAAACAGAAACAGAATCACAAACAGAGAGAACAGACTGGTGGTTGCCAAGGAGGAGAGGTTTGGGGGAGGGATGGAGTGGAAGGCTGGGGTTAGCAGATGTAAGCTTTTACTTATAGAATGGATGAACAACAAGGTCCTACTGTATAGCACAGAGAACTATACTCAATAACCTGTGATACACCATAATGGAAAGCAGTATCAAAAAAGAATGTATATATATGTATAACTGAACCCCTTTGCGGTACAGCAGTAATTACCACAACACGGTAAATCAACTCTACTTCAATAAAAATAAATAAATAAATAATGTACGCTGGATGCTACAAAAAGTAGAGAATCCACACAAAGATATATACAATTTAATTGTTGCTTCTTTTTAATCCTTTTACATTTGGGATTTACCTTGAAAGCGGATGGGGAAGTAATGAAATATCATGAGACAACAACTGTTTCCTCATGGTTACTGAAGAAAAGAGTGGATATTTGGCAATTTCATGTTCAATTATAAACAAATGTTTTGACAGTGTCAATCTAAGTCAATAAAGTGACTTAGAACAACTCATTGTGAGTAAAAATTTGTTTAATAATAATACCTAGCAATTTACAAATAACAACATTTCTTTTGATCTCACAAGAATTCTGTGAAGAAATTGAAGGTACTTGATGTTTTCTTTTTACAGTATCTATTTTAAGGACATGGAAAATGAAGTTCAGAGAAGTTAAATCACTAAAAGGTGGTTCTCCATTCACCCATAACACTAATCTTGCCTTAATGAACATATACTTTCAATATCCAGGATAATTCGGCCACTGGAAGGCCCCGTCCTGACCTCATTTTTAGGTAACTCTCCTACACCATCACACACCTATTTTAGTTTTAGTGGCAATTCCTCTTGGGATTGAAAGTTTATGATCCATCCCTAACTGTGATCCTTTTATGTGGAGAATTTCCTAGGCGATCTCTTAAATGCTTTAACCCACAAACACAGGAGTTGGTAATGTATTCCCCAGTGCCCTGGCTCACTCTAGCTTTCCACTTGAGACCAGCCAGCCCCAGAATTAGAGTGACACCTAGCTGTGATTTTAGGTAGCACATGCTGGGAAAGCTGGGCAATGGAGGCTGCTCTGCCAGGAGACAGGTGTGTCTCAGGAGGGAGGTCACCACCTCCCAGAGATGGAAGTCTCCGAGGTTTTCTAGCAGCACTTTCTATACTTCTGCAATCTCCTGGGAACTAGGACATTTACAGTTCACATTCTCTGAGGAGGGAACACATACGGTGGTGAGAATTTATCTTTAATACAATTATCCTAAAAAGTTCGTTTTTGCCACCCTTGAAATTACATACATATCCTATAAGTGCGTAAACCGACATTTACCTCAACCTAAAAACATCAGTACTGAGCCTACTTCACTCTCTATGATTCACCATGCTTACTCAGGACTGCAAATATTTCACTCATCAGTTCTTATATTCATCAGGCTTCTTTCTGGCTAGCATTGTTAGCGTCGGTTGGACATTTGTCAGAATTGAAGTTCTGGACTCCACCTGGACTTACTGAATCAGAATCTCTGGAAGCACAGCCCAGTAATCTGCATTTTAACAAACTCTCCAAATGAGATTTACATACGCTCAAGTTGGAGAATCACTAATGGAGAACAGGAAGTGAGTGACCTCAGCAATCATCTAATTCCTCTAGGAATATATGAGGAAATTAAGCCTAGAAGGGTTAAGTGGCCACCCGAGTTTGCCCTGTGAGTTAGTAGCAGGAACTGAACTAGACCTTAGATCTCCCAATGCCCAGTTACAAAAATAACATGATGCTACAACACTTGTCAAGAAGATGGTTGGGCTCAGTATTAGCAAAGCAGAGACTTAGACTTTGCATCTATATTCCTCTTGGCTTCTAATTTCAATAAATGAATTATCCATGCATTTAATTTGGGCTCCAGACAGGATAATGCCAGAGTGAATATTGTAAATTCAATTAACACGAGCCAGTAGTCTCCTTATGAAAGCCAACACCCAGGGTCCAGGGCTTCATCAAGCACTTGGGATTCTTAGCACACTTTAGCTGCCAGATCAAGTCAAGATGTGTGACTTACATGTAATATGCAAAGTCATTGAATTTTTTTTTTTACTTCATAGTATGCATAATATCATATCGAGTTTGAAGATTTTCTTTAAAGGTCTTCTAATTACACTTTATAGTGGTTTAATAACATGACATTAAAAAATTCATCAATTTTCCCATTTCTATGAAATTTTGAAGTTTTCTTTTTGCATACATAGATGTGCTTCCATATAAATGCATAAATATGTAAATGTCACATTATATTTATATACTTTTTGTTTGCTTTCTTTTAATAGTCTTTTGTTTTCTTTTCCTTTTTGACATGTCTCCCTTTTCCCCATCTCTTCTTTTCCTTCCAAAGTAACCTAACTTTACATGTCCCACCAATGTCTCTTCATACGAAAATTATATTAATCACATACACACACATTTGTAACAGATTAAATCAGAAGTTTAAACTGAGGAGAAAAGAAAAAAATAACATTTTCCACAGTGAGATGCACAATTTTAAAGTACTTATCCAAAAACCAGTTACATGATTCCTTTAAACCTCTCTTCTCACCTACCTTAAGAATGTGAAAGGGTCTCTAGACTCTAGCCTAGCAAGTTAAGATTTGTGAATGGTGTTCTGCTACTTGTGAATTGTGAATCTCACACTCCCTCATCTCAAGCCTATGAAAAGGATCTTTGCTTAGACCTTCAGACAGCTTAAGATGTGACCCCCGGAGTTGGGGAACACAGTGGAAAATTGGTTGACTCTCACCTGAGAAATCTAATGGGATGTGGCTGTCCAGCTGCTCTAATGGTGGCTTACTGTTAATCAAATAAAAAATGTCCTTACTTCATCTCTGCCTCCATCTTGTAGGAGTCAGGAACTGCATCTAGCAAGGGGTAGATGAGGCATGTGACAAGGAAGACCCCAACCAACCTGCTTTCAGTGGGCTGGGAGATGTGGGGCAAAGTCTTAAATTAAATTGAAAACATGCAATATTACATGATATTGGACATATTCATTGCTGAATTGAGACTCTGATTGCAACTTAAAGACCAAAAGTTTTCATCCACGTGGGAAAGGAGTAGTCTTTTAAAAGGATACTTTTAAAAGAGCAATGGGAGAAAAAGCAGTTTCTACAGTTATACCCCATGAGTCCTGCTTTATACATATATATGTATATGTAAATACAAATACAGGCATTCCCATGTATTTATGTATGTACATTATGTATATAAATACATTTACATACATAAATATACATAAATACATGGGAATGATTGTTGTTTTTAAAAAATTTGAATCTCATATATACTGTTCTGCATTTTGCTTTACATAGTCAACACTGCCTCCTGGAAAGCCTTCAAGTCAGCTGGAAGAGCACTAATTTTCTCTTTTAATGGCTACATGACATCGTGTAGATGTCCTGCAACCTATCCAACAATTCCCTTATGGATAGGATTAACTTTGCTTCTTTTTTTTTTCCCCTCCACTTAAAAAGATGTTGCAATAAACATCCCTGCTCATATATCCTTAAGAACCAGTCTTTCTACTTGTGTGGGAAAACTTCCCAGGAGTCAGATGGCTGGGAGAAGGGGCTATGTATTTTAAATTCTAATAGCTGTTGCAAAATTGATTTCCAAAAGTCTGTTGATGATTTAAATTTCCACTAGAAATGTGTAAGAGTCCACTTTTCCCTGCCTCCCTGACAGCAACGACTGTTACTTGGTGTTAACTGTTGTTGCCAAACTGCTAGGGGTAAAATGATATGCTGTTACTTTATTTTACATTTCTATGGTTTCTGATGAGTTTGAATAACTTTTCACATTTGAGGCCCAAGAGGATTTGCACTTCTATGAATTGTCTCTTTATTGTCTTTGTCCATTTTTCTGTTATTTATTGCCAGATTGTCCTTTTTAAGTGTCTTTGTATATTAGAGAAAATAATACTCTGTTCTCTATATTTAAATGTTTTTTCCCTAACAATTTAAAAATTGTTTTAAAACAATTTTATATAGTCAAGTATGTCTATTCTTTATTTGTAGATTCCAGGTTTCCATTCCTTGTTAAGAAGAATTTCCTTATCTATAATCTGCAAATATAAATGTACAGATTTTTATTTTATTTATTTATTTACTTATTTTTGCGGTACGCAGGCCTCTCACTGTTGTGGCCTCTCCCGTTGCGGAGCACAGGCTCTGGACGCGCAGGCTCAGCGGCCATGGCTCATGGGCCCAGCCGCTCTGCGGCATGTGGGATCTTCCCGGACCGGGGCACGAACCTGCGTCCCCTGCATCGGCAGGCGGACTCTCAACCACTTTACCACCAGGAAAGCCCTAGACGTACAGATTTTATTGCAGAAGTTCTTTTACTTCATTTTTTCATTTACGTTTTAATTCTTCTAGGTATATTTTTGTAAATGGTAGATAAGTATCCAATTTTAATGTCTTCTAAATGGATAGCCAGCCAATTTTACAAATATCATTTGTTAAATACACAATTCTTTTCCCACTGAATTGAAATACCACCCCTCAAATTCCCATTTATACTGAGACTTGTTTCTAGATCCTCTATTCTTTTCCACTGGTCTCCCTATTCCTAGGCCAATACCATATTAATTTGATTACAATAGCTTTGTAGTTTATTCTTATATCTGGTTAGGCAGTTCCCCTCATTCTTTTATTCTACTTTATAAACTTTAAGATAATTTTATCCAGTTCCAAATTTTTAAAGTGTTAGGTTTTCATGGGAATTGCATTAACTTTTTATATTAATTTGAGAAAAAGTGGCATTTTTATCATAGCATTCTTCCCATCAACAAGACGATGAGCTAGTGTAAGCTACTGGCTTCCTCCCCTAAATCAATGATAGAGAAAGTATACAAAGAAAATGGAATTGGAGCTAACAGACAATAATAACAATACCAACAAAAGCCATGAGAAATCCCCAGGAAGAAAGAAGTCTGTTTTGAATTGCTGCTTGTGGAAGGGAGGTGAGGGAGTTGGGAAAGGTACGTACTTCAGACTCCGGCAAAGGGCAGCTATACACAGCAAAGACAAATTAGAAAAAATCAATATAAGCGCCACCTTTTTGGCTCACTTGCATTCCATGGAGTAATTATTGCTCAGCTCCTTGCCACACTAAGTGCATACAATTAGCTAGACAACAGAACAAGTGTTCATGGGAGTAATATCGGGCAGTGCAAAAGATCTCCTGGTGTAAGGAATTGATGAGAAATTTAGTCATTCTCTTTCCATACAAATCCTGGGGCTGGTGGATTCCCAGTGCTGTCTTTCCTTAAGGGTCCAAACCTGACCCGAGAAATTAGCTAATGTGGGTTTCTCAATTTGGGCACTATTGACATTTTGGGCCAGATGATTATCTGTTGTGGAGGGAAGGTCTTAACTGCATCATCCTTTGATTTATTTACTCAATTGCTTACTTGGAAAAATCATGAATTTGATCTGCCCTTGATCCTCTTAACTTTTCTTATAAAAACGTTGTTCAAATTGTCCTCTGACTACTTCAGGAATTTATTTGTGTGTGTGTGTGTGTGTGTTCTGTTTGTTTTGACTGATCTTCCTCTCTCAGGCTACTGAAAAGCCATGTTGTGTTTTTATTTTTCTTTGTTGGGTTATTGGAGCTTAAGACTGTTTGTTGGACTACCCTCCAAGACAGCAGTCCCATAAGTGGCAGAAAGTAGGCCAGTGGTGTAGAAGCACGTGCGCTACCCTCAGACAGCTGGATGAGGCTACACCTTTGCCCAGTAATCAAGGAAACCAAGTTCACTCATACAGGATCAAGTGGGTCAACCTATTCCCCCTTTTCCATCACTAAGATCCACAGACTTCTGCAAACCCAAACCTTTGCTGAGTATTCACAGCTTTCCAGTCCCCATCTAAAAACATCTGTGAAGATGGCATCTAGATGCTCATGCTACTCATGGTAGAGAAAGCTCAGTGCTTTTATTTCACTTGTGGTGGGCTCACTGCTTCACCAGCACTCAGTTGCATATAGGCATCTACCTGATTTTAGCAAAATCAGGTAGATTAGAGTGAGTAATGAAAGGCAAGGAAGTCAAGTTAAGGCCATCACTTTCCCAGAACTCACTGCAGACCTTCATGAAGTTTTCAGAGTGATTATAATGTTGTTTTGACATGACTGTCTTAGGGTCAAGTAATTCACCTCTAAACCTTAGTTCACTCTTTTGTAAAATAAGAGTGTTACCTTAAATGATTTCTAAAGTCTCTTTCTGTAAAGTGGGAGGGAGACACAAGAGAGAGGAGATATGGGGATATATGTATATGTATAGCTGACTCACTCTGTTATAAAGCAGAAACTAACACACCACTGTAAAGCAATTATACTCCAATAAAGATGTTAAAAAAACAAATAAATAAAAAAATTTAAAAATAAGTTAATTAATTTAAAAAATCCTACAATTTTATTATTTTAAATTATCCTTATATCATCCAAAAGCAATGTGCAGCCATTGTCTTGATCCTTGGTCTAATAGAGAAGCTATAGAAAATTTTATGAGACAATTTGAGAAATTTAAATCTAGCTATATATTTGATAACACTTAAATTATATTAGTTTTCTATTGTTGTAACAAATTATCACAAACTTTAAACAAAACAATTATTCTATAGTTCTGGAGGTCAGAAGTCTGACAGGAGTCTCAATGGGATAAAGTCAAGGTGTCAACAGGGCTGCACTCCTTTCTGGAAGCTCTATGAGAGAATTGGTTTCCTCGTCCTTTTCAGATTCTAGAGACCACCCTCCACATTCCTTGGTTAATAGCCCCTTTCCTCCATCTTCAAAACCAGAAAAATTTTCTCTTTGTACCTTTCTTCCATAGTCACATCTATTCCTGATCACTGCCAGAAAAGGTTCTCCAGCTTTTAGGGACCCATGTGATAAGACTGGGCCAACCCAGATAATTCAGGGTAATAGCCACACTGCAAGGTCTTTAATCTCATCTGCAAAGCCCTTTTAGCAAAGTAAGGTAACATATTCACAGGTTCTGGAGATAAGGACATGGACGTCTGTGGAGGACCATTATTTTGCCTACCACAAAAATTATTGTTAATATTTTAGTTGTGATGATGGCATTGGGGCTATGTTTTAAGCCAGATGTTTAAAATGGAAATTTGTTTACAGCTGCTTTATTTGACCAAAGATCCAGATATTGTCTACTCATTCCTTTTAGATGATATAAGGATTGGTTTAAAATAATAACAGGGGGGCTTCCCTGGTGGCGCAGTGGTTGGGAGTCCACCTGCCGATGCAGGGGACGTGGTTCGTGCCCCGGTCCGGGAGGATCCCACGTGCCACGGAGCAGATGGGCCCGTGAGCCGTGGCCGCTGGGCCTGCACGTCCGGAGCCTGTGCTCCGCAGTGGAAGAGGCCGCAGCGGTGAGGGGCCCGCGTACGGCAAGAAAAAAAAAAAAGAAAAAAATAATAACAGGATTTTTTGCAGCAATAATAATTCTAAATAATAATCTGAAAGAAATGACAAAATTAGAAAAGAATCACTATTTTGTCAATCTTAATGAAACTAATAGGTTCAGACAATAAGCATCAATGGATGAAACTATTACGTGAAAATTTCGTGGGAAAATTCACAAGGAGGAATCAGGCTGTCACCACCTGACCCCAACTGATCACACTTAACATCACTAAAAGTCAACACCCAGAGAATGTGTAACTTCTGATATGACGCAACATGAGCTATAGAGCATCCCCTCTGCAGCATTTTTGCAAAACTGCTGAACCCGAATCTAATCAAGATTTTTTTAACTAACTTTCAAAATGGAAATACAGGAACAATTAAATGACACCACCGGTAAGTGAACAGACAAATCTAGAATGTGGGACGTCCTGACCGATTTCCTCAACAAGTCAATAGCATAAAAAGTGATGGGGTAGAAGAGGGAAACACTGCTTTGGACTAAGAGAGAATGCAGAGATATAATACCTAAATGTCAAATGTGAAGCTTTTTGGGTTCTGATTAAAGTAAAAGGCAAAAATCAGGGAAATTGAATGTGGACTGGGTATTAGATGATATCAATGGATTATGGGAAATTTTGCAGGTTTGATAATGGCTCCATGGTTATGTAAGAATAATGATCATAATTATAGAGATGCATACCAAAACACATGGGGAAAAATGGCAATGTCTGGGATTTGCTTTCATATATTATCTTCTACCTGTGAAATATAAATATAAAAGTGTATTTGTGTTTTATCCAAAGCAAAATTGCCACATTATATATATTACACTCCTAACTCATGAACAAATGGAGGTGGTCAAGGGAACATTCCACTAACCAAGTATGTAGATTTATGGAAATCCATTTACTGTTACCAGGAAAACAAGCAAAAATGTGCATCTTTCACTTGCTGATGGTAAAATAGCAGCCTCGTCTTAATATAGCATAAAAATAACAAGTTAACAATTTTTTAAAATGTTATCTTATTTTATTTATTTATTTATGTTTTGGGGTTTTTTTTTTTTTTTTTTTTTCTTTTTTTTTTGTTTTCTTTTTTTTTTTTATATTATTTAACTCAATATTCAATTAATATTATTATTTCAAAATGTAGTCAGTATAAAAATTATCAGTGAGATATTTTACTTTTTTTCACATTATGTCTTTGAAATCTAGGGTGTATTTGATACATACAGCCCATCAATTTTGACTAGCTATACTTCAATAGCTACGTGTGGCTCATAGCCATCACGTTGGACAGAGCAATGCTCAAGTAAGCCCTATTTGAGGTTGCCCAAGACAGGACAACCTGGATTAATTTTCTTGAGAGAAAATAGGACAAGTCTACAAAGTAAGAATTATTTTCTAGTTTTAAATACTGGACTAATACTTCTGGAGTTCAAAATAGCACAGCTGTATTTGAGTCTCAAAGTAGCTGCATCACATAAAATGAAGACATTTTAATCCAAATAGGAAACAGGGAAATTGATGAAGTGAGGAAATGCACAGCCCACTGTGCATTTTCCTGAATGAATGGCTTCCTTGAGACCTTGGAAGAAATGTCAGTCCTGTAAATACCAGGATGAGTTTCTGTCATCTTCTGGGTGATTAATATTTAATGTATTGTGCTGAGTTCTTCCTTTTCCTAAAGGAACCTCCTATTTTGGACATCTTTCAACCTGAAAAAAAACCCCACACTGTTATAATTGCTTCTGCAAGTCTGCAATCTATGGCTTGGTGCTCTCTGGAAAGTGTTAAGCTACTGACCACCGATGAAAAAGGGAAAGAAATATTGGCTGCATGGTTGAACAAAAAGAAAGACACATTTATTTTTGTTTTAGCTGAATATATCTTTTTTTTTGGAGGACAGAAACTAATATTTGCACTCAGCTTGTGCTGGAAGTTCAGCTATGTGCGAGGAGTTCCACCTTCATCTTGAGCCACTGTCCCTCCTGGGGCCATGAGACTCCTTATCTCCAAGAGTGAGCTGGGATATTCAGCTGCTTCACATTTCACATTTGAGAATAGATACCTTTTCAAGCTCCACACTTTGCTCTAGCAGTTTCTTCCACAAATTTATTAATTCATTAATTTAACAAGCATTTATTGAAAACCTACTGTTTTAGATACGAGAAATATAAGAGTGAAAAGATAGGGGAAAAAAACCCAGAAAAAATAGGAAAAAAAAGCTCCTCTTTCAGAGGGACAAAGAACTAAGGAACAATAAGGAAATAAAATAAATAGTAGATCAATAGTGATTAGTGCTGTACAAGAATATAAGTCAAGGAAAAAGGATGGGAAGCACAGTGATTTGGGGTGAACTGTGTTGAGGGGAAGAAGGGTTTGATTTTTGATAGGATGGTTAGGGAAGGTCTCATTGAGGTGACATTTGAGAAAAGACCTGAAGAAGGTGAGGATGGAGAAACAACAAATGCAAATGCCTGGAGGCAGCAGCAAGACTGGTGTGTTCCAGCTAACATCATACTCAGTGGTGAAAAGCTTAAAGCCTTTCCTTTAAAATCAGGAATAAGACTAGGATGCCTACCCTCACCACTTCTATTTAACAAAGTATTGGAAGTCCTAGCCACAGCAACCAGACAAGAAAAATAAATAAAAGGCATCCAAATTGGAAGGGAAGAAATAAAACTGTCACTATTTGCAGATGACATGATACTCTATACAGAAAATCCTAAAGTCTCCAAACAGTCTTCATGTATTATTAGAACTAATACATGAATTCAGTAAAGTTGTAGGATGCAAGATTAATATACAGAAATCTGTTGCTTTTCTATACACTAATAATGAACTATCAGAAAGAGAAAGCAAGAAAACACTCCTGTTTAAAATCACATCAAAAAGAATAAAATACCTAGGAATAAATTAAACCAAGGAGGTGAAAAACCCATACTCTGAAAACTTTAAAACACTGATGAAGGAATCTGAAAATGACACAAGTAAATGGAAAGATATCTCATGTTCTTAGAGGATTAGAAGAATTAATATTGTTAAAATATCCATACTACTTAAAGCAATCTACAGATTTAATGCAATCCCTATTAAAATACCCATGACATTTTTTCACAGAACTAGAACAAATAATCCTAAAGTTTATATGGAACCACAAAGACCCAGAATTGCCAAAGCAATCTTGAGAAAAAAGAGCAAAGCTGGAGGTATCACACTCCAGCTTTCAGACTATACAAAGCGACAGTAATCAAAACAGCATGGTACTGGCACAAAAACAGAAACATAGATCAATGGAACAGAATAGAGTCCAGAAATAAACCCATACACTTATGGTCAATCAATCTACGACAAAGGAGGCAAGAGTATACAGTGGAGAAAAGACAGTCTCTTCAGTAAGTGGTTCTGGGAAAACTGAACAGCTGCATGTAAAGCAATGAGATTAAACATTTCCTCACACCATATACAAAAATAAACTCAAAATGAATTAAAGAACTACATATAAGACTGGAAAGCAGGAAACTTCTAGAAAAGAATATAGGCAGAACACTCTTTGACATAATTCTTAGCAATATTTTTTTGTATCTGTCTTCTAAGGCAAAAGAAATAAAAGCAAAAATGGGACCTAATTAAACTTAAAAGCTTTTGCACAGCAAAGGTAAACATTGACAAAATGAACAGACAACCTACTGAATGGGAGAAAGTATTTGCAAATGATATGGCCAATAAGGGGTTAATATCCAAAATGTATAAACAATTCATACAACTGAGCATCTAAAAACAATCAACCAATTAAAAAATGGGCAGAAGACCTGAATAGACGTTTTTTCAAAGAAGACGTACAGGTGGCCAATAGGCACATGAAAAAATGCTCAATGTTGCTAATCACCAGAGAAGTGCAAGTCAAAACCACAATAAGATATCACCTCGCACCTGTCAAAATGACTATCATCAAAAATTCTACAAATAACAAATGTTGGCAAGGATGTGGTGAAAAGCGAACTCTAGTACACTGCCGGTGGGATTGTAAATTGTTGCAGCCACTATGGAAAACAGTACGGAGGATCCCCCCAAAACTAAAAATAGAACCATCACATGATCCAGCAATCCCACTGCTGGGTACATATCCAAAGAAAATGAAAACGCTAATTCTGAAAGATACATGTACTCCGATGTTCATAGCAGCATTATTTAAAATAGCCAAGATATGGAAGCAACCTAAGTGTCCATCAACATACAAATGGATAAAGATGTGGTATATGTACACAATGGAATATTGCTTGGCCATAAAAAAAGAATAAAATTCTGCCATTTGCAACAATGTGGATGGACCTAGAGGGTATCATGCTTAGTGAAATGTCAGACAGAGAAAGACAAATACACTATGTTATCACTTATATGTGGACTCTAAAAAATAAAACAGATGAATGTATATAACAAAACAGAAACAGACTCAGATATAGAGAACAAGCTAGTGTTTACCAGTGGGGAGAAAAGGGGGAGGGGCAAGATAGGGGTATGGTATTAAGAGATACAAATGAATATGTATAAAATAAATAAGAAACAAGGATATATTGTACAGCACCGGGAAATATAACTATTATTTTGTAATAACTTTAAATGGAGTATATTAAAATATTGAATCACTATGAAACTAATATTGTAAATTGAATCACTATGTAACTAATGTAAATTGAATCACTATGAAACTAATATTGTAAATTGACTATACTTGAATAATAATTGACTATAATATTGACTATAATATAGTCAATAGACTATAATATAATAGTCAATAGACTATAATATAAATTGACTGCACTTGAATAATAATAATAAAAAAAAAGACTGGTGTGTTTAAGGAATAGCACATGGGTACAGTGGGATTCCCAAGTATCTTTACATACCTTAAGGACCTCTCTATGTCACTCACTCCATATAAAGGGATATTTCAGTCTTAATAATAAAAATCGTTATCTTGGATAATCTAAATATACCAAACTGGGACCCAAGTCAGTGATGAAAGAGACAGGAGGATAGTATGAGGTCGGAGAGACTCCTAATGGGCTTTGGCCATTTGTAAAAAGAGGGATATTAACTATAGCATCTATTTCCAGTCGTTGGGTCTCTTACTCTATTACCATTTTGTTGACTGTTTCTCTCCCCTCCCCCATCCTCCTATTTTTCCTTGTCTAAACACACCTGAAGATGTGTGTTTATCGATCAAGCCCTGCAAGTACTTCTCTCTTCCCATACCCTGCAGTTTATCATACATGGTCTCTTTGGGGGCTCTGCCTTTAGTTATCCACTCTTTCTGTTAAGGGATGCTGATGACGTTTCCATCAGCAGCAAGATCTTCATCAGTGAGGAAAGGAGGAAACTAAATCAATCAAATAATATCTAAATCACCCTAACTGGAGGTAAACTGAAAACTGCTGAAAGAGAGTCTGAAACATGCAGGAAGAATTAGATTTAAGTCTAAATATGTAACTGTAAAAGAAAAATATTAATAGTTAATAATACCTCGCTGAGATTTAGCTAAGGCTAAATGGGAAAGAATTAATTTAAAGAAGGCCATGAAAAATCAGACCTGGAGAGCATAGGTTCTCTTTCATAAATTAGTGAGTCACAATAATTTAGGCAATAAATGAATAATTGTAGGGTAAGATTAACTAGGTGTTTAAAGGTTGTTGAAGATCTTAAATTGCACCAATTTAGCAGAGAGTAGGTTCAGTGTGTTTTAATATAACAATTAGCTCCCAGAAGAAAAGGGTGCTTAAGTATTCCTGTTCATGTGTGGGTCTCTGCTATGTGAGATCTTCTCTAACATTTGCTGAGTTGGTGTAAGAACCCCCAAATGTCTGGGTGGAGGGCTTTGGGTTCACTTTTAACTACTTTAAAACAAAAACTTGTTTTAAAATGAAATTAAAAACAAAAAAACAAAAAACAGTCTCACAGAAATAAGCGCCAAATGTTAGAGCTGGAAAGGGCTCTAGTCGAAACTTTTCATTTTACAGATGAAAAGTCAGTTTCTTCATCTGTAAAATGAAGGGGTTGGAAAAGATGAGATCACATATCTTCCACTTTCAGTAACCCATAAAATCTAGAGAGGCTAAGTGGTGCCCAAAGTTGTACAGCTGGTCTGTGCCAGACTTGGAAAGTGGACCTGGTTCCCAGGATTCTCGTTATGGCTGTGAGTCAATTCTGTATTTCAAAAAATTCAGTCAGCTCAGTTGTTTGATACCATGTAGATAAATAACCATCTTACTGAGCTAGATTTTTTTTTTTTCTATTTCAGTCAGTTTTCCTGTGTCATGTAAACATAACCTCAGGAATATCACTAGTCACAGAAGGAGCAAAGCTTGAACACCACACACTTGGAGCTGGCTGAATCACTCCATAAAATACAACAACTTGGCCATTAGCATTGGGACCAAGAAACAATGGATGCAATGCTTTTCAAAATGCAGATTTGTGCACAGGTGACCTAAAATGGGACCTGACCATGAAAAGCAAAGTATCCATATATGGCAGAAGAGAATAACCTGAACTAACTAGAAATCACTGATGGACTGAAAATAATTTACTTGAGGCCCCATTTCCGTGGATGCCAAGGGACTTCTGCATTTCCCTGGGTTTGGGGGATGGTAGCATGAAATGTTCCAGCAATGATTTAGTGGCCAGGTCTTCTCTAGGCCTGGAGATGGAACAGTCTCTCCCTGTACACCACTCTGGGACTCTGGTCTTCTAATTGACACCACGGGTTCTAAATCTGAGACATACTTTCATTTCATCCTCTTCCAGGAAGAATGTCAACATCATACATTAAAAAATGCTTTTTCCTCCCCCATCCCACAAGCAAAATAAAACAGACAAAAATGTGCAAAAAATATTTGTAACTTATATTACAAAGGGTTAATATCCCTAGTATATTAAGGGCTTCAGAAGCATGAAAAATAAAAGACCAACAACCCTACTGCAAAAGGGCATCTTATAAACATTTGCTTTTCAGAAAAAAAAATGCATATGTTCCCTAAACGTATATTACTCATATTAAGAGAAATATTAAGTCAAGCCACAGAGAGATACAAATACTCACTTATTGTATGGGCAAAAACCCAAAATTGTAACAGAATTCTGCATTGGCAAGGCTGTACAGAACAGATACTGTCATACATTGCTGGTGTGAAGGCAAAATGGTACAAACTTTATGGGGAGGAAATTGGCACCTAGGAAATTACAAATACCTTTTAACCCGTTTCTACAAATCTATCCCAAAGAAACAGGAGCAAAATGTGGAAAGCTATTAATTTTAAAGTTATTAACTGTAACATCATTCATAATTGCAAAAGACAAAAAAGAACCCAAATGTCCATTAACAGGCAATTGGTTGAATAAACTATGGAATACTCTGCAGCTATAAAAGAAAATGAGAAAACTCTTAATATGTTGCTATGGATTACTCTTCAAAATACTGTTAATTAAAGAAGAGTAAGGTGATGAACCATGTGTGCTGTAGTATATAGTCGAGCGTGTTCATGTTTGTTTGCTTAGAGCTAAAGATAGAAGCATACCAAATGTAAGGCCAGACACTATCAAACTCTTAGAGGAAAACATAGGCAGAACACTCTATGACATAAATCACAGCAGGATCCTTTTTAAAGGATAAGCTGGGGTGAGGTGAGAGAGTGGCATGGACATATATACACTACCAAATGTAAAATAGCTAGTGGGAAGCAGCCGCATAGCACAGGGCGGTCAGCTTGGTGCTTTGTGACCATCTAGAGGGGTGGGATAGGGAGGGTGGGAGTCAGACGCAAGAGGGAAGGGGTATGGGGATATATGTATATGTATAGCTGATTAACTTTGTTATACAGCAGAAACTAACACAACCTTGTAAAGCAATTTTACTCTAATAAAGATGTTAAAAAAATAAAAATAGAAGCGTAAACTAAAAACCAACCCAAATGGTTGAAAAATTAGGATAGAGAGGACAGGTCTAGAAGTTAGATTTCTCTTCTTTTGTCCTATGGTTTTCATTTTGGAATGCTGTATATACTTAATCTAAGTTTAAAACAACAATTAAAAGCAAAATGAAACAAATGAACATTATTGTATAATTGACTTGTGGCTTACCCACACAGAGGATTATTTCAAGAGCTCTTAAAACAGAGTAATTTTTAACTGTTCATCCTAGTGGCATATACACAAAGGTTAAAAAGAACCACAATGTAATCTAAGCAGTTTTCAATAATCATATTTTTAGTAATAATATGTGCATTGTAAATTTGAAAATATACATTTAAAGGAAGTAAGAAATTATATTAATGTAATAGAAAGAAGAAAAGTAGGCAGAAGAAAAATTTAAATGCAAAATAAATTCAAGGCAGTCAAGTTAAATTTCTACAATCCTAAATTGGAAGTAACAATATTAATATGAATTTGTGATATTATTTCCCTTCAAAACAAATAAAAATATGTAGAAACAATGACCAATACAATAGTAATGAAAACACCCAGTGTCCACATTTTGTTCTCTAAATAAATTTCCCGCTTAGAAAGAACCAAGTCTTCTTAGAGAAATGTCTGGTTCTAAGTCAGGGTACAGGAAACATACAAAATAAGGTTGGTACATCTAGTCCTGCTCCAAAACAAGAAATCTACGAGAGACTATTGGGTTTGTGGCAAAAGGATATAGGAGAAACTTGAAGAGGCTCCCAGTTGTCAAAGATGGAATATTTTGTTCAAAAAGTATAATTACAATAGTAGATTGAAACATATCAACTATGTTTAAACCCATGTGTTGATATGATACTTTAAAAAAGCCCCAAACCACCTACCTGATCATATGTGGGAGATGATAAACAACTCATTATTTTGAAAATTAGAACATTAGTAAGTAAACAAAAAGAATAAATAATTTATCCTGATTTTTTGTTCAAATAATTATCACAGGGTACTCAAAAAGTTGATCTGGAAAACTGCTTCTTTCAGGAGAGTACCAGCTAATACATGCAAAATGTAGGATAGAATTAGCATACCACTAGTTTGTAACCCCTAACAAATTCTAGACTAAGCATAACCATCAACAGGTACTAAACCCATTAGCTAAAATGGGGAAGTCTAACATTAAGAGCTTCTCAAACTTTGCTGTGCATATAAACCACTTGAGGATATTAAATTCTAGAACCTGATTCAGTAGTTCTAGAGTTGAGCCTGAGATTCTGCATTTAAAACAAGCTACCACATGGTGCCAATACTGCTGGTCAGAGGGCCATTCTAAGAAAGAGAAGAGCAGCCCCTAGTATCTGGGAGCTGGCCTGGTACTATCAGCTGGGCTTTGTTGTTCTCTTGTTGAATGTAAACAATTTCACAGAAAACATCAGACAGGTTTACTCTGTGACCATGATGGATCAAGACAAAAACAAGCCTACTGTGTAATCACATCTAAACACAAAAAATGAACACTGTCCAAACCACAACATCCCTATCTTGGCTATTATAAGTGGCGCTGCTTCTTTACAAATTGTAGCCTTAGGCTCTATTCAGTCTTTCCTCCTGCCCGTTAGACTTACTAAAATGCCCAATCACTCATGCTTTCTGACAGCATCTAATCCAGAGCAAAGCCCCAATTCCTTAAGCCTTCCCTAAAATCACCAAGCATAAGCCCAAGTCCTATAACAAGTCCTTTCTAACACTCTCTGAGATGTCCCATGGTTCCTCTGGTGAACATTCTCTTCATTACAACATGTAATAAACACATCTTGTTCAATCTTGTTCAACTACAGGTGTGTTCCGGTGGTCTTTGCCGGAGTAGCAATTCAGTAGTGTGATGGATCAGGCTGACAGGTGAGTCACTAAACAGTATGTGCTTCCTGATGTGATGCTATAGAGATTCATAGCAAGCAAGTAATCTTTTTTTTTTTTTTTTGCGGTACACGGGCCTCTTACTGTTGTGGCCTCTCCCGTTGAGCAGCACAGGCTCCAGACGCGCAGGCTCAGCGGCCATGGCTCACGGGCCCAGCTGCCCCGCAGCATGTGGGATCTTCCCGGACTGGGGCACGAACCCGCGTCCCCTGCATCGGCAGGCGGACTCTCAACCACTGCGCCACCAGGGAAGCCCCAAGCAAGTAATCTTGCCAAAAAAGATGAACGCTGATCTGATTAAACCTCTAGATTTAACCATCAGTTTACAAGAAACACAGAAGTTAGAGGAACATTTTAAGCAACCATATTTAATTCAACCATGAGACAATTTGCCTTTTTTTTCCAACAAATAAGTGACAAGAAAAATAGAAGATGGAAGGGGAACATATAGATGAAAAGAAACTCAATAGTCGTATCCACCAATTGTAATGTGTAGCCCTTATTTGGGTCCTAATTTGTACAAACTACTACACAAACTAATAATGATAATGACAAAAAGACAATTGGGGCTATTTGAACAGAGCCTAGCTCTCTGATAATATTAAAAAAGATTATTAATATTTTTAGGTTTCATTATGACAATGGTCATTTTTCAAAACATTTACAAATAAAATGATACGCTGTCTAGGATTTGCTTTAACATAATTCAGTCATAGTGAGAAGGAGTGTAGAAGGGTATACATAAAAACATTGGCCATATTTGATAATCATCATAAATTGCTAATTTATGGGTATATGACAATTATTTTTATTATTCTCCCTATGTTTAATATGTTTAAAACGTTACATAGTAAACAATTTTAAAAATTATTTTTTACCATTTAATTCAATAGAGCTTTTTTTTTTTTTTGCGGTACGCAGGCCTCTCACTGCTGTGGCCTCCCCCACTGCGGAGCACCAGGCTCCGGACGCGCAGGCTCAGCAGCCATGGCTCACGGGCCCAGCCGCTCCGCGGCATGTGGGATCTTCCCGGACCTGGGCACGAACCCGTGTCCCCTGCATGGCAGGCGGACTCTCAACCACTGCACCACCAGGGAAGCCCCAATAGAGCATTTTTGAAAGAAGAAAGTTAAATAGAGAGAAATTAAGGACCACACAGCTCAAAATGGCTACATATTCTACAGAAATAAACAGTAATGAATTTTAAAGAGTCCCATTACTGAAATTGCTTTCAGAACTATTTTTTGAGAGGTGTTAGAATATTCGCCTGTTTCTTTTCTCTTTTTTTGTAATCACTAACAGATATGTCAACTGCAAGTGAAAAGGAATAAGGAATATTATTATGTAGACTCGGGTGATGGTCACCAGAGAAAAATTCAATTTAAATGTTTGAGTCTTAGAAAGAAGGCAACATATCATTTGGGCAATTACCTGGATCTGTAGCAGACATCAGTGAACCAAAAAACAAACAGTCAGTGAAATGAAAGTCTCCATTTTTCAGCTGGTCAGCATATACCATGGCCTTCACAAAGCCATACATAATTAACCTGTTGAAGAGAAAAATATGATCTTCAAACATCAACATAGCTGACATTCTAATGGGCTTCCTGAATAAGCATGAGGCACAAATTACCACTATTCTGCCTATTTGTAGCCATGCTAGTTCTCAGTACACTGTACCAAATATCACAGTTTATTCACCTGGCAAAAGGTAAAAGACCATTTTATAGTGTACTTCAGTGAAAACAAATCTCAAGGATATAAAAAATTATCTGTGAAATATGGCATAGCAAATCATACCCACAAATACAGTGGCTGGGTTGACATCTGTAAATGGATTGCTTTTCAGTTTTACTGTTTTGTCTGCTAGGGTGTCTGCAAAGGGTTCAAGTTTCAAGTCTGTCACTGTGATGAGAAGGTTACTGGCCACTCACAGGGCACTCAGTCAACCAGTTACTTTACAATAGATGAGTCTCTACTACTGGTGGTGTCAGGACACTTCCACACCAGGTAGAGAAAACACTGTTAGGTTTAGAGCGCCTGTAATTTCAACACACAGTTGAAAATGAATCTTGAAATGGTTACATTTTGATCTTGCAAAGAAAGCCATTCTTTTCATGAGATTATGTTTACCAAACCCATGGAATGCAAATTATCTGTTTTGGTCATCATTTGCCACCCTATAGCTTTTAAATTGTATTTAATTAACTGATTTTTCTAAATCCTAGTGGAGGAAACACAGAAATTGGTGAACTGGACCACGGTAGAATCACTGAAAGTGACTGTAAGAGTCCTTAGAAACCACTGACTCTCAGACCAAGAGACTGTTGCTTAGATATTCACACGTATTTAAATTAGTTTCTTGAAAAATGTTGTAGGGTTGTGAGCATGACTAAAAAGACTAGAAATCAGATATTCGAAATTTTAATGACAATGAGGATATTTCAAATTCTCTTATGAAAAATTTCTCTATGAGAGAATATTTCAGACACACATGCATTTACATCCAGTTTCTACCACTTACTAGTTATGTGATTTTAGGGCATTACTAAAACCTTCTGAGGTAGGGAAAAGAATTATGGTTAGTCTACAGAGCTGCTTTAAGGATTATCTGAGGTAATATAAATTTGGGTTTTGACACATAGTAAATTCTCAATGAGATTATGACTGCTAATAGTAATTATCAAAATAGGTAATATTCACTTTCTATATCTATTTCTTCACATGTTTTAACTCGTTTCATCCACACATTGATCCTACAAGGTAGGTACTAACTGCATTTTACAGATGAGAAAACTGAATACTGTGTGATCAAGTAACTTGCTCAAGGTGACACAGCTATTAAATTGTGGAACCCAGACTTGAACTGAGAAATTTGACTCCAGATCCCGGGCTTTTAATTCCTACATCATATTGCCTACATGAACAGTTCCATATTGTACATTATATGTTACCTCATACAGTATACTCTTAACTAGTCCATAAGGTGGTTGTTCTATATAGGACAAAGGTGCAGCAACGGAGTATCCCCAAGAACTTGGAGATACTACTACCCATGAGTTGAACTATTAAGACAACCACATGGGTTCGAGCAGAGACCCAATATTGCTGTGAAGTGTGTGGATTTTAGCCGGGGAGGCTGAAGCTTAACTAGGCTGCAAGTGTTAACATATCTGAGAAAGCCTGTGTCATGTGACACAGCAATTGTTTCTGGGAAGAGGCCTCAATCATGGCAGCTCACCTACACTTATCTTGGGGAGGGCATTCTGCTGGTTACCAGGGTATGCAGCCTCTGGACAGGTTAAGAGTAGAGTCATTCAGCTTGTTCATTCAATAGATATTTATTACTGAACCCCTACTATCGTCAGGCTCTGTGCTAGGTGTTTAGAATACATCAGTGAACAAGACAAAGATCCCTGTCCTTATGGAGCATGTCGTTTATAGCAAGGCAGATGGCAATAAATATAATCATAGATTTTAATTATATATGTTATCCGCATCACCCTCTGAATTAGAATCTGCATGTCTGATGAACACTGAGACTTTCTGGACAGTCACAACATTACCAGGGAAATGCTCTCCGAGAGTCATCCCTTCAGCCTCACCTGGTGTTAACCTGACTTCACCACAGTTCTTTCTCATTTGAACTACACTTCCAATATGGAGCATGGATAGGCTCTGGAATCAGTATCAACTTTATGACCTATGACTATATTTCTGAATTCTATACCCATTAGTTAATTTTACAAGTTAGGAATCTGAGCCTCAGAATTAAAATGACTTGCCCCATATTGCCCTACAGAAGCCATTAGATTGGGTAAGATAAAAAAAATATATGCATGCATATATATTACCCAGGCTTGGGAAGATTACTTGGAAACTAGAAACCTCATGTACTATTGATGAAAATAAAATTAAAGTCTTTATAAAAGCCAATTGGACAATTTATTTTAAAAGTATTAAATTTTTTATATTCTGTAGCTTATTAAATGATTTTCTATGAATTTTTGCCAAGAAATTAATCTGAATACACACCAGAAGTTATTTAGTTTATTTCAGATTATTACTATTCATGAGTGAAAAATTCAAAGCAATCTAAATGACCAGTGAATAAATTACAGAACACACATATAACGAACTAATATGCAACTATTAATACTATATACAAGAGTGTATATTAGGCATAGAAAAGTAAATTGATAAAGCAAATTATAAAGTGGTAATATATAATAATTTCATTTTATAAAAATTGAATATATTTAAGCATACATATAAACAGAAAAAGGTCAGAAGCATATAGTCTGGGATGTTAATAGTGGTTATAAAATGACATGTGACTATTTTCTTTTTTCCTATTCTGCATTTTTCAGTTCTTTCTAAATAACAGTCATAATAAAAAAATAACAATGTACATTAGTGAGTGCTATTATGTGACATGACATTCATTATGTCATTGAATCTTCATAATACTTGAGTTAGGTACTATACTTATTCCTTTTTACAAAGGTGAAAATCAGGATTCAGAGAGGTTAAGTAAGTTGCCTAAGGTCACAGAAGTTAGCTTGTGACAGAGCTGGATTTGAACCCAGGCAGTTGGATGCCAGAACCTGCATACACAACCACCACTCTATAGAGATTCGGAATTGTTTTGAAATCAAGAGAAACACATGTGCATGTACACACACACACACACACATGCACACACATATACACATACCTCTATACACACAGTTTGTTTTTTTAAAAAAAGAAAGTAAATGATTTGTTTACTCCAAATCAACCCCTGGACACAAAATAACTATAATTCCAATATCTTCCTTGAGATAATACCTTAAAAAGCAAGAAAAACAGAAAAAGCCCAGTGCAGTATGAGCTCAGTATGATCATTTTGTTATTATTACCAATAACAATGGTCATTGTCACTGATAATTATAATGGCAATAATTAGTGTGTATCTATTATGTGCCAGGCACTTTTTTTAAATAACTAGCTATTGTTATTGTTGCTACATTATTGTAACTAATTATAACTGTATTAACTGGGAGGATAAATAAATGAACCCATTAGCAATCACCACATTCTCACAGGGTGGTATGTTCTATCAGCACTTCACAGAAACTATTTCAGATGGCTCAGGATACAGGAAAGATGTGGTCCGATGGGGAGAGGGAAGCCAGTGAATTCCAGTGCACGCAGCGCTGTGAAGATGGTGGACCCAAGTGAGATGTCCTTCTGGGGTCAGCCTGTGCTTAGGGACAGTCCAGGTCACAGGGATGGGCAGAAGCAGAACTGCCATATAAAAAGCAAAATTGCTGATAACATTGATCTCAACAAATATCCACTTAGTGCTATTCTTTAAAAAGCAGAGTGCTTATGCTACAGAGGATACAAAGGTGCAAATCCATGACCCGTCTTCAAAGAGTAGAGTTTCACAGGATGGCAGTCATGTCACTTATAGAAGGCATTGGGTAAAAGAGAATTTGAAGAAATGTCCTACACAGTGCTCCACATACTCACTTTACTGAGTGTTTGTGACACACGTACTGATTTTAAATTTCATGAGCTTGTTTCACACTATTAAAGTTCCACACCTAAAGGCATGTTGCAAAAATGTTTCAAAACAAAAAGTTCCAGAAGGCTCAATTGCTTGGATGATTTTTAAGTATGCCATCTTAGTCTCTCTCAGTATTTTTTAAAAAGAATACATCTTCTTTTTTAAAAATAGTCTTGATCAAGCTATGAATAGATCTACTGGAAAAGGCAGTTTTTTTGAATTGCTAGAGATACGCAAGGGGAATTGCTGTCAGTTTGGAAACAGCTGTGTGGACCAGGCCTGTTAACTGTCAGAAGAGCTACATTCCTGCCTGTGAAAGCTTGTGAAACAGACCATTACATGGACCTCACTCTGCAGTGGGAAAGCCCAGCACCAACAGGCTCTGATAGCAAAACAAAGATTATAATCTGCACCTAAATTTCTGATTTCTATACTCAAACATTTCCTCTGGATAAGCATCTTTATTTATTTGTTCACATTTTACGGATAGTTTCAATCTCACAGTTTCTCTTTTTTTCTGGGGCATGCATTCAAGAGCAATACCCCACTAGAGAAGTCATACATTTTTTTTTTTTTTTTGGCGGTACGCTGGCCTCTCACTGCTGCGGCCCCTCCCGTCGCGGAGCACAGGCTCTGGACGCGCAGGCCCAGCGGCCATGGCTCATGTGCCTAGCCGCTCCCCGGCATGCGGGATCCTCCCGGACCGGGGCACGAACCCGCGTCCCCTGCATCGGCAGGCGGACTCCCAACCACTGCACCACCAGGGAAGCCCCATAAATTCTTTTTCTTTACAGCTTTACTGAGATACAATTCACATATAACATGGTGTCAGTTCAAGGTATACAATATGATGATTTGATATATGTATGTATTGCAAAATGATTACCACAATAAGGTTAGTTAGCGCATCCATCACCCCACAGTTATAATATTTTTGTATGTGGCGAGAACTTTTAAGACCTACTCTCTTAGCAACTTTCAAATATACAAGATAGCATTATTAACGATAGTCACCATGATATACATTACATCCCCAGTCATCTTATAACTGGAAGTTTGCACCCTTTGACCATCTTCACTCATTTCTCCCACCTCCCCCTTGCCCCCTGCCCCTGGCAGCCGCCTATCTTCTCTCTGTTTCCATGAGAGAACTCATAATTTATTAATGTTGGGGTGGATGGAATTGGGAAGGTCTTCTAGCCAAATTCATTTACTCATGCATTCATTAATTTGCTCATTAACTCATTCATTCAACAAATAAGTACCAACAGACATAATTCCTCTGCTCGGGGAGCTTATATTTTATTGCGGAGCCAGATGTTTACTAGCTAATTTATTATTTTAACAGTATTGTGGTTAAGTCCTATGGAGAGAAGTACAGATTGCACATGTCCACACTTATATTAGCTGGGAACAATAAAGGGGGACTTTATATTATAGGAAAGATTACACGTTCAACTTGAGAAATGTTGAGATTGAGAAGCTGGTGAGCCTGTTGGGTATTCAGAGTTGGGTGTGAATGAAAATGTGAAGAGAACATAAAGTGGACGAGGGCCCACGATTGATGCCTGGGAACTCTAGCATTTGAAGATGAGGTAGAGATGATGAGGAAAAGAGGATACAAAGAATTGGTCAACAGAGACATGAGTGGAAATCTGGTAGAGTGTCACAAGAGTCAAGAGAAGAGTGTTTCCAGAAGGAGGGTATGATACATAGGATTGAATGTTGCCAAACGAGCCCTTTCATTTAATGTCATTAGGAATGTGGGAGCTAAAGCGAGATTAGAATGGGTTGAAGAGCCCATGGAAAAAATGAGGAGATTGAGACAGGCAACATACCCATCCTTTTGGGATGTCTGGCTATGAGGGAAATCAGGTCTGTCTCCAGAAGGGGGCTTAGAGTGAGACTTGAGTTGATCTTAAAGATGTGGGGAAGAAGCTGTGAAGAAGCTCACATCTCATGGGTGCTCACAAACAGGAGTTAAAAAATAAGAATTCTGCTTTGTCAAGAGTAGTGGCATGAGACGGTGAGTCTGATTTTAGGTGAAACTATATGGGCCTTAAAGGGTCTGTAGGATCATCTGCTCCTAGGTATCAAAGAAATGATTCTCCTCTTTTGTCACTGTTTCTCAGTTTGTGTGTGTGTGTGTGTGTATACACACACACACATATGTTAATATATATATAAACTCATACATATATATGATAGTAAATTCTCTCTCTATATATATTTATATATATAGTATTTAATATCATAAAAGCCTTTGCTAAGGCTTATGAGAAATGCAAAGATAGGTCAGGCATGATTTCCATCCTCAGGAGGGAGAGACAAGTCACCTACAAAAGCAGAATACATGATAGAAATTGTTACGTGTCCTAGATGAGTTGCAGATCAAATGCACTGAGTTCACAGAGGAGAAGCAGCTCTCTTGGGGACTCAGGAAAGGCTTTGAGAGGAAGGTGGCATATTTGATGAATCTGAAATATACACTCAAGTAAGGAGACTGCCAGCAATATCCCATCTATATGTGAGATGCCCAAACTACTGATTTTCTTCCCCTAGAATGCAAAACTGTTCCTACTGAAGGTGGTTTCTTCTTGGATCAATAAAAATACAATGGTCAAAAAACGAAACCTCTCCTTTAGCAATCCAGGAAACCATCTGCCATCTGCCACCCACTGCAGAGATGGCGGGGAAAAGCTTGTCCTGACTGAACTGTGACTCTATTTATGGCCTTTATCTCAGCACCCAGAGTGGGCTGCTCGGCCCCAAGAAGCCCACGAAGCCTGTGGGTCCTGCTGTAGCTGAGTCAGGTGCTAAGATTTCATACACTAGATGACCCCTTGGCCCATTCTAGTTTTCCCACCAGTCCCAAGACTTTGTTCCTTCTGTTTTAGTGAAAGCTGAGGAGAGGAGGGTGAAGGAATCAACTGGGTGGCTTGTGGGCATGTTAAAAGAAAATAGGGGATCGGGTGAAGCCCCACTCCGCTTTGTTATGGTGACAAGTGAGCTCCTGTCCAGTTCCTCTATCAGATTATCTTGTACCAGCAACTAGGAAGAGTGCAGACTGCCTGCCCTTAATCCTCTTTCCTCTGAAAGGGGTAGAGGGAGAGAGGACTAGAGGAAGGGAAAGGTTGTATCCAACTTTTCTGTCCCTAAGTGGAAAGAGGAGGCTGGTTAGGGAAGGGGGTGGGGGTAGGAGGAAGAGGAGAGATGAGGGGAGGGTTCACTCTCAGGGGCATAAATGCTTGTGTCAGGGCTGGGAAATTCTATGCCAGAACATTTGACCGCTCAAAAACTTTGTTTGCGACAGCCATCAGCAAGACAACTGTACCCCCATGGCTTCTACTCTCCTACTTTCTTCTTGGCTGCCAACCCCATGGAACTTTAATTCTTTTCAAGGCGCTGAACTGTCATTGGGTAGGTGGCTCTCTGGCCCTGAGATTTTAAGGAATAAAAGTATTAGGAATAAAAATGGGGGAAGGAGGAAGGCAATGAACATATGAACATTTGAATTCCTACTCTGTAGAGCTCCCATGTGAGTGCATTTTCTATATTTTTTAAATCTTCACACACACACACACACACACACCACACACACACACACCACACACACACACACCAGTTGGGCAGCCGTCAGGAATCTTATATTACAGACAAGGAAATCCAGCTAAGGATAGAAATGAGATCTAAATGTATGTTCCTTTCTACTTTTTAGTATAGGACACTGTGTAGAAAATTTAAGATATCTTTGCCTTGGCTTCCCAAATTTTAAAAGTCAATTACTATATTCTTTGTTTCTGAAAGAATGTTTTTGGCATGATACATAATGGGACCAGCTTTTTAAGGGTTAGGAATGCCTTGAAGACCTTGCTTTTCGGCATCAAATTTGGCTGTAAGAGGGTTTGGAAAGCACCATACCTTCCATGATTTTCCCTTTAAGTCAGTTCTATATCAGGCTTCCTGTGGGCCTAGAAGAAAACATGGTCACCCTGTCTTTTCAAGAATGGAAAGGGTGCAGAGAGGAGGTTGTGATGAAATACACTGTTTTTTAACCATGGCTGGGGTCTGAGGCTTTGCGACCTTGGGATCCTTGGAACAAAGTTAAGTGAGTCCGTTTTTCCACATACTCTACTGCTCACTTGCCTGTCAACTTGTCACTTCCTTGGACCTCCCCAGAGGCCCTATAGCAACCTACATAGTTGCCTGCAGGGAAACAAGCTTCCCTCCTGTTAAGTGCTTCATAGTTCTTGGAGGAAATGTGATATAAATCCCAAGCATGAATTTGGAATGAGCAGAAGTCACAATGCTGAAATGCAGTAAGAAGTTGATCTAGATCTACTGAGAGGTGAACTAGACACAGGTGAGAACTTGACCAGGCATCCTAATTGTGTGTCTGCTCAGATCCACTTTCTGGGAGTATGCTGGCTCCTCCAGGGGTGAAACAGGATGGCTTTTGAGAAGACTGAGAGGAACAACGAAGGCAGTGTGGGAGTCAGTCACACTCACTAAAGGCATCAGGTACCCTAAATGACAACCTCCCTTGCAGTTTGTCAGCCTACGCCAGCAGCCAGGGATGCGTGGCCCTTACAGTGCTCTGAGTCATCTCAGCTCTCTCTCCAACCTGGGCACCCTGCCTTCTCCTTTCAGAAAACCATGCCTAATACTTACTGGGTATAATCACTGCTCTCTTGCTGCCATTCCTCTTTCAACTTGTATCCCCACTGTCCGCCCTTTGATGTGGTTAACGAACCTCTCTTCTTTATTTCATCCAGATCCTACATTCCACTCGTGCGTTCTTTGTGTGCCTATCTTACCTGACTAATTTGAAGAAAGACAGCACATCTGGACTGTTCTGCCTTCTTCCCTCTCTGTTCCTATCTCCATTCTATGCACATATCACCCAGCCTTGCTAGATACTAAAGGTTACAAAGATGAATCTGATACGGCTTCTGCCCTCTAGGAGCTAATAGCTCCTAGAGAAGGGACAAGCTAAGTGTGTAAATAACTGGACTACTAAGTGAAAAATAACAAGTTTGGTAAGAAAGCTAAAGGGATAGCTCAGGGGAGGAAAGGAGAACTATGGTCTGGGGGAAGAAAGCACTGGAGGTGCATATTTCTTGAAGGACCAATGGGGTCAGACACGAGTTGTAGTCATGTAAAGGGGTGGTCACTAAGGAAAAGTTAACATGGGCCACCAAAGCAAGTGGGTGGCAACACATGAGGTGTGGACAATGAAAGTTGGGTAATTTAGTGTGATGGATTCTTCCACTATGAATTACTACATAGTCTAATTCAACGGTTCTCAAATTTTGGTGCATATTAGAATCACATAGGGAGCTTTGAAAATGATGATGCCCAGGCTACATCCCAGACCAAGTATATCAGAATCTCTGTAGGTGGGGCAGAGGCATTAGTATTTTTTTAAGGTCTTCCACTGTTCCACTATGCAGCCAGATCTAGAACAAGTGTTCTAAATCACATCATGTCTCTAGTGTCCAGACCAATCACCTAAGGATCAGCCAGTAGAGTGTGGCCTGCCATTCTGCCTTTCTGATGAGCTCCCAGGTGCTGATACTGCTGGTCCCATGTCACACTTTGAGTAGGAGACCCTAAATGAGGATGCTGCTAACTAAGCAAAATCACTGAGACACTTGTATACATTCTGGCTCTAATGGTAAACTCTAGGCAGCACTTTGAATTCACACATGGAGCTTGCCTGAGATGCAATTAATACAGGTTCACATACAGATAAGCACCTAATACTTACTACCCACTGCATGGTGACTTGGTCTCCCTGCTGATTTGTGGAGGAGTGAAGAGGCTTACTGAATAACATATGAAGGTTCAAGGTACTGTTACCTCTCAGTTCCAATCTGGAGCTCTTTGTAGAATAAAATTTAAAAAGAGGTGGGGAAGAGGGAGTGAAAGAATGTCTCTCCCAGTAAAATGTGAAATTTAACAGACTTCCATTATGCCTTTGATTTACACCTCCGCGGAGACTTCTGTCCTAGGTACAGAGACCCACCCTTCACTGACACAGGGAAGGAGCTGGGTGACTGCTTTGGTCTCATCACATCTGAGGCTGGTCACTGCAAAGTTTTACTGAGTCTTCAAAAGTGATAAAGGGTATCTTCAAGCTTTTCTTTTTAAATTTTTTTTTTTTTTTTTTTACTCTTAGCAGAAATTTGCATATCTGTTAAAGGAATACTATGCCTGTTAAATAAAAAAAAACATTTCTTTGCTTTGGGCTGAACTATATCAGCTCAGAAGCTCTGATTGGCAGTGCAAATACGTGTATGTACGTGTGTGTGCATGTGTAATGCACACATGCACACACACATATGTATACACATATATACATATAATCTAGTTAAAGGAATACTCTGCCTGTTAAATAAAAAAAAACATTTCTTTGCTTTGGGCTGAACTATATCAGCTCAGAAGCTCTGATTGGCAGTGCAAATACGTGTATGTACGTGTGTGTGCATGTGTAATGCACACATGCACACACACATATGTATACACATATATACATATAATCTTTGATTAATAACAAATGAGCTTGTACAAAATATCTCTAACTATGAAATTCATCCCGGCTAAAGCAGCAAGAGAGGAGCCTGCTGCCCTGTATAGTTAGGCCCTTAACCACTACTTTTCATCTTTAAAAACACATGCATGACTGTTGCCTCACTTGCTCTCCCCCCTCCTGGGAGGTGGATAAAGTCAAGCTCCATTATCCTACTTTCACAGATGAGGTAACCGTCCCAAGGAGCTTAGCAGCCTATTACCACCTCACAGCATTTGCTCCACCATTTTTCCTCAGATGTGAAACTGAAACACTTTGGAACCAGTTGTTTAGATCTGGGGAAAAAAAAAAAAAAACTTAAAAAATTATTCAACTCAGAATCCCTATTTAAAAATATAAAAACCATGACTCACCTAGGTTAGTGACTTGGTCAAAGTCACACTGAACTCGGCTGGTAGAGGAGCCAGGACTGGAACGCCAGTTTTCTCCTAAAGAGGTTTTACCAGAACTGGCAGATATCACAGATGCTCTGCTGCCTAGGATTTCAGCAAAGGGAATAGAACCTGTGATTTGAATATAATTTGCCTAATCTATTATTCCCAGAAAACTTCTCATCCCTTTTCATATTCCCTAAAGCATATTTATGTTCTTCAGCTGTACCATTTGGAACCCTAAAGCCAACTGCTGGTTGCAACAGAATGTAAATAACCAGAAAATGCAACTCTCTGGATTTTCCCCAATCAGATGAATTTTCCAGCAAGTAGCAAGCTCATAAATAATGTAGATGTTTAAAACATATTTAGCTCAAAGTAGGATGTTACACTATTCACTGTTTGACTGATGGCTTTAAAATATATTATCATTATTGGTGACAAGATAGAATGAACAATACATCTTGTGAGTGACGAAAATCAAACATTAATTCCTTGCCCTGATTCTTCTTTTCCAACCATGTCAATATATTTTTGAAAACTTTTTGATCTAGAATGGAGAGTTTCCAGTGGTCTGTTTTGCTTCTGATGCATGTAATACAACTTCTTACTTGAAATTCCTTTGTAGTTGCAAAGTGAATTTCTTTTGGAATATTTCAAATCAATTATCAGAGCCCAGAGACAGATTGTTCTCGTGGGCTTCTCTACTAATAAGAGTTTACCAACTAATCAAATATAGAAAAAAAATCACCCAAATGATTTAGAGAACAAGAAAACAATAAAATACTTAGTGCCATAAAGAAATTATGTATTCCCCTATAGATCCTGAGCCTTGAGATCACTATTGCTGCTCCCCATCAACCCAGCAACACAAGCATTTCAAAAAAAGGCCATTTGGTTTGTTAAATCTTGTTACTCCCAAGTGTCCCTGTCAGAATATTAAATGACCAGACTCCAGGGCTAGATCTACCTGGGGCCAGCCTGACCAACCTACAGGAACATTTCTGACAATTACCCACCTGTCTGGTCTACACAGCACCAGACAATTGATATAACTACTCTTCATCTATGTCCCTACTTATTGTCTACTAACCCCCATCCTACCCGACATACAGACTGCTTTACACTATTAGGCACTGAACTGAAATGTAGACAGTTGGGCGTGTCCCCATGTGATTTGAATTGAATGGGCTTTTAATTCAGCTTTAAGACAGACATGGTGGTATGAACCATCTGCAGAGGACTCACCCAAGTAAATGGGCCAATAGTTAATGATTTAATTTCTTAACTCTATACCTCTGAAGAACAAAGCACCTGTTATTATCAAGCATAATTTCATCTTTAAAAACTCAACATATCAATAGAAGGAGTAAATGCTTTCTTCTTTATAGAAAATGAGGCTCAGAGGGAGAGGTAAGAATCCAGTTTATTTATTAAACCATACAGTACATTTTTAATTGAGTGCCTACTATCTACCCAGAACCCTGCTAGGTGCTAGGCATAAAATGGAAAAAAAAGATAATGAGGAGTCTACTCAGGTATGTAGAGAAGTAAACGGATTGTTAAAGTCTGTTATGGTAGATGCCTCTGCTGCTTTCTAGCTCTTTGACTTTAGGTAACTTGTCTGTCTCATCCTTTCCTCAGTTTCCTTGTCCATAAAATGGGTATAATAATAGTCCTCCTTTTGTACAATATTATTACTAGAGAACCACTACTGAATGACCCAAGGGCTTATTTAGTTATTCCAGCTCTTACTTTTGTTGAGAAACACAAAAGGCCATTTAGCCTATGAGACCACCTCCCTCAAAGAATCAACAAATTGAGAAAGGCTCAGATTTGGAGTTATCAAGAGAAGCCTTTAATAGGTTGTTTTCAACATAGAAACATACGTTTTCATCTAATTTCATTATAGACATTTGCCAAGACCTCATTGGCAAAGAGATTACTCCTTTAAATGATTCTTCAACCAGATCTAGTGTTGTCAGCACAGCACACAACTGAGAGACCACCTCCCTGACCCCACTGCATCCAATTTTGGGCCCCCCTGAAAAAACAGGCAAGTAGCCAAGCAGAAGATGGTGAAGAGAAGCTTGCCAGGAGGTCACGAATAGCTTAATAGGTTTATTCAGCCACATAATGAAAATATTCAAACAAACATCACAAAATTCCCAAAGCTAGTGACGTGACAAGAGAAGATGATAAGACAGATCTATGGCAAAAGAAGTAGTGGAGGGGAAAGATATCTGTATCGATGAAAGTATATTTGTGCAGACCTTGAGACATACTAACACCACTGTATTCAAAATTGGTCTGATCTCAGCTAAAATATTTTCTTATTCAAAACACCCCATTGGAAAATGGCTCTTAAGATACTGAGGGGTTAGAGACATGTTAGATGGGCAGGAGATGTAGAGCTGGGTTTGCCACCTGAGAGAAGGCCAAGAAGCAACATGGTACCCAGAGTTTAGAATTGGAGGGTAGTCATTGGAAGGAAGAAAGAGAATTTAATCCATGTTCCTCCAGACAACCAGGACATTACAAAGAGTCAGATCAGCCTATTGAAGAACTGTCCACAGTGTGGTAGGAATCCACTCTGGTGGGAAGCAGTGAGTTTCCTTCCCTGTAGGAATTTAAGCATCCCTTAAGTATTCTACAAAAAGGATGCTGGCTTATTATATGAAAAGGATACAGGTGTACTTGAGGGAGTGAATTTAGGGGGTGGAGCTAAATAAATTTTAAGGTGATTTCAAACTCTAAAATTTCATGATTTTATAAAGATCTGAAGAATAAAATAAAAGCAAAGACCAAGAGAGGAAGATGGGAAACTTCATAATTGACAATACTTTCCAGCATTCAGTCAGTTATCAAAGTAAAAATAAAGACAGATTTGACAGGACCTAAAGTCTGGCACCAGGAACTGATTTTATTAACCAGCACTCTTTTCCTAACTTGACAGTAGCTCCTTCACAAATGCTTATTTTGGAATAGAATGCAAACAGATGAAGTTATCCTTGCCTGTGTCAAATACCTCAACCTTCCCAGGAGATGGGAGGAGACATTCACAAAACTCATTGAATTCCCCAAGACTGGGGAACAACTCATTTTTATTTCCCAGATGACACTGAATAGGATGTCTAGCAGCCTCTCTACCTTATCTAATACCCAGGTTCCAGTTCTGGCTTCTAGGAGGACCTGTAGGCACCTCAAACTCACTAGCTTTGAGTCTGAACATAGGATCTTCTCCAGAACCCTGAGGTTATTCCAGTGACTTTTTTCTTTTTCTTTTTTCTTCAGCAAAGGCAGCAACTCCTACCCAGAAGACTGGAGGTCATCTTAGATGTATCTCCACCTCCTCCCCATGCCCCTCCCTGTAGGCAATCTATCACTAAACTGCTCTTTTGCCTCTTGAGTTGGTTTCAAATACCTCTGTCTAGCCTAGGCCACATCTCCTCCAGATATCTCTATGCTTGCTGAAACTGTCTCCCTGTATCCCTTCACTTCCCACCAATGTGTAGCCAGAATCATTGTAAAACACAAATCTGACCATATAGCTCCATGTTCAAAGCCTTTTCGTGACTTCCCATTGCTCTTAGATTAAATGCCAGAATACTTGTGGTGGCTATTCCTTTCCAGGTCCATTCTCCATCCTTTCCACCCTGCTCTGTGCTCCAGGAGGCTGATGTGTATGAGCTCTATCAGTGAGCTCTCCTATCCTCTGGATTTTGGTTCGATTTGACCAACAGGTCAAAGGGGTGAAGGGACACTGGCAGGAGGTCAGAGTGGCAGACAAGCATACGGTTGGGGTATTTATTCTTTATGCTTTCAGTTCTCTCCCTTCAGGGTCTATATGTGCTCTTTGTCCTTCAATAAAGGTCACACCTAAATTCAGTTGGTCCTGTCCACACAGATCTCTTCAGGTTCTAATACCTCTCCATCACTTCCCCCCTCAGATAATTGTGCCCCACTATTACCAGCCCTGGGAAACCAGACTACCCCTTATGTCTTTTCTCTGCCCCGCCCACATCTTTTAAATAGTCCTCAAACATCACTCTTTCAGTGAAACTATTCTGGACCCTCCTGCAAGAGTCAGATCTGCCTAATAGAAGCTTTTGTCATGCCTTCTCTTCTTCACAGCACTCACCATAGAATTAAATGATTAATTGTATAATAGACTGTCTAATATCTGTCTTTCCTGCTAGAATGAGGGTAAGGACCATCCTGTATTAGCCATCCCCAAATCCCTAGGACACTTACACATAGGTGCTCAGTAATTATTTATCAAATAAGAAGGTTGGTAAGAGTGGGGAAGAGGGATAGGTAGAGAGGAAGGCCAAGGCAGGAATGAAAGAGCCCCAGTCAGACTGACCAGAGCCATCACAAACCAAAAACTTCCACACTACAAGGCCAAGAAGTGAGGGCAGCATTGACTGTCCTCTAATTGTCATAGAAAATTTGGGGGAGGTATGACATCAAAAAATTGTTTGGCAGGATACTTTTCACAAGGAGATTGTCAAAGAGAATATCTTCAGTTAAATGTGTTTTCAAAATGTGAAGTTTATACCCCAAAGAGTAAGTCATTTTCTGTTACTGCACACAAAGCCACCACATAGCAACTTGGCTGGAGTTGACATAGGTGTTGCTTTGAGTTATTTGCAAAAGAGAAATGGTGTTTTTCCTTCAAGACTCAAATATCAATATTTTTCAGAAAACAAAAAACCCACATACTTAGTTTCTTATTAAGCATTGCTTGTTAATTATCAGTTCATATCAAAGAAGAGATTAGGGCTTCCCTGGTGGCGCAGTGGTTGGGGCTCCCCCTGCCGATGCAGGGGACATGGGTTCATGCCCCGGTCCGGGAAGATCCCACATGCCGTGGAGTGGCTGGGCCCGTGAGCCATGGCCGCTGAGCCTGCGTGTCCGGAGCCTGTGCTCCATAACGGGAGAGGCCACAGCAGTGAGAGGCCAGTGTACCGCAAAAAAAAAAAAAAAAAAAAAAAAAGAAGAGATTAATTGAAGTGTCTCATTCCAGACTCCTGCCAAGCAGCGAAGAGTGGCCACAGTTAGCCCTGGAACCTATGCTGAACTCTGGCAAGTTTCTCCTGTTACGTGGCTGTGAGAGGAGAAAGGACACTCAGAAGAAGCATCACCAGAGAGCACAAGGTCGAGGTTAGGAAACCAGTCCAGCATGCGGTTGTCAGCTCAAACGGTGATGGACAAAGGCTGAGGCGAAACGAAACAAAACAAAATCAAACAAACAAAACCAAGCAAGATGATGACCAAGGGAGAGATGGTACGTGAGGCAATGTGCAGCAGGCAGAGGGAGAAAAAGGAGAGATAATTACAGAGTGGAAGTGGAGGAGGTTGCTAAAGCCCTTTATGTGGCTCTTTTGCTGTTGGCTTGGATGTCTGGGAGATCTATGGCGAGCAACAGCCATGTTTTCTCCAACCACAACTGGTGAGACCCGGGATGGGGCAAAGGAGGACGAGCAAGAGGATGACGGAGAGAGGACTGCAATGAACCACAACCTTCAGCTGCTTTACCGTCTGTAGCTCCTTGAGCTTAATAAGCCTCTTCTGGTGCCTCCCATGGTGGGTGAACATGGTGGAGCCCCTTTCCAGAACATCAAAGTTGTCTTTACACTGATCATCACCTTATACAGATATCAATGCTTCTTAATCCGTAATGCACAGATCAATCACTTAGGGACCTAGTTAAAATGCAGATCCTAATTCAGTGGGTCTCAAGTGGGGCCTGAGATTCTGAATTCTAATGCATTCATATTTGAATACAGGTGGTATGAATACTGCTGGTCAATGGACCACACTTAAGGAGCAAGGTCCCAAACTACACACATGATAGGCATTTTCCAGTGAGTGGCACTATCTCAGCATGGCATCTCTATTTCATTCCTCATCTACCACAGAGACTGTAATCTGGCTGCTGAGAGGCAGTTGAATGCCTTGAAAATTGTTAGGATTAGTGGCTAACAGTAGAAGATCACACATAAAAATTCAGACTATGAGCTTCTCTTGGAAGATAAGAAGATCTAGCAACGTTGGACCACGTTCCCCTCATGGAAGCAACCCATTGGAACTGAGCGGTGGCTGCCTGCTTCCCTACCTGACCACAGTCTGAGCTACTCTTACATCTAGCTGGCTTCAATCTTTACATCCCCTACTGCATCCCCCTCTGCATTTGTGTCTGTGAATTCTGCTATATTAGTCTGAACTGAGATGCACCCCGTATTTTGAAAGAGAATTTTGCTTCCAGTCAAGTCTTTTTATTTATCAACACATTTCTCCATTTTAGAAAGCTATATCCCTGGTATTAAGGATGCAGACAAGTTCAGAAAGAACATGTTTTCTATGGCAAGGTGGCCTTATCCACTTGCAGATAAAGACAGAAAAATGATTAATTGAATAAACAGTGGCGGGGTTAGTAGGTCCACATGTCACAATGTGGATGTAACATTCTCAAGGGGTAAGAATTAAGCAGCTAATCATGTTCAGTGATGACTGAAGGATCCAGATGGTGATGGAAAGTTCAAGCCACAGAAGTTGAACATCGAATAGGTTATGGGGAGTTAAACGGGAGAAGAGAATGACTGAAGCTAAGAAGAAGGAAACAAAAGCGCAGTCCAGCTAAGCCATTTCTTAGGAATTGGCAAGTTTACAAGCCTCTGACTAAGAACAAAAAAGAAACATTCAGAGAGAACAATATAAAGCTGAAATAACTCCTTTTTGCTCCTTGCCATCTTGGGATGTGCAAGCTCGCCTACTGGTTTGATTTGCACTGTTTACTTACATTTTTCTGTTCTTCTCACATATTTCTCTCTCCCACATATACACACATATTTGAGAAGAAACTCAGGGGAAAATGTTTTCCTTGCATAATGCTTTCTTGTTTTTGTTGAAATGGTATCCAACAGAGTGCTTGCAGAGTGAACGTTTCTGCCCCTGCTAGGGAATCAAGAGCTTTGAATGAAAAGCACAGGCAGCAAAGTGCCAGTGAGACTGGATCAGGCTCAGTTACGTCCCTGCTGTACCAGCACCCCTCACCTGGAGCTGAACCCCTCATGGGGTGAAATGCCTGGGCTCCACTCCTTCCCAGCTCATTCCCACTTACCACCTGGACAGGCAGGTTCTGCTATTGCTCTCCAGCCCTTCATAGCTCTCCTACAAGTGGCCCATGCCCAGCCCTGCAGCAGCTCACCTGGGTCAGCCCACCCTGGTGGTATCTCATGGATTAAAAATGTCCTTATCACTTCTCATCTTATAAAAATGATTTAATCTTGAATTCCATTCCTTAGGATCCTGCTTTCTGAGTTTAAAGGTGAGAACTGAATATAGGGGAAAGAGCATTTGACTCGTCATAAACTCTGGGTTCAACTCCAAGCGCTGCTATTTAGTAGCTGTTTAAACTAGGACAGCTCAGCTTCTCAGAAACTCAGTCTCCTTCTCTGTGAGATGAGGATAACAACACCGACTTGGAAGGCTGTTACACAGCAGGTAGCCAAACAAATGGCTGTTGAATCTTAAAAAGATTTTTGAAAATCCATGCTAATGTGTTCATGGACATTAATTTCTTAATGTGTTCTTTCAATTCGCATTTGCTTCTTTATAGAACGTAGTGCACGTTACTGAGAGGCTCTAACTGTGGAAATTTGTATTCCATGGCGGATAAAGGGCTCAGAGTTTCCTCCTGCAGACAGGTGACTTGCCACCTTCTATTTTACAAGATCTTGGGCAGGACTCGTAGCTCCCTCAAGGCACCTCCATTCCTATGGGGTGACGTCTGGGCTGCAGCAGCCCAGGGGCACCAGATGCACAGGCATGATGCTTGATGATGATAAAGTAAATTGTAAATTTAAACCCTGTTTTTACTTGGGAAAAAAGTCCCTTTTCTTGTGTCTTTAATAAAAACACAAGCAACCACAACATATCCTTTAGCTTTCAAATAAGCCCTTTCAGGAATGGGAGAAATTAGTTTACAAGACAGTTTTGGATCTTCAGCTTTTAATTATCTTTGCCCTAATTAATCTAGTCACTATTTTATTTGAGTATGTGCTTGTTTTTCCTAACAGGGAGATGGTGAGAGTCTTAACAATGTGGAAGACGTGGTACTGGAGAAATACGAGTCCCTATTTTTACTTGAAAATAAAGTATATGCAAATATATGTGTGATGTTCCTTGTTGAATAACATGTCAGGCTGATAAAATTGCACCTTGGTACTTGCTGTTTCTTTCACATGGAATACCCTCTACCTCCACCACTCCCACCCTTGGACAGCCCCTGAAGTAGTGCTACTCGTTCTTCAAGTTTTAATTCAGGGGCTGCTATCTTTGGGAAGCCATCTGGACCTGTCCACCGTTTACACTGGGTCTTCCAAGGTAGCGTTCTCTCCTTCTTTCTCCTATCCGTGATTCCATGGTAGATGTAGCTTATCTTGTCGTTTGGTAACATTTGTTTACTTGTTGTTACTAGGCTGTGTATGCCCTCTGCAGACACCATATTTAATTCTTCTCTTATCTTCAATACTTAGCACAGTACCTGCCCTTTAACAGGTGCTGAATAATTGCTTGTTGAAAACACTTATGATAAATGAAAAAAATGGAATACTCTGGTAGCTGTATTGAACTATCTCCAATCTAGTCCTGTGTATGCCCTCTTGTCATTCTGGGATATCACCTTCCATTTTTCACTCAGCCACCCGTATGTGTGTAGGTCAAACATGGTAATACTTTCAATCAGAGGATCAGAGGCCCTCCTACGTGGAGACTCCTTGAAGTTCCCTCCTGAAAAACTGCTTCTACTATTGCTCCTACTGTAGAGTAGATGCCCAATAATTATACAATTAAATAAATAATCTACTTTTCTTCTCATGCTTGGCTGTAATTCCTAACCCTAAATAACTGGCAGTATTTTTAAAAGGCTTCCAAATGAATGTTCTAAATTAAACCCAATTGATATTTGTAAAGATTCTGATACACACACAAACCAATGTGCCACACTTGGGTTCTCTACTGGAATTATGAGGCAGATATTCCAAGGGTTCTATCCATATAGCTATACACATGATAAATGTTTTGAAAAAACAAAAGAGATTTCTACCTAGGCCCAGGGTTTTTCTTTGCTGTTCTTTGCCCAGCAATCAAAGTCAGGACTAACTGTGAGGCTGGAGGCCACCTGAGGAGGAGGCATTTGGCTGCCAACGACTCGGGTCTCACTTGCTGAGCAAAGAACAAATGAGCAGGTGAGGAGTTTTACTTTTTTAAATTCAAGCCAGATGTACAGAGATGTCAGGAAATCAGGCTCTCCTGCCAGTATAAGCCTCCTCAAAAGGTTTAGGCCTAGGTCTCCTAGGCCTATGGGTGTCCATTCACACCCTTGCAGGGATAACTGCAAAGAGCCAGTATCCCTTTCAACCTCCACCTTCTGTTGCTTCCAACAGCCTCGGTTTCCCCCTCATTTCCACCCCCGTCTCTGAGGAACACAGGTAGCCTTCAATGGGAAAATGCGCAGAGCATTAAAAAGTGCCTTCTTAAGTTCTCATGTTCAAGTCTTTTCTAGGTCCAGTTTAGGAAGGCAAAAGAATGGGTAAATGAAAATGTTAGCTGTCTAGGTACAGGAAGAATTGATTTAATATTTTGGGGCTATAACCCATGTATAGTTCAGTCCTTAAGTATTTTCCTTAAGCTTTATCTTTGTTACAAGAACAAAGTCCAGGTCATCAGACATAATTTTTGAACCTAAAAATGTCCCAACAATACCTCTTCAAAATCCTCCCTTACATCTCCCACCTGCTGCAATCACATGCCACATCCTCAGAGATTGTGGGAGGAAGCTATAGGAGAGGCCTAAGTCAGAAACCCCTCATGTGGGCAGACAGAGGGAGGAGAAATGCTAGCAACTTCCGTTCATTAATCCTCTTAATGGCATGGTGGAAAGAAACAGAAGTGGTGAGTTCTTTCTTTAGATATCAGTTCAATTACCACTTTTTTGGAAAAGCTATCTTTTACTCCCTGACTATATAAATTCCCGCTATTAGATTCTTCTCAGCACTTATCAGTGTTATGATTCTACATTTATTTGAGTAGGTCTTTTATTAATGTCTATCTCATTGAATTCAAGTTCCATGAGGAGAGGAAATATGCTCTTTTATTTTTTGTCCTCATCAATGTATCCCCAGAACCTAGACAATACTGAGTATCTAAAATAAGAGTTAAATATTATAATGCTATCAACATGTTATCAACAGAAGATTGTTAAACGAATTAGAATTCATCCACAAAGCCTTTAAATAGAAGGAGGAAGCTCTTCTTCATACACTAATATTGAAAGATCTCTAAGCTATGTTGTTGAGTTAGAAACAAAAGAGGAGGTGGAAAAGGTATGTTCTACTATAAAATAAATAATCCAATGTCTAACTGAAAAAAAAAAAGTGGTGAGTTTCCACTTTCTGAATCTGAGGATGCCTGTGAAGGTGTAGGAAAGGAATCTCTGGAGAAGGAGATAGTTAATAAGAAGAGAGTGGAGGGGGGCTTCCCTGGTGGTGCAGTGGTTGAGAACCTGCCTGCCAATGCAGGGGACATGGGTTCGAGCCCTGGTCCGGGAAGATCCTGCATGCCACGGAGCAACTAAGCCCGTGCACCACAGCTGTTGAGCCTGCGTGCCACAACTACTGAAGCACGTGCGCCTAGAGCCCGTGCTCTGCAACAAGAGAAGCCACAGCAGTGAGAAGCCCGCACATAGCAATGAAGAGTAGCTCCCGCTCGACAAAACTAGAGAAAGCCCGCGTGCAGCAATGAAGACCCAACGCAGCCAAAAATAAATAACTAAATAAATAAAAAGAAGAGAGTGGAGGGGAAGAGCTGAAAGTGTGTCTCAATCATCCATCCCAGGTCCCGGGGAAAGGCCTTGTTACAGTGGCTGTGGAGGTAGGTAACTCCCCTCCAGCCGCATCCCCCTAACTTCTTCCCAGCAGCCCAGGCTTTATAGAGTCCCTTGGGTAGAAGTGAGGCACTGAATCACTGGTGGTTGTGGTTGTATGGCTCAGCGGTGGTGGAGACTGAGGAGGAGGGAGGAGGGCGAGAAATCCCCATACAGTAGCAGCTCAGCACAAGGAGAGAAAGTGGCCAGCCCTTTCTGAGGTGACCTTTAACACCGAGGGTTGGATGGACATCAGACAAAGACCAGATGAAGAAGAGCCCAGAAAAACATTTTTTAAACGGAACGTTTGCTTTTGTGTCTCAGCAATCTGACAAGTCAGTGTCTAAAACAAAAGTATTATTGAAAACATGGCCTTTACGAAGATTTTTGTGAGCCAAAACAATTTTTTTAAGTGAATGAAGGAAAGCAGTATCATGTTAAGTTTTAAAGAATCTGATGAATGGAGGGGTGGGGGGTATGATGGGGAAATAAGGTGCAATTTCGCCAGGTGTAAATCTGGTAACACTCTCCTTCCTCCTGAATTCAACAGTTTTCTGGGCTAAAATGAGTCGTAGTCATCAATAAAATTGATGGCACACCCTAGGGCCAAGCCAGTGTACCGAAGGTCTGGCTTCCTGGAGTCTCACACAAACTGCAGAATCACATAGAATGCAGGTTTCCCTCTCTCTCTCTTGGTCAAAAATTCTCTGGCCTTAACTTTTTTTTCCTTTTGTTCCCCTTCTTTGGGAAGAGGACATTTTCTTTTCACTCCCCAACTCCCCTCCAATTTCCTTTGCATTTTTGGTCAATTTTGTCTTCAGTGGCCAGTAAATAGTCTCTGTGTTATGTTTCCAAGACCATTTTCTGTTTATTTATCCATTCTCTATTCCTAAGGACCAATTATTTTTGAAAACTGGTATTTCAATATTTGCTGAGTACAAACAGGGCTCAGAACACCAATAACTTCACTGTCTCCTAACATTCTCCCCAGCCTCCTCACTATAGTTTGACGATTACTGTCCACTTCACTCCTAGCTAGTCAACCCTGCAGGCTGGTTGAGTTCTGGTACCCCTACAGATAGATAAACCCAACAACACATAAATCTGCTCTGAGTTTCAGTATCTGCCTTCTTTATGTGATAAAAATAATATGTCTTCCTGGTATGTGATTGATGGAACAAAGATTGCTTTTAGAAATCAACAAACCAATAAGCAGAAAACAAAGCAAAACAAAACAAAAAAACCCTGTGTTCCTGAAAACCACAGTCAGGAGAAAAAATTGGTCAGACTCTTGCACACAGAGAATTAGAAGCTAAACTCCAAAAACAAGTGTCCTGGGTAGAGAGACCCAAACCTGCTATTGCCTCAAGTTTAAGTCCACCAGAAGGCCAGGATGGTGATGCATGGGGCCTCTATTTCCTGTATACAGGTCCCTGGGGTTTTAGGGAGGAGATAATGTTCATATTTTTCATGTTAATCCAAAGAATGAAACATTTTCTAGTCAGAAGGCTAGACTAATGGGTTGGTTGCCCAATGGAAAATGTGTGTTTCAATGACATTTTCAGAGGGCTGCCTCTATATTGGACTCAACTCTCTATATTGGACTCGACTCACAGGAAGAATATTCCCTGAATCAGTTGACATTTCTAAATTATGCACCTTTTATAACATAAATAACTTGAAGTAGAGCAGTCGGTAGGTCGGTTATCCAGAAAAGGTGACCAATCTAACACTTTACCACCTCAGTCACCTGTCCAAGTGTGTCCTTGGTCCAAAAGCATCCACACCACCTGGGAGTGTGTTAGAAATGCAGAATCTCAGGCCCCTCCCCAGACCTGCTGGCTTGGAATCTGCATTTTAACAACGTTCACAGGTGATTAGAATTTGAGAAGTTTAACCTGTGAAAGTATGAGAAGCCTAATGAAGAAAAATAAAACACCCTTAATGGTCAGAGAAGCTAGAATAATGTCTAAATAATTGCCCAATTATTTACTGGAGATGGAAGCTTTACCCTTGCTGGAATTGAAGACCACTGTGGAGATCTCTTTTCCTCTGTCTTCACTTGCTGTCTCATTTCCTGTTTGAGTTGTAACTTTCTGGAGATTTAACTTTTTGGAAAGCCACCTTTGAGTAAAGGAGACCGGCCAGCAGGGGAGATGATGGACAACTGAGGACAGTCTCTTGCAGCTATATCCTGGCTAGAAAACATCAATTAACATATTTCTCAAACTGAACCAAAAAGTAGCTCCTTCAAATTATTTCAAATTATTGAAATAGACTGAAATAAAACTCCATTGATTGCTTCTGATGAGAGGATCCTAATATGCTAAACACCAAAAACATTAACTTTTATGAAAATGTGTTTGGTGAGTGAAGCCAGACATTTTACCTACCACAGAGTAATTACAGACTTCCACACCAGTGGTGGTCCCACGGACTTGAGCACTCACTCCTCACAAGTAAAATATAAAGGCAAGACACCAGAAGGGCCTTTAGAGGTCAGGTGGTTCAAGCTCCTCATGTTATAGTTGGGAAAACCAAGACAGAGGGTTAGAAATAGAGTCCGTACAAGAAAGAGCCCAGGCCTTGTATGTATTGCTTAATCCATGCCTCTTCTCATCCCAGCACTGCCTGCCCCTAACCCCCGTGATTCTTGAGTATGTTACTATCTTGCTGCTGAATTTTTTCAGTGTCCATTTTCCCCTCTCCCATTATGGCATAAGGGCTTTGAAGGCAGGAAATGTGTCTTGTCCTTTATCCTGCCCAGTGATTAGGAGAAAGTTAGAAATACAGAGCTAATCAATGTTGCCTAGGGTGAGGATGAGGGTGACTGACTGCAGAGGGACACCATGGAAACTTTTGGGATGAGGGACACATCCTTCATAGTGATTGAGGTGGTGTTTAAATGGGCATACATTTGTTAAAGGTTATCTGACTGTAGACTTAAAATGGGTGCCTTTTATTGTATGAAAATTACACCTTGATAAAGTTCATTTTAAAAGGTAAAAGAAAAGATCATCAGACATAGATATCACACATAATGATACCACATCATTAGATTTGTGCTTGCCCCTGAATACAGTCTGTGACATGTTATTTCAGTGGATAAGCTACTTGTCCATGAATAAACTATAATAAAAGTATATTCAGATAGGAGTCAAGGAGAGGTGAACTCTGGCTTTTGTAGTCAGAATTTTAAAAAGTATTGACCCAGTTAATTGAATAAGGTCTTCAGAGACTGAAAAAAAATCCACCTCCTTTCTAAAACGCTTAAGGAAAATACTCTGGGAGAATATGGTTGACTGGAAATATAATAACAAAGATAGCAGTTATCTTTACTTAATTCTCAAGGAATCCATCTTTCCAGCATAAAGTATAAAGGACTCATCCCGGTGCCTCAAGATTGGACTTACTGCATCAGTTGGACTATTTAATAATCACTTGAGGATTGAGATGAATCACAGAAGATTTTAAACATAAAAGACCCTGACCCCCAAAAAACTCCTGAGTAATTGGAAAAAAGAAAATGAATAATAAAAAAAGAAGATCCACCAGAGGGCAGACAGCAAAAGCAAGAAGAACTATAATCCTGCAGCCTGGGGAACAAAAACCACCTTCACAGAAAGATAGACAAGACGAAAAGGCAGAGGGCTATGTACAGGATGAAGGAACAAGATAAAACCCCAGGAAAACAACTAAATGAAGTGGAGATAGGCAACCCTCCAGAAAAAGAATTCAGAATAATGATAGTGACGATAATCCAGGACCTTGGAAAGAGAATGGAGACAAAGATCGAGAAGATGCAAGAAATGTTTAACAAAGACCTAGAAGAACTAAAGAACAAACAGCCAGAAGAATTAAAGAACAAACAACTAGAGGTGAACAATATAATAACTGAAATGAAAAATACACTAGAAGGAATCAATAGCAGAATAACTGAGGCAGAAGAACGGATAAATGACCTGGAAGACAGAATGGTGGAATTCACTGCTGCGGAACAGAATAAAGAAAAAAGAATGATAAGAAATGAAGACAGCCTAAGAGACCTCTGGGACAACATTAAACGTAACAACATTCGCATTATAGGGGTCCCAGAAGGAGAAGAGAGAGAGGAAGGACCCGAGAAAATATTTGAAGAGATTATAGTCGAAAACTTCCATAAAATGGGAAAGGAAATAGCCACCCAAGTCCAGGAAGTGCAGCGAGTCCCATACAGGATAAACCTAAGGAGAACCACACTGAGACACATGGTAATCAAATTGGCAAAAATTAAAGATGAAAAAATTTTGGAAGCAGCAAGGGAAAAATGACAAATAATATACAAGGGAACCCCCCTAAGGTTAACAGCTGATTTCTCAGCAGAAACTCAACAAGCCAGAAGGGAGCGGCATGATATATTTAAAGTGATGAAAGGGAAGAACCTACAACCAAGATTACTCTACCTGGCAAGGATCTCATTCAGATTCGAGGGAGAAATCAAAAGCTTTACAGACAAGCAAAAGCTAAGAGAATTAAGCACCACCAAACCAGCTCTACAACAAATGCTAAAGGAACTTCTCTAAGTGGGAAACACAAGAGAAGAAAAGGACATACAAAAACAAACTGAAAACAATTAAGACAAACAATAAATGCTGGAGAGGGTGTGGAGAAAAGGGAACCCTCTTGCACTGTTGGTGGGAATGTAAATTGATACAGCCACTATGGAGAACAATATGGAGGTTCCTCAAAAAACTAAAAATAGAATTACCATATGACCCAGCAATCCCACTACTGGGCACATACCCAGAGAAAACCATAATTCAAAAAGACACATACACCCCAATGTTCACTGCAGCACTACTTACAATAGCCAGGTCATGGAAGCAACCTAAAATGCCTATCGACAGATGAATGGATAAAGAAGATATAGTACATATATACAATGGAATATTACTCAGCCATTACAAGGAACGAAATTGGGTCATTTGTAGAGACGTGGATGGATCTAGAGACTGTCATACAGAGTGAAGTAAGTCAGAAAGAGAAAAACAAATATCGTATATTAACGCATATATGTGGAACCTAGAAAAATGGTACAGATGAACCAGTTTGCAGGGCAGAAATAGAGACACAGTTGTAGAGAACAAACATGGACACCAAGGCGGGAAAGTGGCAGGGGGGTGGTGGTGGCTGTGGTGAGATGAACTGGGAGATTGGGATTGACATGTATACACTAACATGTATAAAATGGATAACTAATAAGAACCTGCTGTATAAAAAAATTAATTCAAAGAAAAAAAAATAGAAGCTGCCTCCCTAATTATAGTGTAAACAACAAAAAAAGGCCTAGAGTTTTAACATGACAAAGGAGAAACAAACTTTAATTAACACTGTCAGGTACATAGCAGATATTCAATAAATATTTGTTGTCTGATAAGCAGGAATAAAAAAAAACAATTTCTGAGTACTTTGAGAAGAGGATACAACTGTCTAAAATCTTATCTTTATTTCTAACCAAGGTAGCTCAAACACAGACTGCGTATTATCCAAATATAAAAGGTGAACAGTAAAGAAAATCTGCGTTATCAAATGCTTTCTCTGTAAGTGCTACTTGGGGCATCAATGGAACCATTGTTACGTTTTAAAATCCAACTTCAGTGATTGGATTGGTATGTTGTGCTGTTTGTTTGTTTGTTTGTTTGCGGTACGCGGGCCTCTCACTGTTGTGGCCTCTCCCATTGCAGAGCACAGGCTCCGGACGCGCAGGTTCAGTGGCCATGGCTCATGGGCCCAGCCGCTCCGCGGCATGCGGGATCTTCCCGGACTGGGGCCCATACCCGTGTCCCCTGCATCGGCAGGCAGACTCTCAACCACTGTGCCACCAGGGAAGCCCTGTTGTGCTGTTTGAATTATAAAATTTAGAGTTAAAATATATCCCTATCCATGCATTAGCCTATGCGGACCAAAGATTCTCTGGCCAGTCTTTAGCCTTGACACTTGTTTCTCTCACTATTATTAGATTACTCTTAGTGAATCATATTTTATTTACTACCATGGGAAAAGGCTTCTGCTTCTCTCCTGCCAAAATTTTATGGCTAGCAGGCTCATCTTCCGTAACAAATTATATCTTGGCTTCAAATTTGTATAGTAAAGAAAAAAAGACAGCTGAGAAAATAAAACAGATTAATTCACTGAGTGCTTTCCCTTCACAGATGAAGAAAACGCTTTAGACAGTGACCCACCTTGGGCTATTACTTCTACTTGCCTCTATGAGGTCTGTTAGTATTGGATTATTCATCTATGTCAATAGATTCAATCATTTGGCTAATATTAATTTATTTAACAAATATTTATTGATGACTATTTTGTGCCAGGCGCTGTCCAGAGGAGTTACCATGTCCCCATGCCTCCTAAATTGAATTTATCCTCATGCTTTCCTATATTTCCTGCACAAATTTTTATTTCTTCTCCATATTCCTCTATATCTCATACTGTCCCTTAAAGTTGTTTTTAAGTCTTCAGTTATTAGTTGATGGAGCTGTTATTAAACAATTAATGGGAGACAGCCACATTTCTAAGGACTGTGGCTATTCTGGGCCAGGCATTCAGGGTAAGGTGTGAGCAAACCAACATGGTGCTGTCCTCTTGCAAGTTTACAGAACAAAAGAAGAGACAGATATTTAATGAGCAAATAGCATGGTGACTTCTTGTGGTGAGGATGCTACGAAAACCACAATATCAATGATGGAGAACAAATCAAAGTACGATGGAGGAGAATGGATAGAGGAATCAAATAAAGCACTGTTTAAGCTGAAATCTGAAGGATGGAAAGGAGGAAGTCATGTAAAGATCTGGAAGGTGATCATTGCAGGCAGGAGGACCAGCACGGACAAAGACCTCGAGGCAAGGGATATAGCGTATTCTAGGACCTTGAAGGAAGTGGAGCAAAATGGATGAAGGGGACAGAGGGGTGCGGTAAGCTTGGAGAGGAAAGCAGAGCCTTGACAGCCATGGTAAGGTATTTGGATTTCATCTGAAATACAGGAGAGTCCACCGGAGGATTTCAAGCAGGGATGAGGAGGTAGGCGGTCTGAGTTACATTTTAGAACGTTGCTGTGGCTGCTAAGCAGAAGTGCAAGGTCATGAAGGAGGCCCTCACCGTATCCAGGTGAAGAATGATTTGCTCAGAGTTGGGAAGTGGCAGTGAGGATGGAGCAGGGAGAATATTAGAGATGTATTTAGAAGGAAGAAATGGCCTCAATGAACTCTTGATTCATTGGATAAGTGGGTAGAGGTATGGAAAAATCAAGGATGACTATCAAGGTCTAGTCTTAATCGAGTAGATTATAGTTCCAATAACTGACGTGGTGAAGATATTTTGCAGGAAGCTGATGATCGTGACATGGTTGAAAAATGTTTTTTGGTCAATGTCCTATCCTTATAATATAAAGGCATCCATAATCTGGTCGCTGCTTACATATTTAGACTCATCTCTTTCCCCTCTTGCCTCATAACTTATGTGACACCAACACCTAATTCCCTCTACCACCAGGCAGTTCCTTACCTCTACACCCTTGTTCATGCTCTTCCCTCTGCCTGGAATGTCCTTCCTTCATCACCTAGCCAACTCCTTCTACTTTTTAAAACTTAGCTTATACATCATCTCCCTAAGGAAAACTTCCTTGATCCTCAGTCTGAGTGCCACTCTATTGAGCTTCCAAATTTATACATTATTGTGTTGGCTCTGGAATACAACAGACCTGAGTCTGAATCCACACTACTTGTTATTTTAGCTGTGAGGTCTTGGAAAAGTTACTTGACCTCTCTGTGCCTCAGTTCCTCTTCTGTAAAATCAGAATAATAATATTCTATTATTGGTATGCTGTGAGGCATACATCATATAATTGAGGTAGAGTGCTACCACAAGGTCAAGGCTCTTCAAACATTAACTCTCCTCACTCCTGTCCATGCGTCTATCTCTTCCACTGGTCCGGGCCTACTGGAGAGTAGGGATTAAAACTTGAAATTGTATCTGTGGATCCTAAAACTCCTGGGCACATGGGAGACACTCAACATACATATAATCAATGAAATTCAAACTCCTCAAGACTGCATACAATACCTTTATTGGTCCGTAAGCCCTCTCCATCTTGTCACCTCATACTGCTCTCTCATCCACTTCTCTGTGCCACCCCCACAATTCACCTCATTGTACCTTCTTGCACCCTAGAAGATTCTCACCTTAGATGCCCTCTTCTTCTGGGGTTCCCTCTTTTTCTTGGTCCTTCTATCTGGAAGTACCTTCCCAACTTGGAAACTCCTACTATTACTTACCATTCAGAATCAACAGAAATACTATCTACTCTCTATACGTGGCCAAGCTCCCCGCATTGTATCCCTCAAGGATTTCACCTGTGTACATACTTTTATGGTAATGTTTTCTATTGTATGATAGGTATGTGTTATGTGTGTGTTTTCTCTTCTATCCTGTGGGCTCCTTAGGTACGAATCCTGGTATTTATCTCCGTATCTTGTTCTTCAAACTGTATCACATATAGTAAGTGGTTGATTACATAAATGTTTTCAGAATCGAAGTGCACATGTTAAGGCCAAGTGTGGTGGCCTTATATAATTCCAACAATCACAACCAGAAAGAGGATCACAAAAACTTCAGGGAGCATACTCACTGTTGGACCACCTTTGAAAGGGAGGTATTTTGGAGACTTTGGCATGACTGTGTAACTCAAGAGCAAGGATTAGTCTTATAACCCATCTTCCATCATTCCTCAAACCTACCTTCTTTCCCTTGCAGCATCTAAATAAGTAAACTGTCTTCCTTTTTTGTTCACCATTCTCTGAGATTCTCTTATGATGCAGACAGTCCATTTCTACGTAGCCTGCCTTTCTGAATGGATTTACATATAGGGGTGAAGCAGTTGGGCTTTCCTTACTACCTCTCTTCGCTTTTTCAGTTCCTACTCCCTGAAACATACTTTCTGCTGGGCAAGTTCTAATCAGTCTCTGTATGTCCTACTCTACGTCCGACCTGGAGATTAGAGCTCATCACTACCCACTCTGGACTACCAAGACATTTTGTACATTCCTATCTTACAGGACATATCATACCATCCGTTAATAGGGTTATGAGCACTGCAAGGGAAGGGGCTATTTCCAATTCATCTTCATACCTTCAATGCTCATCTAAATGCCTGGTATACTGTAAGCACATAATAACTGATGGATGGATGGATGGATGGATAGATGGGTGGATGGACAGAGCAGAAGATAGAGCCTTGCAGACTAAGCCACCTGCCCTCCCCCAGACCTCTACTAAACTTTCAGAAAAGTTAGCATGACTTAAAAAAAAATCTGTCACTTAAGATGATATAGGTTGCAAGTGACGAAAAACCCCCACAAATCTTGATTCATATTGGCAATTTTCCAGCTCAGCCACTTTCACCTGATCAACATAGACTGTTTCCTTGTGGTCACAGCATGGCTGCAATATCTTGTTCCAACCCTTATATATAGACACAATAACTTTCAGAGATGAAAGGGCTATCTCCCCTTAGGAGAGAAGAAACCTTTCCCGGAAACCCCTCAGAGGCTTTCCCCACAAGCCTCATGGGCCAGAACTAGTTCACATGCCCACCAATCTCTGGCAAGGGGCCTAGTCATGCCTACAGAGATTTACTCTTGAACTAGGGAAGAGATCACCATCCTCAGAGCCATGTGGATAATGGCTAGATGCCTAAACAAAATAGGAGTTCTGGTAGCAAGGGTAGGAAGAGAGGATGCCGGGTAGACATCTGTTCCTCAAGCCAAAGTTCCCAATTGATTCCCTTATTCAATATGCATACCCAAACAAGTTTGAGTTTGAATTCTACTGCTCCTTCCTGGCCTGTGCAAGGTCTAGAAAGGGATGAGGACAGTGTTCCTGCTTGCTGTCAGCCCTCACTTCATTCCCTCAGTGTCTTGATTCTCGTACTCCACAGTTTGTTCTCACTCATCTTCCCACCTGTAGGCTCAACCACATAATGTGTCCTCAGACACACTCTGAGCTAGGAAGTGCTTGAATATACCTGTCCTCCTGTAATATCAAGCATTCTTACTGTTAAGATGACTTGTGATGCAGAGCCCCACAATGAATATAATACTCTTAAGATGCGAAAAAGTCCCCTTTGCTACACTCCTGACCCAGGATAGGTCCTTAGTGCCCAAGTTGCAGTCACCTTTCCATATCACCTTGCCCTTTTCTGAGGAGATCCTACTGTGTATTTTGCTCCAGTCATCTTTGAATGAAATCATTCCTTTCCAAGTGGTAACACATCCCCATGATCTGTTTGCTTCTATCACTCTCCAACTGTCAAAGCATGTGAGACATCACTTGAAATTGTGCTCCAGTGGCTCCTTTAAAGCACTTCTCTTGCCCGCCATCTGTTCAGCTATAGCAATATGCCCAGGAATTGCCTTGATGTCTTAGTCTGGTTCCCTCTCAGTGCATGACCTGCTGAACAGAGTTTATTTACATGGCTTCTGTTCTTGAGGATTGGATCTGCTCCAGGAACCCTGTGTTGGTTAGTGACTGGGAGCTGTAACTTGATGTTTACTGGAGCATGTGTCACCGATTCAGAGGATGAACTTGACGACAACAGAAGGCCCAGATCTCACACTTCAAAAGATAAACACACGGTGCCATGAATTTAAAATATTTCACTTTGTCTGAAACTTGGTGGCAGTTTATGCCTCTCTGTCAAAAATCCACAAGTCCCTTAATTTGGCCTCCTAAATTCTATTTCGCATATTATCTGTACATATCTTAATTTGAATGTAATCTGTGATCTAATCATGGACAATGTAGAGAGTTTACAAAGTGGGGCAACTCTTCATCATTCTCTCCTTATGTGACAGAGATCCCTCAGGTACCATTAATGACCCTTTTCTCATAAATGAATGTGTGTGTTTATGGCGTTAACCTCAAAGAAAGAGCTTTAGGCAACACTGCCTTCAGCTGCATGTGTGAATGTCTCAGAGAGACACATGGGAATTGTGAATGGGGATTCAAGGACAGCCACTGACCAGTTTAACTTCTCATTAACAGAGCCTTTGCTTAAATGTTTAATGTCCAGTTTTACAATAGACAAATCCACGCTTCACTAGAGTACTTTAACTTCTCATTAACAGAGCCTTTGCATAATGTTTAATGTCCAGTTTTACAATAGACAAATCCACGCTTCACTAGAGTCCATCTAAATACTTCATGAACCTCCTCCCTTGCCACACCTCCTGGGAATTCAAGGCACCGCTGAGTTATCTGCTCTAAAGGAATTTTGTTACTCACAGAAAATAACAATGACCAGTTTGTGAACTCCAGAGAAAGGAAATTTGGATCAGAGATAAGAAAAGTGGTAGAATATGACATGATAATCACTAGAACCAGTTCAGTCGGACCACATGGCTGTCTTCGACTGAATATGCTGAGCAGTCACTAGCACTTGGAATGGTGAAACAGGGCTAAAAAGTTATCAAAACCCTCAACTGACCTATCAGTTAGTAAAGACAACACTTTGCCATATTCTCTACATCAACTGGATATTTTATTTTTTCCCTAATTGTCTGTTCCGTGAACTATTATTACTTCTTTCAGGTTTCACTTTGGCTCAGCTTTTGGCTTTATAATTCTCAGATTTTGAACTTTAAAATCGACAAACGTTGGAGAGAAAATGGCTTTTGAGTTTTTCGCAAAAGCTTAGGTTTGGAATGTCAAAAGCAAAGGCCTTGAAGGATTCAGTCATAATGAATAGATATGGAAGGATATGATTTCAATCATATTCCAGGTTTTCCAATCCCTCTACCCTCAGCACCAAATCCAGATGAGGGACAGCTTTCCAGGCTAAATGGAGAGAAGAGATGGGGATGGGAGGAGGGGAAAGAAAAGACTTTACACATTGGTTCATCCCTGGCTGCATGTTGGGAGTGGGGATGGGAGGATAGATGCCACTCCTCGGGTAGACTTGGGGTATTTGAGAGCATAGGCTGTATGGATTGTTTTCTAGGTAGGTCCCAGTGAGGGCACCTACCTCACCCTGGTCACTGGTGGAGCATGCCTTGAGAGATGTCAGGTAGAAACAGAGGTGTGAGGTATCCACACACACAGGCCTAAGGCAACTTTTCCTAGATACCGTGGTGTGATTCTTGGCAAATAGGCAGATAGCCAGCAGAGCCAAGAGGTCTTGCTATACAAACAATGAGGACATGGTCATCAACTATTTGAACCAAAGATGAGAAACTACCCAGGATTCAGATCTAGCCATGGACTGTGGACAGAGGACAATGAAATAACAAATATCCTGACTTTCCATTTTTCTCCTAAATTCCAGGAGTCCAACACTGTGACTCCTGGAATTTAGAGAATCCCCAAGAAAAGAGAAAGAGAACATCTTGAACTGACTGAGGATAACTCGGATTGACTAATTAAAACCTTGAATTGATTTGAGATTAATGTAACTAGTCAAGATTTTGTTTTTGCCCCCAGGCATAATGGTGATTTGAATTATGGAAAACATAAAGTTACATGGCTTATATAACTGAGATTTTGACAGATTATATATATCTATAATTTATGGAAAAAAAAAGAAATATACAAAATAAACCCCAGGATAGTAGAATTATGTCTTATTTTTATTTCTTCTTCATATATTTTTTATTTTAAACATGTTTCAAGAGGCATGCAAACTTCAATATTGGAAATAAAACTATTAGTTACAAAAGAAAGAAGAATTTGACATAAGTGACCAGTTTGTGAGCATCAGAGAAATGAAACATCAATAAGAGAAGATCCTACCTAAGCCCTTCCTACTCTGCAAGCTGTTTAGAAACCCCGTGAGCACTTCTGTCCCAGGATGTAACGGGATGCGGTTGCTTACCTTAGGCCCTTTCCTTCCCACCTTTCTTGCTAGCAGAACCCTGAGTTTGTTCAGGTAGCCTCCCTTGGTGCACTCTGGGTGAGAGGCCGCATGCCAGGCCCAGGGATGAAGCAGGACAATCTAAGCCAATGAAACACGAGGGGAAATCTGCTAGGGGTGGGTGGGTATTGTGGAAAATGTTCCTTAGCTCTTAAAGGGAGACTCAAGATGGATAGAGTCCCCCTCTCAGCTTCTGGTCACTTGTGTGTGAGAAATGGCTGCCTGGAACTGTTTCAGCTATTGTCCAACCTCACAGCTATTGCCAGGAGGGGAGTCAGCTTGGTGGGAAGAGACTAAAGATAGCAGAGCAAAAAGATGAGAGGACACTGGCCTGGATTTAAGTTGCTCAGTTAACCAACTGTGAGAACTCCAGATGTCTGGTTATTTAAGACAGTAAATCCACTTACTGTTCAAGGCATTCTGAACTGTTGTTGTTGTTTTTTTTACTTGCAGCCCTGTTACATGGTGTACATACTTAGCACATGGTACGATCAATGATGACTGATTTACTTGTTTGTTTTCCACTTTCCATGAGTCCTTCCCTCATCCTGCCCTGCATCATGACCATCTTGAGAACACAGATTATGTATTATTTATTTATCTTTGTATGGCTGACCCAGGACTATGAAAATGTAGCTTATGCTATACAAAAATTATTCAGTCATAAAAAGGAGTGAAGTTCTAACACGTGCTACAACATGAATGAACCCTGAAAACTTATGCTAAGTGAAATAAGCCAGACACCAAAGAACAAAGATTGTATGATTCCACTTACACGAAATATCTAGAATAGGCAGATTCATAGAGACAGAAGGTAGATTAGAGGTTACCAGGGGCTTGGAGGAGGGAAGAATGGAGAGTTATTACTTAATGGTTACAAAGTTTCTATTTGGTATGTTGAAAAAGTTTTGAAAATAAATAGTGATAATGGTTGTACAACATTGGAAATTCCATTAATGCCACTGAATTAGATACTTAAAAATGTTTAAAATGGTGTTTTACGTTACAAATACACCACTACCGACCGCCAAGGGGAAAGCCTGAGGTCACAGCCTGTCATGTTACATGCTCAGAACTAGCCCAGCTTCTCCTGGGCCCACCTCAGGAGCTATGAGCAGCAGAATACCTTTCTCTCCTGCCTTTGCTGCAGCCTCGATTCCAGGGCAACTACCACAAGGGCAGTGGAACAATGTATATCTGGGGCCCAGCCCCCTGCATGCTGAATCCTGGGTAGCTAGTACAGCAAATTCCACAGGTGCCGTCAAAACGAGCATTTTGGTATCCTTTTCTCCTGTTATTCCTTCTCATCACTAAGCCTCATTGCCAAAGAATTTCATCCTCTGAGACATCTGAATCTATTTTAGTGGGTGTGGTTATTTCTAAATTTATTATGCAATATTTAACATATTCAGAAAAGTAAGGAATAAATCAACATACAACTATAGTAACTACATACCCACCCAGCTCAGAAATAACACGTTATCAAGACAGTTGAAGGCCCCTCTTTAATTACATTTCCATTCTTTTCATTTCACCAGATAAGAGTTTTTCAACCCCTCTCAGTAATAACCCAATGTTCAAGAAACATAAATACTAGGAAATGATTCCACATTTGCTCATTAATTCATGTATGTTTTCATCCAACTAATGCATCAAGAGTCTAGTGTGTGCAAATATCATGGGAACAACTTACTTGCCCCCTACTCACCATTCTGTATCGTAGACCCCAATTATCTTACTTTGTATTCAGTTAAATGGCAAACAGCCAATTGCCATCTTTGGGATAATAACCATATTGCTCAACACCATTAATAAATTGTCTTCCTCCTTCTCATCTCTGATATCATGAACCTCAGTCTCTATAGTCTTCCATTCCAAAGCTCATTCTTCAACCTTCAAATTAATCATGTGGTTCTTCTCTAACCCTTTTCCAATGTTCTCATGTGCTCCCATGTATATGTGCTGTTACACTAATGAGTAAAACATCTATGGTTCCTAGAAAATAATGTCAGCATTTATTGATTATTGATTATGTTCTGGTTACTTTACACATAGCTACTATCTTTTATCTTCATAAAAATCCTGGGGAGGTTTGTGGATGAGCAGACTCTATTATGGAGAGATTCAGTAACGTGTTCAAGGTCGCAGAGGTGCCAGAGTTGGGAGGTGAACTAAGGTGGAGTAACATGGCCATGCTCTGTCCTCTACTCTCCCTCTCTAAATGGCTAAAGAAAATCCCTGGTGAAGTATCTTGTGATTAAGTCATAATAAAGATGATCAGATTGTGAATTGTGTTGTCACGTGCACTTTAGTAAAGATGCATCAGTCAGTCTGGCTACAGCTCAATCAGATCCATTTAACAAATGATAATATTAGTGTACTCAGAGTCACACACTTGCTTTATGTAGAAGGAAGGGCCTGTTCACTAGAACACAGAATGCAATCCCTGACAAAATAAACACTAATACATGTGAGAGCCACACTTCTTGTCCTGTTGGTAAAATAAAATTCCCCATCCCTCAAAGAGAAAGCAATCACTAGAATGGCTTTTGAGGACCAACTACCAAAATGAAAAGCTTAATAATGATGAAAGCTTCTGTAATCAATAATGTGAAGCAGAAAAGTAGACAACAGACCTCTAAAGGCCTCAAATAAAAGAACTCCTACCCTTTGGGGAATCCCAGGAATTATTCAAGGAATATTTTGTTCAACCCTGGAATCCTAGATTTAAAAGATATGCTATCTGTAAAATTAGATTTGCAGGAGCACTCCAGTGAGCCTGAGAAAGTAAAGTTGGAAATTAAGACTTTCTCATGGTCTGTCCCACAAAGCCCAAGGTAAGGAGTGTTGTAGAGTCAATGCTCAGCACAGTGCCTGGCATACATGGGCTATGAACTGCTGACTGAATGAATGAAGCAATGAACCTGCAGAAAGCTGAAGGGAAAGTAAGACTCTGTAAAAACATTCAAACTATAGGCTTCCTTCTTTAAGACTTCATGCTCACCAAATAGGGCTTTGAATAACTAATCTAATTTCCCAGGTATAATAATTCAAGGAAAAAATTAACTAAGTGGATGCCCCACAGATACTGCCAAGAGTTAGTGTGTAAGATCATGGGTTGTAAAGAGGGATGAATTCAAATCCCTGATCTCCCATTTGCTACTTGTCTAACGTTGAGCCTTAGTTTCTTCAACAATGATTTTAATGTGCCTCTTTCAGACTCTCCTGGCAACTTATTTGTTCTTTCCCATACCTTGTCATTTTTCTTTTTGAAAATCACGACATGAAATCTCAAAAGTTAGTGGGTTATGCAGACAACTTCCCTTGAGCTATTTTTAATAGAGGATGCTCTTCCAGGAATCCATACCTTTATATATGTTGTGTTCTTTCTCTGGAACCTTTCATTGGGCTTGTGGAGCTCCTAACGATTCTTTAAAGTCTATGCATCTCCATCCTTGGAAAGTTTGCTCTGCTCCTACCCCACCCCCCGCTCTTGACACAAAATTTAGTCTCTCCCTGACTCACGTTCTTCCTTGCACCTGTATTATAATAGTTCATCGCCCACTACCTTATAGCTATTTGCTTATGTGTCTGTTTCTCCTCTAGCCTGGGAGTTCCCTAAAGGTAAGAACAATGTTCTCTTTGCCATTATGCACGAGCATCCTGTCAAGTGTTCATTTGCTCATTTACTCATGTTTACTGAGCATCGACTACATCTCAGCATGTGGATTCCAAGGTGATCAAGGTAAAAATCCTACCCTCTTAGAAGTTATGTGCTAGAGGAAGTGGATAGTCAATAAATGTTGAAGAGACACAGAGTACACCCTAAAGAGGGGGCTCTGTGGAAGTAACTATTTACTCCCTCTTTCAAGTTTTATCTAAATTTCTGGGGTTTGTTTTAACCAATAGCAAGAAGGTCTAAGACTGAGAAATCTCTGTCTGATTTGCTCTTAGTTCTCAGGATATTCACAATAAATGATTATGGTAGGTGACATCTGTAAAAGACAAACACACCACAATTCTGTGCTCCTGCACACTAAGGAGAAGGTAGGTAACTGGCTCACTGATCAGTTTTTGAGCAAAGGGCTAACAGGATAATGGGCCAGTAATGAGATGACTCTTCCAAGCCGGGCTGCCAGCTAATCACATCTGGTTTGTAAAGTATTAATCAGCTCTGAGTCAGTGGGTAGGGAACATTAAGAATGCGGTTACTTCCTAAATAAATTATCTTCCACTTACTCTGACAATCATAATTGGAGCATTTGAAAGAATTATTTTTAATACACCAAGTAGAGAAAAGCTCAGATATTGAGTCATTCTAATAATATTCTTTGATTAAAAAACCAAGTTATAATATTTTATATTATTAAGGATTTATGGTAATAATAACTCAATAGACTTCATGCCACATTAAAAATGTCAAGGCAGTATGTCGCATTTTAAGATTTGCTCTGGAAGTACCAAGCTTTCTAATCTAAGTCTTTACATCATTTCATCATGAAAACAACATTTTCTGCCCCAGTATTTTAATTAGTCCTTTAACTGCAATTGTCTCCCTGGGTTCACTGAAAAATTAGCTCTTTTCATTTTCCTATTACTCTTTATGTTCCAGGTACATTTGATGTTCTTCCTGTTAGTCATTTGCCTTTTCCAATTTTTACCAAGATGTTCTCACAGGAATTGGATGCACTTTTATTTTTGGAAGACAGCAGGTAGAATAATTAAGTTTGAATCACAGAAATAAAGGCTTGATTCACAATTCACTCAATACCTAAAATAAGAACCCCACTAAAGGGAGTTTTAAAACTCCCATGAATGGCAAAGCTAGTGAAGACTGTGCTGATGGCATGTTTCAATCTCAAGTTTCAAACATGTGCAGGATGAAGGTCAATGTATTTCATTTGTGCAGAAAACATATTTTGCTTATGAGTTTATATACGATTTGTTCTAATATGCTGTCCTATACTAATATTTTTATATACACCTACAGAAAGTATGATTTCCTAGCATTTATGTTGATATTTAGTTTTCTTCTAAATATATAATAAGCTTTTACTGTAGAAAATTTGAAAGTGGGGGAAAAGTATAGAGCAAGACATTATCCATCTTCTCCCTCACCCTCTAAGACCTTATCATCATCATCATCAAGAATGTTTACACTAACTCAATACTTAAAATGTGTTCACATGCTCTGTTAATGCTTTACATGAATTTCTCACTTAATCCCCACAAAATCCTACGAGATAGTATGCTGGATTTTTAAAACTATTTTAAGTGATTAGCTTATAATAGTCCCATGCTTCTTTGTGCCTTTCCTTTATCACAGGGGCTGGAAGACCAAGAACTACATGTCCTCGACTCCATTACCACTTAGGTTCTGCATGTACTTTATATTTTGCCGTTTACTGAAATACTCTAGCACTAGACCTGGGAGACAAGAGGGAGTCAGAATTCATTCTTCTTTCTCCTGCAGTGGCAGATATGTGGACCTTAGGAGAAATCAGTCTTCAGGGGCTTCTGAACCCCCTTCCAGTCACGTGCCATAGGACATAGGCATAACTGGGATAACAGCAAGGTGTCCTATAGTCCCTCACCACTGGATGGGATCTCTGGGACACAGTTGTAAAATCTAATGGCCACCCTCTTGACTTCCCTCTCCAGCTCTTCCAACAGTTTTGTAAACCCCCAAATATTATTACATAGCTTCTGCTTGAAATACCTAGAGTGGATCTGTTTTCTCAACTGAACCGTTAGTGTTATAGCTAAATAATAATATGACTCCTGGGGCATTTTACAACATCAATAACCAATTCTCCAATTATCTGGACACCAACTAGATGTCCAATAATTTAATTCTGACACTATCTACTTGGAGTTAGCATCAAATTCTACAAGTTAAAGGGCTCAGTTCCACAAGACTGCCCTCAATTCAAATGCCAGTTACAAGTCCTGAGCCACTTTTAGTTCTGACCCACCAGCTATAAATCGGGAGTTTCCACAGCCCCTTCCTGGTTCAGTAACATGCTAGAATAGCTCAGAGAACATGTAAAAACTTTTTACTCACTATTACCAGCTTATTATAAAAGCTACAACTTGGGAACTGCCAAATGGAGGAGATGTATAAGGCAAGGTATAGTGGCAGTGGGTCGGCAGGGGCAGGGGGTGGGGTGGAAAGGCACACCACCCTCCCAGCCCTTTGATGTGATCACCAACCTGGAACACATCTTTGAACCCCATCATTTAGGGCTTGCATAGAGGTTCTATTATACAGGCATTGTTGATTAAATCATTGGCCATTGATGGCTGACTTAACCTCTAGCCCTTCTTGCTTCCCTGGAGGTCATGGGGTAGGGCTGAAAGTTCCAGCCTTCTTTCTGATCATGCCTTGGTCTTTCTGGCAATCAACCCCTGTCCTGAAGCTATCTAGAGGCCTGCAAGAGTCACCTCATAAGCATAAATGCAGGTATAGTTGAAGGGAACTTATCACAAATAATGAAAGACACTCCTATCACTCTGAAAATTCCAAAGATTTTAGGAGCTGTGTGCCAGGAAGCCAGGAAAAAGACCAAATATATATTCCCCATTGTACCACAACTCCCATTTCACAGTGGAGAACAAAAAGAGACTAACAAACTCATTCAAGGCCACACGACTAGAAAGTGTTAGAGCTGAGGTTTATGTCCATTCAGTCTGCATCCAGAGGCAGCACTTTTAAGTCCTATGATAAATTGTATATAACTTTAGCACATTTTATGCCAATCTAACTTTTATGCATTTTAACCCATTTGTGACCCATACCATTTATAAAATGTTGCAAATTGCTATTTTTCAAATAGTACATGATCTTCTTTCTCATTGACACACTTATAAGAGTCATACAACATTTCATTTTATTTAACATAATATATTAAACAGTCTTTTAATATTGGACACTGAGACAAATTCCAGTTTTTACTCTTAAATAATGCTCTCAAGCTTTACCTGCATTTCGTATTGTACCATAAAGAGAGACTCCTAAAAATTCGGTTACTGTATTTCAGGCTACAAATTTCTTTAAGATTTTTATACTTATATTTTAAAATAATGAGCAAATGAAACATGAAGCAAATTTGAGGCATATTTCCAAAGTAAACAAAGTAAAAGAAATTTCTTGGTGCCCAAACCAATTGCTCCTATTAACCACCACCCCCCAAAAAACAACAAAATGTTCCTGATTTTAAAAAGGTCAAACCCAAAGAGAATAGTTATTTAATACTTACTTAAAATCTGCCATGAAAGGGAACAAAGATGATGATGTTGATAATTGTCACGTTTATTAAATTCTCAGGTCTAATATTTCCTTACTAACCTTACCTGATCTTGTGATCAGTGACCACAATAAAATTAAGGAAGCTCCAAAGTTCAAGTTTAATTTCATTTAGATACTTAAAGTTGCATTTGCCTTCAAGCAATGATATTTTCTATAATAACATATACAGGGTTAATCTGTTCTTTTGCTTCTGTTAAGCCATTGCCTGAACACCTGAACCAATGGTTCTCACAGTGTGGCCCCTGTACCCCAAACTTCAGAATCTCCTGGGAATTTGTTAAAAATGCAAAATTCTTGGGACCCACCTATACCTACTGAATTAGAAACTTTGGGGTGGCACCTAGAAATCTGTGTTTAATAAATCCTCTAAGATTTTTTTGTCTATTTTTTAAATCTCTATCCCTATCCTTGTCCAGGTATCTTGGTCTTACCTATGCTCCATCTGAGATGCTATTTCTCTTGGTTGGGTGTCAGGACTGTCTTATTTAAGATCTGACAAAATCCAGCTTCCTCCATTTGGAGATCCTGGAATTCTCTAGAGTATACCATTTGAAGAAGTTGTGAACTTAGTGAGAAGTTGGCCAAAGTTATGAGTTGACTCTTGCCTCATGTGTTGTAAAATTAAATGAGACTAGATCAGAGAGAACACCAGATTATTTTGAACTGTCGAGCATGTTGTAGGTTGAGGATCTGAAGCTGAAGCAGGATTCTCAACTGGCTATGCATTAAAAGTAGATATAGGTGTGATTTTGATGGGCCTTGTGCATAAATTAATTCAGTTTTTCCCACACTTCAGCCTTTCCCCGTCACTGCCAATTTTCATTAATATGAACCAGTTTTAAAATTAAATATATTTACCTTTGTCCTAATCAATAATTGTCATGAAATCATAGTTTTGTTAGTCTAGTTATATACTTTTTTCTAGTACAAATTAAAATAAATGCAGATCAGTGGTATGTTTGGTAAATATGAGATTAATTAATTTATTAAATTATCACATCTCCTCATTAGAGAATCTCTGGAAAGAATGCAGACTTTGACAAGAGTATCTAGCTATATCACAAATGTACAAAACAACTCACTAAAGGAGGAAGGAGGAAAAGGCCGACCTAAAACTAAAGGCAAAAGGAACTGCACATAAATACTTTAATTGATAAAATTGTTTTCCATGGAGGTAGAGGTTAAAAACTCTGATACTGCTATACATGTATATTAAAATTAAATAAGTAAATGGTTCTCCTCTTTGGAGAGAAAATTTGTAGGTCAGCAAGGGGAGGAGGCTAGAACAACCCTTGTGGTAATAGAGTTGGAGACTCGGTAAGAATTCATGTTTAAGTTAATATAGATTCAGAAGGTTACATATAGAGATATTTACAGATATATGCATGTAGACAGTATACACACATGTATTTCCTTGCTCTGTCAGCCGAGAGGCCTAAAAGAGAGGACCCTGTAGCAATGAGTACACGTAGCCCTCAGATCTTGGTTTCTAACATCATTCTCCAACAAAACAAACCAGTGTTCCCTAGAGAAATGGCTGATTCTAGCTCTGGACAGGAAATATACAATCTGAGCCTGGAGCATGTTGTAGCCCCAGAAAGTAAGGAAGTGACCCACCCCCACTCAAGGAATCCCACAGTGATGGGAATATGTCAACGGGGTATAGGTGCCCACTGAAAGAGTTCCCAGTGGCCAAAGCTAAAGTAATTTGAGCAATAAAATAAAGTAGTATTGGATTATCAACCAAAATATTAAATAAATATCCATGAGTCCATACTGAAATAAATAAATAATTGAGCAAATGAATAAATGGGGGAGACGAGACAAATCTCTCCATGTAGAATTCCAAAAATCGATGCAGCAGATACTCCATGGAAAGGAAAAGGAACATAACTCTCTATGCCGTAAGTGTGGGCTGCACACAGTGACTCCCTTCCAAAGAGTAATTGGAAGGAGGGGAAAAGAGTAACTTTACAGTGGAGAAACCTGACAAACACTAATTCAGGCAGGTGACCAAGGTCAACATCAATAGTCAAAAATCATGTTGAAACTTTGTACCCTTGATATGATATGATGAAAATGACAATATACCTTTGTGATCTTTCTCCCTAAAACATATAACCCCGGTCTTAATCATGAGAAAAATATCAAACAAATTCCAGTAGAGGGACATTCTATGATATATCTGACCAGTACTGGAAATTGTCAGTCATGAAAGTCAAGAAAAGTCTGAGAAACTGTCACAATTAAGAATAGCCTAAGGAGACGTTATAACTAAATGTAATGTGATATTCTGGATGGGATCCTGGAACAGAAAAAGGACACTAGGTAAAAACTAAGGAAATCTGAATGAAAGCATGAACTTTAGTTAATAATAATGTATCAATATTGGGTCATTTGTTGTAACAAACGTACCCAACAGTTAAAAAGGACACAACAGGACCAAATAGAGTCACTTGTGGTATGCCTCATGTCAGCAAATCAAGACTTAATACCTACCCTAAATGCAGCTACAACCTCTCCCAGGAATGTAGTCTTAGCCAGTCTGGAGTTCTAGTCAGGACCAATGCGGTAATCTGCCACATGTGCCCTTCCACCCCCCATAGGGAGGAGGGACCTAAGCCTGAAACCTACTGTTCCTCCTCCTCTGCGTATAAAAGGCTTCCACTTTGTACAACTCCTCAGAGATCCTTTCTACTTGCTAGAGGGGTTGCTGCCCGATTCATGAATTGTTCAGTAAAGTCAATTAGGTCTTTAAAATTTACTCAGTTGAATTTTTGTTATTTAACAAAACTAATGTAAGACGTTAATTATAAGGGAAATTGCATGGGTGGGGGGTATGGGGAGACATAATGGGAACACTCTGTACTAGCTGCTCAATTTTTCTGTAAATCTGTAACTTCTAAAACATAGCCTATTATTTAAAGAGTTAAGATAAATGTATCACAGCTCTCCAAGAGAGCCTGCTGCCTGTTCCCAGGAGGTTCTCTTCATCTCCTTCCAATTTATGCCAATTTAGGAGGATGATTGGGGGCTGAAGCCCAACTCTCACTCTGCTTACACAGCCCATGGCCCAGGTAATAGACTGCACCCCTTCAGAGGGGTCAACTTTGTGTAATTTGTAGAAAGGCATTGGTATATGCTTGTAATTTGCATAGATGCCTTGGTATGTGCTAGTTCCTGTGTTAGTTTCCTGTGGCATTCCTAATTATTTCCGGAATGAAAGCATGAGGGTGAGGAGAATATTTTTTCTGCTGAACAATTCTTTAGACATGAATGCAAGTGAGAAGTTCAACTTTAATATATTCTGACAATCTTAAGCCCCTAAAGGCAGAAGTCTGGACCAGATGACCATCTAGGCTTTAGATGGTCTGAAGAATTCTGATTCTGTGGATGCAGGTAGTGAGTAGCTAATATGATTAATAGTAATAATAGTAGCAACATCAGTTAAATACTTAACCACATCCCAGGCACCAGCAATATAGAGTTCAAAGTAATTTTTGAAAAGTCCAGAGTCTTTAATGCCTCCAGGTTAATGCCAGTTCTCAGTTTTGCTTTAGAGCATCACAATGTTCCAGTTGTGCCCTAGGCTCTGGTGTCCCCAGACGTCGGCTCCAGTTGCTGCCCCAGTCCTCTTCAGGAACATTGGCAAAGGCTACTTCACACCCGCCAAAGACATCCCTCATGGCACCTCTTGCCTGGGGAGACCGAATCTCTAACAGGCCCTGAATGTGTCTCCCTCACCACGGGACTCCAGGCTGTGCTAATCAGAAATGACAGTTACCTGTACATAGTTATTTCCCACACAGGTGTCCCTAACTCAAAACCGCTTCAGAGCTGAGCCACAATAATAGAAAACTTGACTCCCCCTCTCCCCAGGGCCCCATCCACTCACTCCCCAGCCTACCCAGGCCCTCCCTGCATGTGTTCCTCTCACCATTAAAAAGAACTTCCTGTTTCTCTTTTTTTCCCCTGTCTTATTTAGACAATAATTAGAATTCACCATTTTATGCTCTAAAGGTTTTAAAAGGCTTAAAAAAATCTCCACTGGTCTTGTAGCTTTTTTAGTCAAAATGATTAAGTGAAAAACAGCTTTAAATGTTTCCTGAATTAGGCAAATGAATAATGATTAAGTCTGATTAAGTGGAGAATCAGAGGAAAGGGGTGTGAGCCAGGGGTAGCTTTTTATACCAGGTATTTACTGTGCCAGTATCCAGAGGAAGTTTTTAATGAGAAAGGAATTAGATGATACTTATCTGAAGTGAGCCCACTAAGAGGAATTACCTTAGGTTTGGTGGATACCCAGAATGCAGAGTTAGGCATTCGTTTTTAAATCAGTCCAAGTCTAATGGCCAGTTAAGCCCCATTTGTTCAACTCTGCCATTGTCTTTTGTTGTTTACTGCTTCGACTTTGAATGCCAAAAGCTTTTTAAAGAGAGCTTGACCTTTACACAAAGGAGATTTTTCCCTTTAACTTCTAATTTAATATGACTGGCATACAAAATATACTAGTTTGATGCTCAGGCAATAACTCACAGGAGAGAGAGAGAGATGGAGCTTCCAGACAAAACATGGGCATTTTCAAGCAACCAAGAGCATTTCAAGCAACCAAGATATGTTTTTATAATAAGCTTCTTTGATTGCAAAGCATTTACAGATATTTTTTATTGTTGCAGTACAGAAAAAAGCCTCCAGAAAAAGAAAAAAAGAGATTTTCGAATAACTAATTCAAATCATCACAATTGTATCTCCTGGATTGGTCTCATTTTAAAGTGATACTGTTATTTTTTAAGACCATTTTTACTCCTGTGTCATAATTCTAGCTCAATGACTAGCCTAGAAGTCTGCAAAGAACACTAAAATCATCCTTCATGAAAACTTTACAGCTGTGCAACGCTGCCTTTATGGGATTAACTCTTAAGCCTACTTAGAGGATTGGGATAATAATGTCACCAATACTTAGAACACTAGGGCTTGCTGTACATTTTTCTGGAAATTCTCTTCATCAAGGTCCTGACTTTGGGCAGTGTAGATTTAGAGTTTTCATATCATGGCAGGGATCAAAGTTTACATCTATCTTGAGACAACCAATAGGGATAAAATGTATAAGATTAACAAGGTTCTGCCTCATGGAAATTGCATTTCAATTGAAAAGAAATAAAATAAACACAGGAAATCACTTTGGAAATTGATACTTGCTGTGTGTGATCAGATGAATTCCTCTATCAGGGGGACACCTGAGCAGAGACTGGATGAAAAGAGAAGCTAAGGTAGAACAAGGGAAACTGCAAGAGCAAAGGTCCTGAGGCAGGAATAAGCTCAGAGTTTCCAGGAAGAGAAAGAAGGCCAACGTGGCTGGAGAAAGTTGACCATAAGCAATACTCTAAAGGTAGGCAGATGCAAACTGGTATATACAGGATGGATAAACAACCAGGTCCTACTGTATAGCACAGGGAACTGTACTCAATGTCCTGTGATACACCATAATGGAAAAGAATATGAAAAAGAATGTATACATATGTATAACTGAGTCACTTTGCTGTACAGCAGTAATTAGCAACATTGTAATTCAACTATATTTCAATCAAAAATTTTTTTTAAAATGTTAGGCAGAGGGTAAACCATGTCATTTAGGCCATAACAAGCGGGTGGAATCTTATTCCCAATATGCTGAGAAACAATTAGAGGGTCTTAGGCAGAGAAGACATGGATTTCCTGCATGGAGAATAGATCTGGTGGGCTAGTTTGTAAGGTCTGAGAGTGATTCTAGCAAGAAATGGTGGCTTGAACTCGGAGCAGGTGCAGGAGGTGTTAGGGAGGAGACAGCAGCGGCCATTCATTCAAGTATTTACTGAGTGCTCCTTGAATGTCCGATAGTTTCCTATGTTCTCTTTTTTCTCCTCCTGAACCTTCAGCCTCAGCACTTCCATCATATCCCTCTCATAGCACGTACCACATTGTACTTTCATTTTCTTAACTGTTTGTTTCTGTGTCTCTTCTCACATGCTAAATTGTGAGTTCTTGAAGGACATGTATGGAATATAATTTATCTTTCTATTTCCAAAGCCCAGGGCCTGGCATCTAGCGGTGTCTCAATAAATGTTTTTGTGTTTAATTAATATGTTGAATTGAATTCAAGACTCCTATCTCAAATTCTCAGGAAAAAAGCTTGTCATCAAGCCCTGCCTATCTGAGTACATTCACCAATATTTTAAAGTGCTCAAGTAATTTCCTTCCAAGGTAGTGTGGTTTGCCACCTGTCCATTCCAAATAAAAATAGTGCTGATTAATATAAACAAAATAGGAAAACAGTTGGCTAGAAATCTTTGCTTTCTTCTTCATCTGCTATTAATTTTCCTCCATAACCATGGAAAAAGATGACCAAATAGAAAATTTTTGTCTTCACTGGTGATGGTCTTGACAACATCCAAGATGAAAATACTTATCTCTCTATATTAAATCATGTGACAAATCTAATTGCTTTTTCCCTCAAAAGTAATATTTTTAATTCTTTTGGACCAAATATTATAGCTTGAACCATCAGACAAAGACAGTGCGGTGGTAGGCTGAACAGTGAGCCCAGAAAATATCAGGTCCTAATCACCAGAACCTGTAAACGTTACGTTATACAGACACAGGGACTTTGCAGCTATGATTAAGTTAAAAATCTTGAAGTGGGGAGATTATCCTAGATTATTCAAGTGGGTCCTAAATGCCACAAGCCAAGACTGCCAGCAGCCCGCAGGAGCTGGAGGAAGCAAAGAATGGATTCCCCATTAGAACTTCTAGAGGAGACGCAGCCCTGCTAAGACCCTGATTTTAGGCCAGTGAAACTGATTTCAGATTCTGGCCTCCATAACTGTGAGAAAATACATTTCTGTTATTTTATGCTTCTAAGTTTGTGGTAATTCATACAGCAGCCATAGGAAACCAATACAGCAATGTTATGCTTTGAGTTATTTTTTAAGAATTCTCCTTGGGGATCTGGTCTGCTTTCTGTCCTCTGCAGCATCCCACTTTACCTCTCAGCTCACTGGACAGACAGCACTGCTCTCAGACCTGGTGAAATGACCACCTGTCCAAGATCCTGTGCCCTAGAGACCCAACTATTGACTTTGTCCAGATGTTCCCTCTCCCCAGGGTGGAATGTGTATGGGCCAATGAGATGTGGCCACCCTGAACCCATAATCCTGCTATCCAGGCCACACTCTTGTTCTGAGACTCCAGGATCCCCTGCCACTAATGGTGTCAAGCCAGCTCCTGGGATTCTATGGGCCTTTTTCCTAAGGCTGAGATGAGCCAAAGTGGGTGGCAGCCAGGGACCAGAGACTCACACTCTCACTGCCCCTATGTTCTGGCACTGAACTTGGCGTCTTGAGAATTCCAAATTGGAGCTGGCCTTCCAGGTCATTATAAAGGTGTATTTGTCAAGGTATAAGTATGAACGTATTTATTTAGCAGTCTTTGGGCCTGCCTTTCACCTTTAAATATGTAGGCTTATGACATGTGGGTGTCCGTCTATGCTCTTGCCCTGGTCCCCACAAATATTATAGACCCAGGAATAGGTCTGGGCTTACCAAGCTGACATCTTGTGATTTCCTCTTCCTTGCCCAAGTCCTAGTGTCTGATAGCTAGTTTAAAGAGCATTCCATGTTCTTGAGCTCCTTGATCAGAGTTCTTGTATAATACAAGTTCCTGGCACATTACTACAACCAACAGGGGAGAGGATCCAATAACAGAAAGAATTGGGGCTTTGGAATCAGACTTGGAATCAAATCTGTGCTCCACCACTGGTGGCACATTCTTTAAGTTCATGGGGCTTCAGCTGCCTGTCACTTGCCCCACTGCAGTGACCTCAGAGTCTCTACTCTTGCCCCCCAAAGCCCATTTCCCACCCGGGAGCTGGAGAGATATTTTTAATAAGACAATCAGATCATGTCACTGGCAAAGACTCTCACCTTTGTCAAACTTAGTCAGGCTCTTGCCCCTTTTCGATTAGGCCCTGTTTGGGGTCCTTGTCCTCAAGAGCAAGAGTCCTTCTAAGTCAATTTATGGAGAATCCTTCACCCTCAATATCTGATCACCCTGGCCTGCCTTCAACAAGAAGCCTGTTGAGTTTGTTTAGCCAGAATCCCCCCCTCAGCCCTAATGTTTCCTCTAATAATTTTTTTGTCCACTGACCCTCACCCTGCTCATTGGTTGTAAATCCCCTCTTGTCCTTGTATTCAGAATTGAGCCCAGTTCTATACTGAGGTCTCTTTCCCCCATTACAAGAGTTCCTGGTTAAAATCAGTTTTGACCACTTTACTGTGCAGCTCTGGTTTTCTTTGGCATCAGTCCTCTGCAGAAAACTACCTAAGGACTTCCCACCACACTTAGAAGAGTCAAACTCTCCAGGACAGCCCACAGTTGGGGTGTGGCTCCTGTCTGACTTCCTCTCCTCCCTGCTTCTCCTTGCTACCTTTCTGTAGACCCACCTTCCTTCCTTTGTTCCTTGAAGATGCTCTATTCATTTCCATTTTAGGGTCCTTTGTATCTGCCTGGAATGTTCTGCCTTCACATTGTCTCAGGACTGGACCCCTTCTTCCAAGTACCTCCCAGCTCAACTACCACTTCCTGAGTGCCACTCCCAGGCTCATTCTATCACATGTTCACTTGTTTGTTTCTGTATTGGCTGTCTGTTTCTCCTAATGGAGTGGAAGCCCCGTGTGGGCAGGGATTTGCTGACTGGTTCCCTGCTGTATTCTCAGTGCCTAGCATAGTGTTTGCTCTGTAACTATATCCTGAATGAACACTTGTCAAGGGCTTGCTCTGAGGGCTCAATGAATCCGTCACCCATCTTACATGAGATTTTTTTTTTTTTTTTTTTTTGCGGTACGCGGGCCTCTCACTGCTGTGGCCTCTCCCGTTGCGGAGCACAGGCTCCGGACGCGCAGGCTCAGCGGCCATGGCTCACGGGCCCAGCCGCTCCGCGGTATGTGGGATCTTCCCGGACCGGGACACGAACCCGCGTCCCCTGCATCGGCAGGCGGACTCTCAACCACTGCGCCACCAGGGAAGCCCTCACATGAGATTTTTAATAAATGCCAGTCTTCCTCACCGCCTTCCCTTTGACGGGATGTGTGATTTATGATCCTCTGGGCTCACTACCTCTTACTTGTTTCAGGAACGTTCATGCTTTATCTGGTACGCCAGTGCTTCTCTTTCCCATCATAAACAGAAAGAACCTATTCCTTCAATGAAGCTCCAAGAGTTGATTATTTTACTCTTGCTGCTTTGCATTTTGTTGCCTTGATAACAGAGAGGACCTTTCTCATGGAGAGTTCCTATTCTTCCTTCAGGCCTAAGCACAAGTATTTCCAGAACTTATCTCATGGAACAGTGATAACTTGTATACTATTCTGTCCTTTCCTATGACCACAAGCTGCCTGAAAGCAAGGGTCACATCTTATCAATCATTTCTTTCCTGCAAGTGAGAAGCATATCCAAAAATCCCAATGAATATGTAAGTTAATTACATACATTTAATATATATATGAAGTCTAAGAACAGCTTTCTTCCTGATTGCATTCGTTTATTCATGTACAGCCGTATAAGAGGTGCAGGGCCATGTATGTCTATACATACACACATATATATATATATATATATATATATATATATATATATATATTTAAGATGTCTTTATTTACTTCCTTGCTTGCTACCACTATCCTCTTTCCCAAACACACACACATGCACACATATATATACACACTTTCTTTATAAAGAAAAGATTTCAGAAGTCTTAAAGGGGTAATGTAAAATATGAAAGATTTATTTCAACTATATAAAATAGTTGAAAGAAGGGTAAAAGAAGATATAAAAAAAGAATGGTACTAACTGAAGACAGGAATAAAACTAAAATTGCAGACCAAAAAAACCCAAACATAATAAAGATGTGCCTAATAGAATTATACAAGCATGTGAATAATAAAAGTGTCATTTTTTATAGAAAACAGTTAAATATGGAATATATATTTTCTAACTAAACTTAATTTTTAAAATATTTTTTCTAGACTTTCATGCATTTTATGGATGCAAGTACAGACTATTTAAAAATTTAAAGCATTTTATTACTATAAATATTGTGAACACATGGTTTTACTCATTTGCTTGTTATTTTAAATTGATATTCATAAAGCCTACATAAATCTCTTTGCCTTGTTTTGCAGGAATTGAAACTGTTAGGAGGTTTAAAACAGATAGCTATGGTGTCATTCTTTATCACACACAATCAAGATGCTTTCTTCCTTTATTCTTTGTTTTTTCCTTTTAGAAAAAATGAATCCATGGTTAAAGTTAAGAAGAAAACTAACTGTAAAATCACATTTTAGAAACACTACAGTAATTTGAAAGACAACCCAGAGCAAAATGCTGCAGCATTAAAGAGCTAGGCTAAAAATTCTACGTCTGGAGACTCAGCTGGAATTCCTTTTATCCCACTTAGGAAAACATTCCTAGATGCCAAAGATTAAGCATGCTACTTTATGGGACTAATGTTTAATGTTCTCTACTTCATTCAAAAGTGAAAAGCAAATCATTCATAAAGCTTAACAGTTTATCAGAAGCCTAATATTTGTGTTACATCTTAAAGCTAGAGTTGAGGAGAATGGCATTTTGGGACAACACTTTTGATGTTTAGTTGATTTCAAGGCCTAAGTGGCTCAAGAGTTGATTTGCTTCTTCTTATAATTCTCAGATAGCCAAAACTGCCCTTGAACGCCCCTTATTGGTCCATGAGGTATAACTATCCTGGCTTCAAGAACATATTTCTGTACAGTAATCCTTGAGTATACCATTAAAGTTTCAGAACCACTGGTCAGACTAAAATAAGGAACAAAAGGAAAATCTATATGCCGATGCTTAGGCATCTAAATTATTCTGCCTTTCAGATATGATTAAACCCTAGCAGTGAGTAGGGGGAGAAATGTAAATTATGCAGGCTCCTCTGTAGGTGCTACTCCGTTTTTTGGTAAGACTAAGCCTTCATGATCTTAATATTTGTTAGTAGATTTATCGTTGTAAGGATAAAGGTAAGTCAGCTTATGGTTAACTGCATGATACTGTATTGTCTTGATTTTGCAGTTAAAGGTGGCCCTAAATTCAAATAGAAGACAATTAGTGCATCAATACCATCTTCAGTTATATCCATTTATTTTGAACTTTGTTCTCACTTTCGATTGAGCCTTTAATCGCTTAGTAAATGACAATGTGTTTAAATTTTCACTGACATTTTCTATTTTCACAAGCTTCACATTTCTTCAAAGAGCCCCAAACTCAGTGGCATATTTTTTGTAATACCTGTAATCAAGGCCTTCACCCAGGTCCTAAGCAAAGCTAACAAATAATTATTCTTCACAATAGAGCTAAAAACAGGAGTCTAAGTAATTAAAGTACTAATTGAACTTCCCCATTACTGATGCATTAGTTCCTGCTCTGACATAAACATTAATCAAAGTCGTTGAATAATTCAGCTCTCCACTTCCCCCACCTGTGTAGACAAATCTGCCTGCTATCCTATAATGATAACATAGAAGAAAATGTTTCATAATGTTGTTTGGTAATGTCTTTGTTAAGTACCAATAACTGATAACTACTCTACAGAAAAGTGGGAAGAAGGTACAGGGTAAAAGCAAATTGTAGTCATATATGTGACTACATATGGCATGCAAAATATATACTTAAATAAAATATATTTATTATTTAACTAAAATATATTAATATTAAGTATAAATATATTTATATATTTCCTCTTTAAAAAAATAAATCCATGGAGGAAAGAGTCTTTTCAGGAAATATTTTTAAGTATTTCACAAAACTTTTGCATTTTAATGAAGTGGGCCATTTAGACTGCAACTGTACAGGGAGGGACAGTGGATTTCCTTTAATTATGTGATTAGATAAATATTTATATGTTTTCCTCTGTGTTGAAATTCAGGCTTCCTGTTGAGTCTAGCTGTTGGCTCTCTCCTCTCCAACTGGCAGAACCAGTTTCCAGGGCTGCTGGAGGAGATGCACATCAGATGCTGCTTCGATAAGATAGGAAGTCACCATTATGGAAAGCTCTGCTTTTGAAGCCAGGCTGGCGGGGACCCCAGTCTGGCATTGCAGGATGAGCTGTGGTGGCTGCTCTTGCCACACCTCCCTCAGCTTCTTGATGTGTGGACAGGAGGATGCGCACTCTCAGAGGGCACCCTCCTTTCTAAGCATCTATCGCCTTAAAATCACTAGTGGGATGTTCCTAGAAGGACCACCTAATAGTTTAACATGGAGACTGTAGTACATGATATGATGCATGGTCTCATCTCCCTTCAGGAATGCAGGACTTATGCCCCTGCTGCTGTCAGCCCCTTATAGGGATTGCCCTGGTTGAAGAGACTCACCTTGTATAAGGTCATACTTCCTTCCAAAGGCAGCTTACACCCAGTGCTGTAAAGGGTATAAAGGCCTGGCCTCCTTGTGTCAGTTTGGGGGAACTCTGAAGGGTGGTCCTGGCTCGAGGGTCTCCCATCCCCTTGGGGTCAGCTAGGGCCTTCCTTGGGACTGCGTTATAGCTCAGCTTCTCACTCTGCCCCATCCTACCTCCTTCCACAGGCCTGTATCATGAGAACACTTCCTAATCTCTGCATACTAACCTCTGCTTCAGAGTTGGCTTCCTAAGGAATTGGCCTGTGACAGAAACGACAGGAAGTTCCCTTCCAGAAGAAGTAAATGGTTTTTATTCTTCAGTTTGTTAATATGGTTTATCACATTGATTGATTTGCGTATATTGAAGAATCCTTGCATTCCTGGGATAAACCCTGCTTGATCATGGTGTATGATCCTTTTAATGTGCTGTTGGATTCTGTTTGCTAGTATTTTGTAGAGGATTTTTGCGTCTATGCTCATCAGTGATTCTGGCCTATGATTTTCTTTTTTTGTAATATCATTTTCTGGTTTTGGTATCAGGGTGATGGTAGCCTAATAGAATGAGTTTAGGAGTGTTCTACCCTCTGCAAGTTTTTGGAAGAGTTTGAGAAGGACAGGTGTTAGCTCTTCTCTAAAAGTTTGATAGAATTCACTTGTGAAACCATCTGGTCCTGGACTTTTGTTTGTTGGAAGATTTTAAATCACAGTTTCAATTTCATTACTTGTGATTGGTCGGTTCATATTTTCTATTTCTTCCTGGCTCAGCATCACTAATTATTAGAGAAATTCAAATCAAAACTACAATGAGGTATCACCTCACACCGGTCAGAATGGTCATCAACAAAAAATCTACAAACAATAAATGCTGGAGAGGGTGTGGAGAAAATGGAACCCTCTTGCACTATTGGTGGGAATGTAAATTGATACAGCCTCTATGGAGAACAGTATGGAGGTACCTTAAAAAACTAAAAACAGAATTACCATATGACCCAGCAATCTCACTACTGGGCACATACCCTGAGAAAACCATAATTCAAAAAGACACACGCACTCCAGTGTTCACTGCAGCACTATTTACAATAGCCAGGTCATGGAAGCAACCTAAATGTCCACTGACAGACAAATGGATAAAGAAGATGTGGTACATATATACCATGGAATATTACTCAGCCATTAAAAGGAACAAAATTGGGTCATTTGTAGAGACGTGGAGGGGCCTAGAGACTGTCATACAGAGTTAAGTAAGTCAGAAAGAGAAAAACAAATATCGTATATTAACACATCTATGTGGAATCTAGAAATATGATATAGATGATCTTATTTGCAAAGGAGAAATAGAGACACAGATGTGGAGAACAAATGTATGGATGCTGAGGGGGAAGGGGGGAGGAATTGGGAGATTGGGATTGACACATACACACTATTTATACTATGTATAAAATAGACAACTAATGAGAACATACTGTATAGCACAGGGAACTCTACTTAATGCACTGTGGTGACCTAAATGGGAAGGAAATCCAAAAAAGAGGGGATATATGTATATGTATAGATGATTCATCTTGCTGTACAGTAGAAACTAACAGCATTGTAGAGCAACTATACTCCAATAAAAATTAATTAAAAAAGAAAAAGAAGTGAAATGGTATGACACTGATCACAGTCATTAACAAGGTGGGCATGGCGTCAATAGGCAAATAATAAAAGGATGTGAAAGAAAGTAGTTGGAGGTACCGGGGAGAAGTAGGTCACACTGGAGACTAAAATGAAATAGGCAATGTTTTCCTTTCTCCTCAGGCTGAGTTTAGTCAAGCGGATTCTGGACCAGAGCCTGGGGCCTCCTCAGTGAGTCTCACTATTGAAAAATCTGTTCTCACCAACATGGCCCGCTGTTGAGAGGAAAGGACAACTAGGTCTGGGAGGAGAGACTATTCCTGCATCCACAGTCTATTTAATCACCTCTCAGACACTCATCAAACTCTTCAGAATCAGCTTCAGAGTTACTTCAAAGAACCCTTACTTCAAAGTGATGTTCAGAGATTTGAAAATAAACTCCAGAGTTCTCAGAAATCTCCTCAGTAGCAGCAGCAGAGTGGGCACCTCTCCTGCCCTTACCGTGGATGGGAGACGGCAGTCCAGGGATCTGTCTCATTAGCAGAGAGAACAGCAGCCCATCTTTAGCCCTGCTGATACGGACACAGACTGTTCACAGGTTTCTAGCAGAATCTGGCCACCATCCCGTCTGTTTTGAATTCTCCTTTTTATCACCTTCCCCATAGGTGGTCTAGTAAGTCTCCAGATGAGACCATGGACTTTAGACACCACTACTTGATGAAGGTGAGACACGATTTAACACAGGAGATCCTCACTGGGCTTTACTGACCAACATGCAAAGAAAAACCATCATAGCTGCCAGCATAGGCCTACCCACCTCGGGGGACTGAGGGTGGGTGTTGTAGGAAGGCAGAAGGTAGAGGCAAGAGTATGGCAGCAACTTTAAAGAAGAATAAGTGTAGACCTAATACTTGGTGATGTCTTTATCCCCAAAAGCCTGGCTGTCTGCACACAGCCACATCTCATGAAAAGGCACTGGGAGAGCTGTGTGAAAAGGTTCCGTTTCTGTTCTTTTTTTTTTTAAGTTGTCTGCCAGATGCTCTGAAAAGAGCTTTTTGTGTTGAGCTTAAGGCAGTTTAACTAGCAGTAGGCAGAGCATTGTTAAAATGGATAAAAATGGGAGATAAGCGTTGCTCCCACAATCTGCTTCCAATGGTTATGGAAAAGAAAAGAAGTGGCTCCTTGGAGGTACATTGTTGCTGCACTTCCTGGGCTCAAAGGCCTTCCTCTAAAATTAATATTTACCTCCAATTACAGTTTCTTGGGGTAAGGAGTCCCCACTGATGATCCTGTTCTGAAAAGCTTTGATTTGTTGAAGGGGTAGGCAAATCTACTCACTTAGGTACCCCCTCACAGAAAGCGGCCAATGAAAAAGATTAAAATCAGAGCAGGAAGAATGTTTTATTTACATTTCTTTGAAGTTCAGGCCTTCATTCCTTCTCTTTCCCCACTCCCTTGAGCAGAATGGCTCCAATAAGTTTTGCTCTGCTTTTAGAAAGCTCACATCTGCCCCTTGGCTGTAGTTTTGCTTTGTATTTTGCCACATTTGGAAGGCTTTTCTGTCTCCTTGAAATTAGGATTTGGCCCATGTGGAAAAAAAAAGAAAGATGTAGATGTATGACTTTGCTGACTCCACATGCATGCAAACTGCGAAGTAGCAGACTAGCTGAACTTTGCACACATACCAAACATCATTTGAAAGCTTGCTTTCCCCTGCCCACCAGCCCCATTTTCTGTTAACTGCAGCCATACAGAGCTCCAATCCTTTCTTTGGATGGGTGAAAAAAACGAGGTGGAATTTTTCCTCCAAGAGAGGAGAAGAAAGGAAGCCGACGGAGGCCATGCCCTGGGCCTGATGAAGCACCGGCCTTTGTTCCTTCCTGGTGCCCTTCAGGACCCTAACAGGTTATTACACCTGAGTTTTGGAATGGTGACCATCCATGGCAACAGTAGAGGATTTCCAGGGATGATGCTGTACTCCACTGCGGCAGTCACGGGAGCTTTTCAAACCCCTGTGGCCCCTCGCTGTAGATGGACATGGCTGAGTGTGGAGGGGATTTAGTCCTCTCAGGCCTTCAGCCTTGCTGAGATCACCTGCATATCTACCGGTGCTGCCCAGAATGGTGTGTAGTTATAACAGATATAAGAAAGTATCTTGAAACTAATTTTTTTTTCTTTCAGGAGTCAGTCGTTTATTAAAATTTTATTGAAGTATAGTTGATTTACAATGTTGTATTAATTTCTTCTGTACAGCAAAGTGACTCAGTTATACATATATATGTATATATATATTATTTTTCATATTCTTTTCCATTGTGGTTTATTTATCACAGGATATTGAAAATAGTTACCTGAGCTATACAGTAGGTCCTTGTTGTTTATCCATTCTATATATAATCGTTTGCCTCTGCTAATCCCAAACTCCCAATCCTTCCCTCCTCTAACCTCCCTCTCCCTTGGCAACCACAAATCTGTTCTCTATATCAGAGTCTGTTTTTGTTTCATGGATATGTTGATTTGTATCGTATTTTACATTCCATATATAAGTGATATCATATGGTATTTGTCTTTCTCTTTCTGACTTACTTCGCTTAGTATGATAGATCTCTAAGTTCATCCATGTTGCTGCAAATGACATTATTCTTTTTGATGGCTAACATTCCATTGTATATATATATATACCACATCTTTATCCATTCATCTGTCAATAGACATTTAGGTTGTTTCCATGTCTTGGCTATTGTAAATAGTGCTGCTATGAACATAGGGGTGCATGTATCTTTTCGAAGTATAGTTTTGTCTAGGTAGATGCCCTAATTCTTTATGTGGAGAGAGGAAGGAAAAAGATACTGAAGAAGAAAGATTTTTGATAAAGAGAAAAAGTAAACAACTTACCAGATATTGTCTGCCAACAGGGAACAGACCAAGACATGTGCTGAATCTTTCCCTATAATCAGGTATGTCTGGATGTCTCAGGATTTCTCTTTCTCCTCCTAGGAGCCAGGAAAAGGGCTCGAAGCCCAACCACCCTCCACAGTTTTGGATAGACCTTTCAGAGATCACGTCTGAGAGACTCTTAAGACAAAGGTATGGAAAAGAGATGGCCAGCTGTCAGGATTAGCCACCTGAATCCAGAATAGGGGAAAAGTGAGACCGAAGAAATAGAAAACACAGAAAAATGTAACCACTGAGCTGATAAAATAAGGGAAAGTGTTCTTGCAGCCACCCTGTCTCAGTAAAATTTAGTTCCAATATGGGAACCCCAGGGTCAGGTTACCATGCTTTGGGATTTTTTTCTGCTCTCATCCCTCTGCACAGGAGTTAAGGTCTATGGCCAGGAAGCTCCCGCCAATGAATATTTTCTATTCTTCCTTTGTCAGGTTTTCCTTTTCAACCTCCCAACAAGAGCATTTTGCCAGGGGAGTGTTTTTTCTTGTGTGTGAAGGGTTTGGGGGACTGTTTGTTCTGAAAAGCATCTGCAGACAATAATTGGGAAATGTGTTAAAGCTGCCATCAATTTGCTTTATTGATATGGAAGCCTCAGTGGGTCCCCGAGGAGAACAGACTTTTTCCCCATGTGAGCTAGCGACTGAAAAGGCCGAGCCACTGAAAAGGACGAGTCAGAGGCAGGAGCCAGGAGAGGAAAGTGACAAGGGGAAACAGAGGGGCGGAAACTGAGCCAGCAGTCCTAAGACAAAGCCTGCGATGAAAACAAAATCTTCTCGAGATGTTCAAAAGGAGAGCTGGTTATCACAGAAGCTCCTCCAAAAAAAGGAATTTTCAGGGATTAAGACAAGGGTGGGTGGAGACAAGAGATGAGGGAATATGTGTATCAAAAGAACCTCAACTGGATGGCATGGTTCCTGTCTGTTAAGCAGTTTAGTTTTTACAAAAGCTTTCTCCCCCCATTACAGCATAGTGTTTAGTTCTGCCATAGAGAAATCCAAAGTCTCTTGACTCGTTGTTTATGGCACCTGGACAAATGGTAATTACCAGCCTATAATTCCCTTGAGGGGAACGGATGTTTCAATAAATTATAACAGCTGAGTCTGAGTGGTTTACAGCAACATCAAAACCTTGCTATGGACATATAATCTTATAACCACAACTTGCTAGTGAATAGGTGTTTGCACAATGGGTGATTTAGGAGCTTTCGGCCCTTCTCAGGGAGCAGTGTGGGCTGCCGGGCTCTCTCCAGCTGCCCCCAAGGCACCCTAGAATGAACTGAAGACACTTCCCCTCTCAGCAGGTTGCCAAGGCTCACTGCCTTGGCTTCTCCAAGGTGAACACATTTGGATCCGCACTGGGATACACATCTATAAGATTTGTTGATTCGCTCAAAAGAGTACTCCCCAAAATGACCACAAGTGTGTTCTCAAGCATTTAACATGTTCACAGGTATCTCAGAGCAAGGAAGAGCTCTACAGATTATATTCAAGGACAGAGCGAAAGAGGGACTGCCTAAATCAGTATGCAACCTTGGTCATGATGATTTAATAGTAAAACTTATAAGACCTGTTTTGAAAATGTGTTAGAGCCGTATTAGAAGCATTGGGTTCAAGATGTTCAAGAAATATTTATCGTGAGGCTCCTACGTGGACAGGACATAGAAGTGTCCTGTTAAACGGTCAGGCGGAAGATAGAAATATGGCAGGATTGCTGAAAAGCACTAAAAAAAATCCTAATTCATTACTTATCTAGTGTATTTAAAGTATATACTCCTGTGACTTCCAAAAATAGTTTGAAGTTGCTTAGATTATAATGTCATAATATATATTATGCCAAATATATCTATTATATATGCAAATATGCATGCATGCGTGTGTATGTAATTTTTAAAACATACCAAGGGAAGAGTGGGAGAGAACTGTATTGGATATTAAAAACTAAGTTAAAGCAATTTGGCTCTAAGTTTCTCTTTGAACTTCCTAGAACAAGAAAAGAAATGGGAAAAAAAAGAAAAGGAAAGAAAAAAGAAAAGATGATGGATATAACTGTTGAGGAAACTGAGGTTCCAGTAAGAAACCTGATCAATGGCGCGTCTTAGGTAATGCAGTGGGGACTCCAGGGCCCAAGTCTCTAAAACACCATGGCAGGTGGAGCACCATTTCTTACCAATCGGGTCTTCTTCCTCTGCACACACACAAAAGCAAACAAATCACTTTTCATCCATCACACTGTCTCATAAAAAGAAAATATCTACAGGTCTTTCTGCGCCTATGGTCACAAAACATGAAGGCCATGATCCCACAATTAGACCTCAGGATTCAGGAAAGAAAAGCTCTTCTTCACAGAACAGTGGCAGTATCCAGCCCTTATAAATCCTTGGAATAAACCAATTAAAGCCACTGACTCACCAGGCAAGGGCTTTAGCATGAAAAGAGAGTTATTGCTGTCATTTCCATACACTATCTCATTCTAGTACCGTATTTTTAGTGTGCTTTCTTAAAAATATCTATGCTCCAAATCGCCTGACAAATTTTAGCACAAACATCCATTTGCCTTATAATCTTTGCCCTACGTATGTTAAGCCTCCAAAGATTTTCAAAAGTACTTATTTTCAAAAGCACTCATTGGTCCTCCACACCTTCGCACTTCAGAAACTAAGGCACTCTGGGGAGAGTGTTGGTTTATTGAATGGATAATCCATTTTTGTAACAATAAATAGAGACAGGTTGAACATATTAATAGGAATTACCGCACTATAAGATCTTATGCAATGAAATATTTTCAGACTCCAACGTCAGTTCAAGAGGTCTGTCCTTCCAAACAAAGGTGTATATGCTTCCGTTAACTGGGCAAGAGAACTCTATAGTCTATTCTTTGATTAATCCAAAGCACAGAGTTAAATGTCTGAGTGAAGTAACAAATTAATCCTGGTAGTTCTACTCCTTTTAATTGATCTCTTAAATGGTTCTGTTTCTATTTTTAATTGTCCTGTTGCTGTAAGCTGCCTCAAAGTCTTTTTTAAAAAGGTGTAAATCATGTATAAGCAAATGTAATAAAACACAAATGCTTTCTACAGGAACTTAGGTAAAATGCAGGATGAACCAAAAGATGCATATCAGGGTACAAGACAAATGAGGATAAAGTTTCCTTGTGATATCCCAGAAACTGTCCCCTGGAACAATATCAGGTCCACAGAGCCAAACAGTTTACATGTGCTCGAAGAAGAAAAAACCAAACCAATAACAGGGAGAACTCAGGGTTCTCTTTTCAAAGATATAGATTTGTGACACCTGAACCAAAATCACTGGGCAAATTTAAATGCCTTCAGGTTGGAAGTGTGGGTATAAATGAATGAAGTGGTGAAAAACCACAGAGGGTGGGCCTTATGGGGAAATGGAGAATGTGCCTTCCCACCATTCAAATGTAAATTTTTATAAAACATGCCTCAAGACAGACAAAATATTGTACATCTGTTGACCACAGTTGTTGGCTCAGTGGCTATGTTGTGACCCCTGATCTAAATAATCAATATATTTCACGCCACTAAAGTTTCTCAACAGTGGAACTACTGGCACTTGGAGTGGAACCAACTTTCACTGTGCAGCACTTTGCTGTGCATTGCAAGTCTATGGTCCTCCGGGTCTCCCAGGAACCAAAAGCTATAGCACCATTCAGGCAACTGAAAGTGTTCCCACCACCCCACAAATTTCAAATGTGTGTTTCCCACCCCTCCCCCACCCCCAAGGTGGGAACTAGTGTCTAGTTCCACGCCTAAACTATTCTGCCTCTTGGTATGTTCATATCTCACCTTTTATTTTTCCTTCTTCACCAAATGATTTTCAGGATTTAAGAAGAACAGTATAGGGCTTCCCTGGTGGCGTAGTGGTTGAGAGTCGGCCTGCAGAGGCAGGGGACACGGGTTCGTGCCCCGGTCCGGGAAGATCCCACATGCCGCAGAGCGGCTGGGCCCCTGAGCCATGGCCGCTGAGCCTGCGCGTCCGGAGCCTGTGCTCCGCAACAGGAGAGGCCACAACAGTGAGAGGCCCGCGTACCGCAAAAAACAAACAAACAAACAAAAAACAGTATAATAGCAGGCCCTTTCCTTTGTCGAATTAGAAAGAGCGCTATGAAGGGGTTGGCAGGAAATATGAAGATAATGAGATGAGGAGGAAGAGAAACTGATCAAGGGCAAGTCAATACAGTCACTAGGCAAAGGAAACAGCAGGGAAAGTATGTGGAGATGGAGGCTGGACTAGTGATTTTTATTATTGCTACCACCACACAGTTTTTCAAAGCTGCTCTCTTTCATCCTCTTCCATCACCTTGGAACTTTCCCAGAATGCCCAATTTGAGAAACTTTGCATTTATATCTTTGGCCCCTAAATTAATTTAGAATCCTGTCTTAATGACCACCATTTATAACATCCAGTTCTACATAATGAGGCCATTGCCAACTCATGGTCAACAGCCCACAGTAACTCAAGGTTGCTGTTATGGATATAATTAGCCTCCTTAAATGAAAAATCATGTAAGACAGATGTATTCCCAAGTCATTGTTCATTTACCAGTCAACCTAGTTAATACATCTATTGATATAGTGTTTCATTCATAAATAGAAATTACTTTTGGATGATTGCATGTTACAATATCCTGTGTAAATCTGGCATCAGTTCTCAAAGTTCAGTTTTTTGTTTCCTCTGAGTGGAGAATGTTGTAAACTATAAGGACTTGATGACTGTAGGGTTCCCCCCGATGGAGAAATGGCCCTCGCATTTTTTAAAATGGTAAAAAAAGGTAAAAAAAAAAAAAAAAAAAAAAAGGTCTCAGGGATATGCAGATTTGAAGATGTTTGGAATAAAACTGTTAAACAGAGAAGAGAAAATGAACCAAGGTGGGGGTGGGAATATAGGTGTTAGACAATTTCAAAAGTTCAGAATAGAAGAGTGTCAGACATAGGTAAAGCAGGGTGGAAGAACCAGTGTAAGGAAAGGTCAGGAGGTATAACTGACACTAAGCTTGGTTCTAGCAGAGAAGCAAAGACTAGCAGACTGGGCGTGTGTTTGCAGGGGAGAGAGGGGATATGGGGGAGGGGGTGGGTTGGGGGGAGGAAGGAGTCCTCTAAGCCTTGGTATAAAGCTGGGCTTTTAAATGTAATGTCCACGCTTATTGACAAGGAAGGGAGGATTACAAAATAAGAGGTCACTAACAAGTTCCTACAGCCTCAGAAACTGATTCAAAGTAACTCTTGATATGTTTTTAAAACATCTGTACTTTTTAATAATCATGATAATATCAACAACTAGTTGACAGTTCATTCGTTAAGCTGTAGGCAATGTTTTATTAACTTTACATGGATTAGCTTCTTTCATCTCAACACTATGGGCATCCTCATTTTGCAGCTGAAGAAACTAAGGGGGAGAGGGTTAAATAACTGGTTCAACTCTGTCACATGGGTACTAAGGGGAATTTGAAGGCAGGCATCTGGTTCCAAATCCCTGCTTTTAACTGTCAAGTGACACTGCCTCTTTTCACATCTGACACTCTCTGTCATTCCCAGGATGACAGACCCCTTGAGAACTATCCCTACCCCACCAAGAGTGGACCCCAGAAGCCCTGCATGCACTATCCCCTCCCCAGGACAGAATTGTTCAAATCAAGGTAGGCACCTTGCCCCAAACTAATCCCTTCAGATTCTCCCCCACCCCAATAGTTTGGAATTGGGATAGAAATAACCAGTGAGTTTGGTCCTTTATGCTGAGAAATGTCAGTGTAGAGGCTACCATGTATCTGCCTCCTTCCCTTCAGGTCTACTGAGAGACAGAAGATGGGGAATGAGTGGAAGGACACAGAAAAGAGATAGAAAGGGAGCATTTCCTAGGTCCTTAGTGAGTGTCCAGCTCCTTTTTTCCAGGCCAAACTGAGGCCAGCTCCTTTCCTGCCATTAGAATCAGTAAAATGCCCTCTAACCTCAGAGTAAGAATCCCTTTTTGCTTATCCTGCTCTGAGTTGGTTTCTGTCACTTACAACCAGAGATGTAACTAAAATAACATAGAGACCTCCAATCTGTAGTTTCTATCTATTCTTCTGTATTTTACTGTCTTAAGCATTTATCCCTTTCATCAACATTTTCTGTCTTCTTTCAGATAAGAAACCCTTTCCTAAATCCCTCTGAGATTTAGTCTTAGAACAACAATAATATCGCAGACACCAGCAGACCTCCATCTCCTACTAGAAAGACTGAGAACAAAATAACCAGAGTGTACAGTACATATTTGCTTTATGGAAATGATTTTTAAAATGATAACAATAGCAGCCACCACCATCACATCTGATAGCATAAATACCCTTTTTATTTGTACAGTAGACATTAATTTTAATGGTATTTGGGTTCTTTTGATAGTCTACCAATTTCATTAAAATGGAATTCTACTGTAATCCCTGATAAATAATCAAAATAGCCCCTGATAGAAGCTTAACTTTTATACTCGCAAATAAAACTTTGCAATGGATTGCTTTAATAGCGTGATGATCTCCAAAGCAACTTTCCCACATCAACTATGTTTTTATGAGGGGGATGGAGGCAAGGATACTGCCTATGGTTATTTTCTCAAGTTGACCTGAACTTGCCTGAGCAATTAATATGCCTATGACTAAACACAGATAGAACGGATAGACCGTCTCCATCATTCTCATTTTGTCGATGAGGATGCTGAGGCCTAAAGAGCAAGGTCACACAATTCAGTGGCAGTGTTGGCACTGGATCCTGAGTCAGCTAATATTCCTGATTTAAAGCTCTTTACCGTTCACCTCTTTGAGAAGGCTTTGTGGCTTTTACAAGTTTCAAAACATTAAGAGGCGACCTAAGGTTGAGGAACTCAGATCAATTCACATGAGAAGTATCCAGTAGAATGACCAGGCACTGGATGGGGAGTTCTGGTCCAGGCTCTGCCATTTACAGAGCTGTGCTTTTGGGTCCCATTTGGAAAAAAAAAAAAGGTGAGGAGACAGAACTACTTCCAATGGTTTCTTGACATTTTGGAGCGTCCTCAGGTGCCTCTAGAAAACCTGGCTAGCCTCCCATTGGGGCTTTTGGTGGCAGCTTCTACTGGATTTCCTATACAGTGATCAGAACTGGAAATTCATAGAGTCTTCTGGTGAGCCAAGGGAGTTCCCCACCCTCTTCCTTCAGAACCCAGATAATGTGCGTGAGATTCAACCCGCAATGACGTTCAGATATCTGTGTCAGTCACTAACGCCAGAGCCATTTAGTTTACAAGCTTTGGAAATTTACATCCATCTACTTCTTTTGTTTAACTTGACTTTATCTTACTAGTTTCTTTACTGAACAAAGAAATTTTGAGTTCAAAAAAAATCTCTTAATCTGACTTAAGGTAAATGTCTTTATAAACAGATAAATTCAAATAATAGACGTGGGATTTGGTTACTGTGGTTCTAAAACAAAGCACAAACCCCTGCACTTCTCTTTTATAAAAAAATACCATCATGGATTTTGTACTGCTAGTTTCTGGTATCAATTCAGCCTCCTGCGATACGTGTTACTAAAAATCTTTGGAGTGCTTGTTTGTACATGCCAGATTTTCTTTAATATACCAACCAATAAATAGTTCCACTCCGCAATCTTTCAGAAGAAAAAAGCTGTGAAAAATGAAGTAAAAAGCAAAATAAAATATTTTTCACATTTCTTCATATTTGTCCTAAAGCATGGAGTGTGGCTCAGGATCTCCACCTAGTGGAATCTTTAAGGTGATAACTCTGTTGTAAAACCTCTAAAACTTAAGAAATTTGAGGATGGGGCCATCAAGTCAGACGAGTGATTTTTTTTCTACGCAAAATGTATTTATTGAGAGTCTGATATGATAAGTCAATATTGCTTTTTTTTTTTTTTTTGCGATACGCGTGCCTCTCACTGTTGTGGCCTCTCCCGTTGTGGAGCACAGGCTCCGGACGCACAGGCTCCGGACGCGCAGGCTCTGCGGCCATGGCTCACGGGCGCAGCCGCTCCGCGGCACGTGGGATCTTCCCGAACCGGGGCACGAACCCGTGTTCTCTGCATCGGCAGGCGGACTCTCAACCACTGCGCCACCAGGGAAGCCCTAATATTGCTTCTTTTTAAGTGGGAGGGTTCACATTTCCTAGGTTACTATTAAGAGATCTTTTTCAACTAAGATCTCTGACCCATGAAAGCCATCCTTTGTCATATCATAAGCAGGGTACTTGGGTTCTTCCTCTTTCCCTTTGCCAAGCTCATATCAGAAGACACTGCTTTATAAAAAATCCACTCTGAATGGGTAGGGAAAAGAAAGGGACTGTTGCTCAGGAAAGGACATTTTTTCCTAGTTATTAATTCTTATCAAAAGGTTGATGGAGAAAGTTGCTGATAAGGTATCTAACAAGGTGATGTGAGTGCTCTCAGAGAGATTAAAGAGACATAATAAATCATGGGGCTCTCATCTACTTCTCAGGATGAATACAGATTATATCTGTGTAGACAACTGAATGAATTTCAATGATAGCATGTAATTTTCGAGATAGACCACTTCTGATCATTTTTCCCTTTGAAAGGTAAAACATATGCAATGCAAGTTACACTTCCACAAGCAGTGCTAACTGCTGCTCTCAGAGTAACTTCTGGAAAATCTTTAGGTGCATAGTCACCACCTCATGTGTCCACCTCAGTGATCTGGAAAGGCTAAGACTTTCTTTGCTGAATTTTCCATCTTCTCTTCATCACGTCTGGTATTTTGTTTCTGGCACCTGTGTTCATTACCAATGATCCCTGAGAGATCGTTGAACCAAGAGGGATCCCTGAGTTCATATCCTATGAGTTTGTCACACTATCCATATGCTGCCTAGAAAGATGCGGGGCATTTGGGGTTCAGTAGGGATCTTGTTATAATTATGCTGTTCAATAGACTAGCTGTTTATTCATGGCCAACACATAATTTGTACAATAATTGTCCTTTACTCCAAAAACAAAAAGCATCAGTGGTCAATTGGTATAAAGACTGCTACCTATGAAAACTATAAGCCTGTGATTGCTGATATAAATCACTGACATAAATCTGTTTCATGGTCACCCTGGGCTCTGTGCAGCCAAATTCAAATTACTTTCCTGTCATATTTTGGTGTAATGATTGCATTAATGGACCCAATTCCTCACCCTTCCATCTATTTGCCACGTCTGTTGTCATTGAGGCAATAGATAACTGATAGAGGATGCACACTAAATTTTGGGATGGCTTAGGGGTTAACCAGAGGAAGTTCTTATTGAAAAATAGTCATCTGAGAGCAAAGAAGAACTGTAGTTTGGGATTTTGAAAAATGAGAGCTACAGGGAACAAAAGTGAAAAAGTACTTCATGGTGAAAATAAGCAGACATTTAAGAAAGTTGAAAAGGATATAGTATCAGGCAACAAGGCCAGAACCAATATGACCATGCTTAGTGAATGTGTATGGAAGGAAGGGATTCTGATGGAAGAGAATGGCTACCACACAGGATTTGACCTCACCACATATTTTAAAATAGCGGGATGAACATAGGCAGAACACTCTCTGACATATATCGCAGCAAGATCATTTTTGATCCACCTCCTAAAGTAACAAAAGTAAAAACAAAAATAAACAAATGGGACCTAATTAAACTTAAAAGCTTTTGCACAGCAAAGGAAACCATAAACAAAACAAAAAGACAACCCACGGAATGGGAGAAAATATTTGCAAATGAAGTGACTGACAAGGGATTAATCTCCAAAATATACAAACAGCTCATGCAGCTCAATATCAAAAAAACAAAAACCCAATCAAAAAATGGGTGGAAGATCTAAGTGGACATTTCTTCAAAGAAGACATACAAGTGGCCAAAAAGCATATGAAAAGATGCTCAACATCCCTAATTATTAGAGAAATGCAAAGCAAAACTACAATGAGGTATCATCTCACACTGGTCAGAATGACCATCATCAAAAAAATCTATAAACAATAAATGCTACACTGCTGGTGGGAATGTAAATTGTTACAGCCACTATGGAGAGAAGTATGGAGGATCCTTAAAAAACTAAAAATAGAGCTACCATATATCCACAATCCCATCCTGGGCATGTATCCAGAGAAAACCATATTTGTAACGGTACATGCACCTCAATGTTCATTGCAGCACTATTTACAATAGCCGGGACATGGAAGCAACCTAAATGTCCATCGACAAAGGAATGGATAAAGAAGATGTGGTACATATATACAGTGAAATATTAGCCATAAAAAAGAATGAAATAATGCCATTTGCAGCAACATGAATGGACCTAGAGACTGTCATAATGAGTCACACAGGGAAAGACAAATATAATATGATATTGCTTATATGTGGAATCTAAAAAAAATGGTACAAATGAACTTATTTATAAAACAGAAATAGAGTCACAGATGTAGAAAACAAACTTATGGTTTCCAAGGGGGAAAGTCGGGGGAGGAATAAATTGGGAGATTGAGACTGACATATACACACTATTATATATAAAATAGATAACTAATAAGAACCTACAGTATAGCACAGGGAACTCTATTCAATACTCTGTAATGACCTATATGGGAAAAGAACCTAAAAAAGAGTGGATATATGTATATGTATAACTGATTCACTTTGCTGTACAGCAGAAATGAACACAACATTGTAAATCAACTATACTCCAATAAAAATTAGTTTAAAAAATAAAATAAAAAATGAAACCAAAAAACATAAAAATAAAAATAGCGGCATGATTGCTTTAACCATTAAGGAATTGCAAATTGCATTTCTACAAGTAGGTCTTGATTTTTTTTAGCTGTAAGTGGAGGGATAGACTAGAAGAGTTCCAAAGCTCCTTCCACATGTCCCATAACCCTATTATCTCAGTATACCAATTCATTGTTTTGAGAAACAATGCATGGTAGTCATGCCCACAATTACTGTATGCAATTAGAAAGCAGTACCTGTAGCAATAATACCACTATGATTTGAGTGTGTCTGAGTTGAAGAATACTTCATGAGAATTATGCTAATAAGATGGTTAGGGGTTTAGAGCATATGTCTCATTCAGGAGGTAAGCCCCTTGATTGGATCTCCAGAAGTTTCTGCAGGGGACAGAGTGAAAGAATTGATGTTCGACTACAATAACAAGGCCAAACTTCATGCATGTTATTCATGCCTTCATGCCAGGGTATCTTCAGACAGGATTGGGCAATAAGACCTCTGAAGATGTGGATGATCTCCCAGCTACAAGCAATTTTCCACACTGAGTAAAGCTATTTACTCCTTCCCTATGATATACACACATGAGCTGGCACGGCCCTTCATATGATTTGGTTACTGAAACAGAAACAGAAAAAGAGAGAGAGAGTGCAAGAAAGTGAAAAAATAAATTGACTTCAAAGGCTACCTTAACTGACTATCATGTTTTGGGAGAGGAAGGATAGTTTCATGGGCAAATATCTCATTAACCTCAACTAGAAAGCTCCCTGTGGCCAGGGACTCATCTCACTCTTAAATACCTGTAGCATTCAACCCCATTGGAATGAACATTGTAGACCCTCAACAAATATGTTCTATTTTTTTCTCCTCTTTTGTACTAGGGGACTTTTAGTGCAGCCTTGTTTTTGTTTTGTTTTGTTTACAACTTTATTGGAGTATAATTGCTCCACAGTGTTGTGTTAGTTTCCGCTGTACAAAAAAGTGAATCAGCTATATGTATACATGTGTCCCCATATATCCTCCCTCTTGTATCTCCCGCCCACATTCTCTATCCCACCCTTCTAGGTGGTCACAAAGCCCCAAGCTGATCTCCCTGTGCTATGCAGCTGCTTCCAACTAGCTATCTATTTTACATTTGGTAGTGTATATATGTCCATGCCACTCTCTCACTTAGTCCCAGCTTACCCTTCCCCACCCCCTGTGTCCTCAAGTCCATTCTCTACATCTGCATCTTTATTCTTGTCCTGCCCCTAGGTTCATCAGAACCATTTTTTTTAAAGATTCCATATATATATGTTAGCATACGGTATTTGTTTTTCTCTTTCTGACTTACTTCACTCTGTAGGACAGACTCTAGGTCCATCCATCTCACTACAAATAACTCAATTTTGTTTCTTTTTATGGCTGAGTCATATTCCATTATATACATGTGCCGCATCTTCTTTATCCATTCATCTATCGATGGACACTTAGGTTGCCCCCATGTCCTGGCTATTGGAAATAGTGCTGCAATGAACATTGTGGTACATGTCTCTTTTTGAATTATGGTATTGTCAGGGTATATGCCCAGTAGTGGAATTGCTGGGTCATATGGTAGTTCTATTTTTAGTTCTTTAAGGAAACTGCATACTGTTCTCCGTAGTGACCGTATCAATTTACATTCCCACCAAGAGTGCAAGAGGGTTCCCTTTTCTCCACAGCCTCTCTAGCATTTACTGTTTGTAGATTTTTGATGATGGCCACTCTGACCAGTGTGAGGTGGTACCTCATTGTAGTTTTGATTTTCATTTCTCTAATGATTAGTGATGTTGAGCATCCTTTAATGTGTTTGTTGGCAATCTGTATATCTTCTTTGGAGAAATGTCTATTTAGATCTTCTGCCCATTTCTGGATTACGTTGTTTGTTTTTTTGATATTGAGCTGCATGAGCTGCTTGTATATTTTGGAGATTAATCCTTTGTCAGTTGCTTCATTTGCAAATATTTTCTCCCATTCTGAGGATTGTCTTTTTGTCTTGGTTGTGGTTTCCTTTGCTGTGCAAAAGCTTTAAAGTTTCATTAGGTCCCATTTGTTTATTTTTGTTTTTATTTCCATTTCTCTAGGAGGTGGGTCAAAAAGGATCTTGCTGTGATTTATGTCACAGAGTGTTCTGCCTGTGTTTTCCTCTAAGAGTTTTATAGTGTCTGGCCTTACATTTAGGTCTTTAATCCATTTTGAGTTTATTTTTGTGTATGGTGTTAGGAAGTGTTCTAAAGTCATTCTTTTACGTGTAGCTGTCTATTTTCCCAGCACCACTTATTGAAGAGGCTGACTTTTCTCCATTTTATATTCTTGCCTCCTTTGCCAAAGATAAGGTGAACATATGTGCATGGGTTTGTCTCTGGGCTTTCTGTCCTGTTCCATTGATCTATATTTCTGGTTTTGTGCCAGTACAATACTGTCTTGATTACTGTAGCTTTGTAGTATAGTCTGAAGTCAGGGAGGCTGATTCCTCCAGCTCCATTTTTCTTTCTCAAGATTGCTTTGGCTCTTCAGGGTCTTTTGTGCTTCCATACAAATTGTAAAATTTTTTGTTCTAGTTCTGTGAAAAATGCCATTGGTAGTTTGATAGGATTGCATTGAATCGGTAGATTGCTTTGGGTAGTATAGTCATTTTCACAATGTTGATTCTTCCAATCCAGGAACATGGTATATATCACCATCTGTTTGTATCGTCTTTGATTTCTTTCATCTGTGTCTTATAGTTTTATGCATACAGGTCTTTTGTCTCCTTAGGTAGGTTTATTCCTAGGTATTTTATTCTTTTTGTTGCAATGGTAAATGGCAGTGATTCCTTAATTTCACTTTCAGATATTTTGTTTTTAGTCTATAGGAATGCAAGAGATTTCTGTGCATTAATTTTGTATCCTGCTACTTAACAAAATTCATTGATTAACTCTAAGAGTTTTCTGGTGGCATCTTTAGGATTCTCTCAGTATAATATGTCATCTGCAAACAGTGACAGTTTCACATCTTCTTTTCCGATTTGGATTCCTTTTATTTCTTTTTCTTCTCTGATTGCTTGGCTAAAACTACCAAAGCTTGTTGAATAATAGTGGTGAGAGTGGGCACCCTTATCTTGTTCTTGATCTTAGAGGAAATGGTTTCAGTTTTTCACCGTTGAGAACAATGTTGGCTGTGGGTTTGTCATATATGGCCTTTATCATGTTGAGGTAAGTTCCCTCTATGCCGACTTTCTGGAGAGGTTTTGTCATAAATTGGTGTTGAATTTTGTCAAAAGCTTTCTCTGCATCTATTGAGATGATCATATGGTTTTTATCCTTCAATATGTTAACATGGTGTATCACATTGATTGATTTGCATATATTGAAGAATCCTTGCATTCTTGGGAAAAACCCTACTTGATCATGGTGTATGATCCTTTTAATATGCTGTTGGATTCTGTTTGCTAGTATTTTGTTGAGGATTTTTGCATCTATGTTCATCAGTGATATTGGCCTGTAGTTTTCTTTTCTTGGTGACATCTTTGTCTGGTTTTGGTAACAGGGTGATGGCAGCCTCATAGAATGAGTTTGGGAGTGTTCTTCTCTCTGCTATATTTTGGAAGAATTTGAGAAGCATAGGTGTTAGCTCTTCTCTAAATGTTTGACGGAATTCACCGGTGAAGTAATCTGGTCCTGGGTTTTTGTTTGTTGGAAGATTTTTAATCACAGGTTTAATTTCAGTGCTTGTGATTGGTCTGTTCATATTTTCTATTTCTTCCTGGTTTAGTCTTGGAAGGTTGTACTTTTCTAAGAATCTGTCCATTTCTTCCAGGTTGTCCGTTTTACTGGCATATAGTTGCTTGTACTAGTCTCTCATGATCCTTTGTATTTCTGCAGTGTCAGTTGTTACTTCTCCTTTTTCATTTCTAATTCTACTGATCTGAGTCTTCTCCTTTTTTTTCTTGATGAGTCTGGCTAATGGTTTATCAATTTTGTTTATCTTCTCAAAGAACCAGCTGTTAGTTTTATTGACCTTTGCTATTGTTTCCTTCATTTCTTTTTCATTTATTTCTGATCTAATCTTTATGATTTCTTTCCTTCTTCTCACTTTGGGTTTCTTTTTTTGCTTTCTCTAATTGCTTTAGGTATAAAGTTAGGTTATTTATTTGAGATGTTTCTTGTTTCTTGAGGTAGGACTGTATTGCTATAAACTTCTCTCTTAGAACTGCTTTTGCTGCATCCCATAGGTTTTGGGTCATCATGTTTTCATTGTCATTTGTTTGTAGGTATTTTTTGGTTTCCTATTTGATTTCTTCAGTGATCTTTTCGTTATTTAGTAGCGTATTGTTTAGCCTCCATGTGTTTGTATTTTTTACAGTTTATTTTCCTGTAATTGATATCTAGTCTCATAGCGTTGTGGTCAGAAAAGATATTTGATACGATTTCAATTTTCTTAAATTTGCCAAGGCTTAATTTGTGACCCAAGATATGATTTATAGTGGAGAATGTTCCATGAGAGCTTGAGAAGAAAGTGTATTCTGTTGTTTTTGGATGGAAAGTCTCTCTCCTCTAATGTGTCTTTTAAAGCTTCTGTTTCCTTATTTATTTTCATTTTGGATGATCTGTCCATTGGTGAAAGTGGGGTGTTAAAATCCCCTACTATGATTGTGTTACTGTCGATTTCCCCATATATGGCTGTTAGCATTTGCCTTATGGGTTGTGCTCCTATGTTGGGGGCATAAATATTTACAATTGTTATATCTTATTCTTGGATTGATCCCTTGATCATTATGTAGTGTCCTTCTTTGTCGCTTGTAATAGTCTTTATTTTAAACTCTATTTTGTCTGATATGAGAATTGCTACTCCAGCTTTCTTTTGATTTCCATTTGCATAGAATTTCTTTTTTCATCCCCTCACTTTCGGTCTGTATGTGTCCATAGGTCTGAAGTGGGTCTCTTGTAGACAGCATATATACAGGTCTTGTTTTGTATCCATTCAGCCAGTCTATGTCTTTTGGTTGGAGCATTTAATCCATTTACATTTAAGGTAATTATCGATATGTATGTTCCTATTACCATTTTCTTAATTGTTTTGGGTTTGTTTTTGTAAGGCTTTTTCTTCTCTTGTACTTCCTGCCTAGAGAAGTTCCTTTAGCATTTGTTGTAGAGCTGGTTTGGTGGTGCTGAATTGTCTTAGCTTTGGCTTGTCTGTAAAGCTTTTAATTTCTATTTCCAATCTGAATGAGAACCTTGCTGGGTAGAGTAATTTTGGTTGTAGGTTTTTCCCTTTCCTCACTTTAAATATGCCCTGCCACTCACTTCTGGCTTGCAGAGTTTCTGCTGAAAGATCTGCTGTTAACCTTATGGGGATTCCCTTGTATGTTATTTGTTGCTTTTCCCTTGCTACTTTAAAAATTGTTTTCTTTGTATTTAATTTTTGATAGGTTGATTAATATGTGTCTTGGTGTGTTTCTCCTTGGGTTTATACTGCATGGGACTCTACATTTCCTGCACTTGATGGACTATTTCCTTTCCCATGTTAGTGAAGTTTTCAACTATAATCTCTTCAAATATTTTCTCAGACCCTTTCTTTTTCTCTTATTCTTCTGGGACCCCTATAATTCGAATGTTGGTAAGTTTAATGTTGTCCCAGAGGTCTCTGAGACTGTCCTCAATTCTTTTCATTCTTTTTTCTTTATTCTGCTCTGTGGCAGTTGTTTCCACTCTTCTATCTTCCAGGTCATTTATCTGGTCTTCTGCCTCAGTTATTCTGCTATTGATTCCTCCTAGAATATTTTTAATTTCATTTATTGTGTTGTTCATCATTGTTTGTTTGCTCTTTAGATCTTCTAGGTCCTTGTTAAACATTTTTTGTATTTTCTCCATTCTATTTCCGAGATTTTGGATCATGTTTACTATCATTACTCTGAATTCTTTTTCAGGTAGACTGCCTATTTCCTCTTCATTTGTTTGGTCTGGTGGGTTTTTACTTTGCTCCTTCATCCGCTGCATATTTCTCTGTCTTCTCATTTTGTTTAACTTACTGTGTCTGGGGTGTCCTTTTCCCAGACTGCAGGTTCACAGTTCCTCTTATTTTTGGTGTCTGCCCCCAGTGGGTGAGGTTGGTTCAGTGGCTTGTGTAGGCTTCCTGGTGGAGGGGACTGGTGGCTGTGTTATGGAAGGTGGGGCTGGATCTTGTCCCTCTGGTGGGCAGGGCCATGTCTGGTGGTGTGTTTTGGGGTGTCTGTGAACTTAGTATGACCTTAGGCAGCCTCTCTGCTAATTGGTAGGGTTGTGCTCCTATCCTGCTAGTTGTTTGGCATGGGGCGTCCGGTACTGGAGCTTGCTGGCCATTGGGTGGAGCTGAGTCTTAGTGTTGAGACAGAGATCTCTGGGAGAGCTCTCACCAGTTAATATTCCATGGGGCTGGGAGGTCTCTGTTGGTCCAATGTCCTGGACTCAGCCCTCCCACCTCGGAGGCTCAGGCCCGACACCTGGCCAGAGCACCAACACCCTGCCAGCTGCACAGCACAGAAGAAGAAGAAGAAGAAGGAGAAGGAGAAGGAGAAGGAGAAGGAGAAGAAGAAGAAGAAGAAAAATGAGCATACAGAACCCCCAAACAAACGTTAAAAGCAAAACTAAACAGACAAAATCACACACACACACGCACGCACACACACACACACACACACACACACTCACAAAAAGAGAAAAAGAAAAGGTAGAGAGCAACCAAACCAATAAACAAACCCACCAGTTGAAACAAGCACTAACAACTAAACTAAGATAAACATAAAACCAAAAACAAATCAAATGCCGAAAGAAACCCCAAGTCTACAGTTGCTCCCAAAGTCCACCCCCTCAACTTTGGGAACTTTTGTTGTCTATTCAGATCTTCTTAAAATGCAGGGTTTATCAAGTTGATTGTGGGGATTTAATCTGCTGCTCCTGAGGCTGCACAGAGAAGTTTCCCTTTCTTTTCTTTGTTCGCACAGCTCCTGGGGTTCAGCTTTGGTTTTGCCCCCACCTCTCCATGTAGTTCATCCTCAGGCGTCTGTTCCTTGCTCAGACAGGAGGGGGTTAAAACAGCAGCTGATAAGGCTCTCTTGCTCACTGAGGCTGGGGAGAGGGAGAGGTATGGTAGTCATAACTGGAACAAAGGGTATGCCTGCAGTGGCACAGGCTAGCATGATGCTGCAACAGCCTGAGGCATGCTGTGTGCTCTCCTGGGGAAGTTGTCCCTGGATCATAGGACCCTGGCAGTGGTGTGTTACACAGCCTCCTGGGGGAGTGTGGGTAGTGACCTGAGCTTGCACACAGGATTCTTGCTGGCAGTGGTGGCAGCGGTAGTGGTCCATGCCTGCCTCTGGGGTTCAAGATGATAGCCGTGGCTCACACTTGTCTCTGGAGCTTGTTTAAGCAGTGTTCTGCTGTCTGTGGGCACACGGAGCAGGAATCCCCTCTCCTTGCGCACCCCGAAACAATGGTCTCTTTCCTCTCTGGCAGGTCCAGACTTTTTCACAGACTCCCTCCTGGCTAGCTGTGGTGCACTAGCCCCCTCCGGGTTGTGTTCACGCAGCCACCCCCTGTCCTCTGCCTGGGATCCGACCTCTGAAGCCCGAGCCTCAGCTCCCAGCCCCCATGCGCCCTGGCGGGTGAGCAGACAAGCCTCTCGGGCTGGTGAGTGCCGGTTGGCCCTGATCCTCTGTGCAGGAATCTCTCCGCTTTGCCCTCCGCACACCTGTTGCTGCGCTCTCCTCAGTGGCTCCGAAACTTCCCCCCTCCACCACCTGCAGTCTTCGCCCGCGAAGGGGCTTCTAGTGTGTGGAAACCTTTCCTCCTTCACAGCTCCCTTCCAGAGGTGCAGGTCCTGTCCCTATTCTTTTGTCTCTGTTTTTTCTTTTTTCTTTTGCCCTATCCAGGTACATGGGGAGTTTCTTGCCTTTTGGGAGGTCTGAGGTCTTCTTCCAGCGTTCGGTAGGTGTTTTGTAGGAGTTGTTCCACATATAGATATTTTGGTGATGTATTTGTGGGGAGGAAGGTGATCTCCACGTCTCATTCCTCCACCATCTTGAAGGTCTCCTTCAAGAACCACGCTTTGAGAACCACCATCCTTCTGGTCTTGGAGAGTCTCTGGGAGAGCAGAGGGCATGCAGGAACACTGCTGCTGGAAGCTAATTTCTTGGCTCATTTGCACTGAGACCTGGCAGCACCCAACAGCCCACAGGCAACAGTGCTGGGACGCCTCCAGCCAAACAACTAGCTGATTGTTTTTATAGAGGTGAAAAGCTTTAGAATTTTTTCAGCAGTAAGTATGAATCTTCCTTCGTCCTTTACAGCATGATTTTTTTTTAAAAATCATGGAATGTTTAAAAGTAACTGCCTATTTCCTTAATGAAATGGCCATTTAGATGTCTGGTTTCCCAATCATCTTTATCACTTCATGCATTTCTGTGACGCCTCTCTATCTTATAACTAAATGATTATCAAGGAGAAGCCTAATGGTTTAGAATTAACTACACAGACAGTAATTATATCTTTCCAGTCTCTCACTTCCTCAGAATTTTTTAATGATCAAAATACATTCTCTTGAAGAGAGCTGGTATGAATTCTCATGTTTGCTCTGTTTGTTGCAAAGTTTGTACCAGGCAATTAAAGGTAAGTAGATGACAGCTATAGAGATACTCTCCATAACCACCCTGTTTGCTCTACCCCCTCCAGCTGGACTTTTCCACATTTCTTATCATTTCCTTTCCCCTCTTATTCTTCACACCACCCCCTCTTCTTGCTTGCATGCAATATTCACCCATTAACTGCTATACACTAAGTTTACACACCTGAAGGGCTCCTCTCTCAATGATTCTCAGGAGGAAAAATCATGTAAACATTTCTACCTATATATAACAGTGATGGCTGTGATAATAAGCAATCAGAACACTACTGACTGAGGGGACAAAATGTATCTGGCATCATTCTAAGAACTTCTTATATTTAATTCATTTAATCTTGACAACACCCTGCCCTAAATTTTGTCCCTAAGTTATAGATGCTGAAAAAGGTTGTTCTATTTTTTTTAAGAGAATGAAACATTGTTCTCTTGGAATCAGATGCACCACATTCCTCTGAGCATGTGAATCTAGTAATAGAACACGATTTAATGAGGTATTGAAACTGGATGGAGTGTACCTCATCTAACCAAACACAGGAGGAACTGTGTTTAAGATACCAAAGGGCTACTTCAGGTGAAAGAACTCCTACTCATGTGTACAAAAAGACACAGAGGGCTTCCCTGGTGGCGCAGTGGTTAAGAGTCCGCCTGCCGATGCGGGGAACACGGGTTCGTGCCGCGGTCCGGGTGGATCCCACATGCCGCGGAGCGGCTGGGTCCGTGAGCCATGGCCACTGAGCCTGCACGTCTGGAGCCTGTGCTCCGCAACGGGAGAGGCCACAACAGTGAGAGGCCCGCGTACACCAAAAAAAAAAAAAAGACACAGATTCTTTATAGTGAGGTTACTAAGATATCCAGTGCTATATACATAATAGATGCTTTAAAAGTAATTGTTGAATAAATGGTATGGCATGTTAATGCTCTATGAATATGTCTCCATTCAGTAAAATGTGGTAAATAAAGGGAAATGGTATTTCTCGGTAAAGTTTCCAATTCCAAAGTACTAACGCTATTTAAAACAAGATTATATACCTCTATGCAACATTTAGTACAAATGTTTATATTTTGTCACTTTGAGTAAATGTTTCACATTAAAATATGAATAATTTAAAATAATAAGCTTTTTTAGTCTGTTATAAAAGGTTAAGCATGGATTAGTGGTTAAGTGTTTAAACATTCACTCAAGTTCCAAATTATTTGGCCAAATTATTTAACTTTTTCAAGCCTAGATTTCCTCATCTACAGAGTGGAAAGAAACAACATGATAGAGTTATCAGATTAAAGGAGAAAATGTGAGTAAAATACTTAGCAACTGGCACATAGTAGATAGTAAATGTTGTTACTACCAGTAATTAAAGGTGAGGCAAGGAGCTGTCAAATTAAATGAAAATAAATTGTATTTTATAATCTTAAAAATACAGGAGTGGCTTCTTCAACTCTTACTACAACCTGAACTTGCTTTGGCCCCTGCTCTGCATCATGCTTATCCTATGCCCAGAAACCAATACTTCTCTTTATTCCCCTCAGTGGATTTATACAATCCTTATCCATGTTAACATTAGTGAAAACAAGCCCATGTTGAATTCAGTTGCTGATACCAGCCTAGTCTTTTTAATGTTTTATTTTTCAGTACCTAAGGTATTCCTCTGAAACAAAAGCAAAATCAGAAGAAAACACTAGAAACTGAGAACTCTTTCTTTTCCACACTATTACAAATGTTCTTTTTTTGCTATCTTCTAAGAGTAGCCTTGCGGCCACCAAATTTCCAGCAAGCTGTGCTAACTTGTAATTCCATGTAAGCTAATGAATAACAAGTACAAACACAAACATACAAAAACTAAAAATATAGCAGCGAGTTAGGCCAATACTGATCTGAAGAGGTAGCACTCCAGGAAAAGGTCAAGAAAGCACAGCAATCTCTGTTAGATAAATAGGAGCATAGGCTCTGGCTAAAATTCAAAACCTTTTTCCTCCCAGTGTGACACAAGGATGGATGATATTTACATGAAGAATACACACCCTTGAGTACAGAGATAAGATATGCCAAGAGATGTGTGGAATTCCTAGGGAGCTAGCTGCAAGCTTGGTTTCTTTTTCCCCAATTCAAGAGAAGATATAGCTGCATGCAAGTAAACATGAATGTTTATGGATAGCCTGAGAGTCATTCTAACTATATAAAGCATATAAATTATTTCCTCTATGGGTACTTTATCATTCAGAATAAATTACTGGCAACATATCTTGTTTCTAGAATAGGAGGACTCAACCACATAAATATACAAATTTTTCACAAGTTAATTTATAAATTTAATGCAATCCTAGTAAAAACACCTAGTTCTGGATGATTTTGGTGCAAGATTATACTGGTGATTCATAAGTTAATATTGAAAATAAACAAACAGGAATAGTAAGAAAAATTCTGGGGAAAAAAGGAAGAGACACTAGCCCTTTCATATATGCAAACGTATTTTACAGCCATAATAATTAAGAAGAAGAAGAAGAAAAAGATAGTGAGGTACTGGTGGTGCTTAAAAAAAACAATCAATAAAACAGACTATACTGTTCAGGAATAGACCCAAATAAATGTATAAATATAGTATATGACAAAAATAGTATTTAAAATAAGTGGGCAAAAGATGAGGTGTTCGACAAATACTATAGGAATAAATAACTATTTATTGGGGGGTGGTTGGATGGAGGGTGGATAAAGTTAGAGCCCTACATCATTACTTTTATGCCAGATATTGAAGATATACCAAATAATTACTACAAATACAAACAGGCATGAAAGCACTTGAAGAAAATGTGGGAAAAAATTAATAAAATTTAGATTGGGAAAGGCCTTTGTGAGAAAAATCTAAATGCCACAAAATAAAGTATTGATAACAACAATTATATGGGAAAACAATTTCCTGAAAATAAAAATGAAATGACATACTGGGAAAAATATTTGCAACTCACATCACAGTAGACTAATCTCACTAATGTATAAAGAGCTCCTACAACTCAATAGAAGACAAAATAAATAAAAATTATGAAGAAGACGATTCACTGAAAGGAAATATAAATGGCTCTTAAACGAATTTAAAGATGCTCAGCCTTACAGTAAGAGAAATGTAAATGAAAACTATAAACTTTTTTTTTCACCTATCAAAATGGCAAAGATCAGATCAAAAGGTTTGTAGAAGGGAAAATGCCTCCCCTGTTATGTTCCACTTGGTGCCCTGATTCTAAGCACACACTATATAATATTCCAGCTTGGCTGCTATAACAAAATGCCATACACTGGGTTGCTTAATCAATAGATATTTATTTCTCATAGTTCTGGAGGCTGGGAAGTCTAAGATCAAGGTGCCAGCAGATTACATTCCTGATGTAAGCCCTCTTTCTGGCTGGCAGATAGCTGCTTTCTTGCTGTGTCCTCACATTGGTAGAGAGAGAGACAGCTCTGGCCTCTCTTCTTCTTCTTATAAGGACACAAATTCCATCATTGGATCCTACCTTTCTGTTCTCATCTAAATTTAATTACCTCCTAAAGGCCCCACCTCCAAATACCATCACTCTGGGGTGTTAGGGCTTCAACATATTAATTTTAGGAAGGGGACACAAATATTCAGTTCATACAACACAACAATGCAAAGAAGCAAAGGGATCTCATAACAGGGCTGAATTGAAATGGCTGATGAGAGCATCTGTAGGGAACTGGGAAAGGAGTCTCCTCTACACAGAACCAATGTTCATTGAGTGCCAACCATGTTAAGGAGGAGGAGGTATTCTTTATGACATTTATTTCCTTCTTATGACGTGTTGGGTGGGATTCTGATTCAACTGCAAGTGGTGCATGGCATGTACCAAAGAAGGGAAGTGATGGAGTGACTAGACTGAGTGAAGCTTGCTTTTTCAGATTAACACTGTCAGTCGTTATTAGTCACACACACATACACATAGACAGACACCCTGACCTTGCAGAGAGTAGGTGTCATGGGGGAAAGGCTGAGATCTCAAGCTCAAGGATAAAGAGACTGAATGAGAATTTATCCTCTACACTGAACTGTCCACTTTTAGGCTAACTTGTCATTGAAAACCCAGGAAACTCCTTAATTATAAACAGGAATTTTATTGACATTGGGGTGGAATCGGTTAATAAGACATTATGATTTCCTCTCTACTCCTGTTGCCATTCCTTGTCATATTTTTGGCTGTGAAAGTAGCGGAAACCACTCAGACTCTTTTCTCGTCATCACTTGGAGAAGTGACCACTTCCCCTTCTTGAATTGACAGAGAGGAAGAAGCAGCCTTCTTTCCAGACTACCCTCCAGTCTGGGTAGCAGAAACAGAAGAAAAAGTGCTCAAGGATGGCCAGATGGTCAGCTGAGCCACAGGTGGGCTTCCAGCCTAGGCAGATGGGTCCAAGGCAGACTCAGAGGAGCTCCCGAATGTGTGTGTGGAGGGGCAGCAGAATGTTTCTCATGGGTCCCAGAGTGGCACACTCATGACTCAGACTGCCCGAAGCCCTGGCGAGACTTTGCTGCCAGGACAAGGAAGGGTATACAAATGAAATGTATACCCTGAAGTCCAGACTATGGTGTCTCTGTGAATGCCAGCATGCCCTGATAACATCCAGGAAGCCCCCCACCCTGATACCTTGGGGCTCCAAAGTCTCCTAGTATTGGACATGATCCCAGGGAGAGAGATTTAGCTTCAGCCACCCAGACAGGATATTAAAGCCTCAAAACAGAAACAAATTTTAGTTACAGAAAAAAAAGTAAAGAAAAGTTTCTTTCTGGTACACTCAAGTTTGTGGATTAAAGGACAGCCAGTATAATCAAATACAGATATTTGAGAAGGAGGGTTCTAGTTAGAAGTGCCTCACACTCCAGGTTGGGTCATATGTAGTTTATCCTGTAAGCCCAGGGACTCCGTGGTTGTTTCCGAGCATTCTCTCTGCCTAGTTGTAACCTGAAGTGAAAGCAGGTTCTGGAAGGAACTGTAGCACTTAACTCCTATTAGTTAAATACTACAAACGGCCTTTTCACTTCAAAAGAAGAGTTGTGACCACTTTTGTGAAGTGCTAATTAGCAAGCTTATTGGTTGCCCCAAAGTCCAGTTTGTGGAAAACTGTCAGATTGGAGCTGTGACTGGAAATATTTATAGAGACACCACTGCCCCCAAGAGGTCCTGCCCAACTGATTCCAATTTCAGAAGTGTGGCAGCAGTTCTGTATTTCCAACTGCAAATTCCAGAGAAATATGGAAATGAGGTTGATTTTAACTATGTTGAAAGGTAATACTTTAAAATTATCATTGTTGGAGACCATGGTGGGTTTTGGTGTTTGTTTTCTTCAGCTTTTTTTTTTTTTTAACATTTTGAGTGTGTGTATTGCTCAAACAACTAGTTCCATTAGACCAAGAATTCTTTTTTTAGTTGTATATTAATCTTCACTGTATCTAGTGGTGTACTGCTACATGTTCAAAAACTAGCTCTTTAAGAAGAAAAGCCCTGATTTATAGCCTTTGCCGATTTCTATGATGTAAATACACAGTAGCCAATTTCAAGCTACCAATGTGAGATCTCTGAAGTAGAGTTGGGAAAAAATGCACAGTTGGTAGCACATTCTTACGCTGTATTTCCACCATACAGATACACTGGTAAATAACCTCAAAAGTATGAATAATAAAATGTAGCGAATATTAAGAAGTGATGTTTTTACTATTAACTTTGTTTTAATATAATTTATATATTTGTATATTCACATAATTTAATGATTTTTAATAATGGATGTGTTTGACAACTGACTCACAAAAGTCCTGAAACATTAACCATTGGCTCTTGTGAGCCAGTACAAGCCACTTCAGTGTGGCACTGATCGTCACGCTGTCCCTAGCATGGTGATTGCCACCTAGTAGGTGTTTTACATATGTTTGGTTAATTAATTGGTTCATTAGTTAATGAGTAACTCTCTGAGCCTAAAAGTCTTCCAAATGAAAATGCAATAAAAGATTCGGGTCTGTTTAAAATCAAGTAAGGGGTGGAGGGGGTGACCCCCGCATATAAGGCAAAAATTCTGTTTTCTTGGCTTTAATAAATAATAAATCAACGAGTAAACTTCTACTTTTGCTACTATGTAGCATCCATATAAACTCAACGCTGAGTGTTAAACTCAGCAAGATATAATAACCAACTGTGGGACAGTCACTTAGCCTTTCTGAGAAAAGAACCTTCACTGGTTGAGAGCCTCACTGGTACCAGTGATGCCTTTCATTTCTAAGGTTGAGCTAAGGGTTTATAGGTGCTTGATTTATTATTATGCTTCATAATAGGCATGGCATATTGGTTAGGAGCATAGGTTGAAGCCGGCTGGCCTGGGTTTGAACCTCAGCTCTTCACACGTACTGTCCCTGTGACATCTGTCATGGTTCCTATTCCCATTGGGCTGTGGCCTCCTCACCAGCAAACTGAGGACAACACCACCATCCACTCCATGAGGTGTTTGTGAGGACTGAATGGACTAAGATATATGAAAGGCTTGGAACAAAATACATACATAAAAGATGGCCTATAAGGTTAGCTATTATATTATTATTATGTGTATCATGTATCATATTATAAAGAAGGAAAGAAGACAACCTTTAAAAAACCGAAAGTTGAACTACATATTGTTGCAACATTTTCTAATTCTAAAAACATTCATATTATGTACATATTTGCCAACTCTGAGCCTTTCAAAATGACCTAGCATATGTGGACAAGCCCAAGGCTGGGTGAAAATGCTCCATCGTGTTCCAGCCATCCCCTACCCCTACCCCAGGACCCTCCTCTCCCCTGCCTCCTTGGTTCATTTTCTCCTCAGCTTTTTCAGCTTCACAAGCCTCATTGTGGCCCACTGCCATGGACTTCTGTCCCCACCCAGCCCCGGATAGGTGACCTGGAGTTGGGTTTCCCGGTCCCATTGCTGACTTGTGTGAAGGACCCAAGGTCTCACTAGTCAAAAGAGAGCAGCACCTCCTGGGACCCACCCCTATCCTGCTGGTCTTGCCCCTCCTTGGCCCTCTCTGAAAGGGGAGAGGAAGCAAATAACATTTAAAACCTGTATTTGCAAATATGAGTAGACTGGAGATGAGGTTTTGGCTCTGGGAAGACCTTAAGGTAACAGCGAAATGAAGAGGGAAAGTATTGGACTGAATTCAGAGTTAATGAGGTTAAATGAAATGATGATTATATAGTGTCTGGCACTTAAGAGGTATTCAATAATTAATACTTTCCTGGGACAAAGGAGAACTGAATAATAAATAGTTCACTTTTCTTTAAGTCTGACTAAACTATTTATCATCTCCAGGTAAAACTGGGAGGTTGGATTAGTTGATGCCATAGGCAACTCTGCCTCAAAAAATCAGTACATATTCTCCCTTAGGCTAAAGTTTGATTATACATAAAGTCCAGAAATAAGAAATAATAAACCTTGTTGAGTCAGTTTGAAACAGTTAAAATTGTGATTTATAAATTTTCCCACCAGAGGGCACAGTATAAAAGCCAATGGCTGCTGAGCTACAGCTGGTGTATCGTTTACTGTGTATAACTATTTCATTCTGTTGATTTTGGAATGGAGTTTCAGCTTCCTAGATGGTGATAGTTGCCCCCTCCTGTTTAACATCCATTTTAATATAATCCACACTCCATTCTTCACATATTTAGGGTTTGACTTGAGTCTGAAATCCACAAATAATTTTACCAAAATGGCTTTTCACATCTGCTTATTGAAACAGACTTTTTTGAAGTTCCAACTTTTCTTTCCAATAGGCAAAAGACTGTAACTTTGAAATGATCTTGAAATGTAAACTTATGATAACACTCTATGGTGCCTTTAAACACTGCTAAAATCTGGCTTCAACTCTGTGTGGGTGTTAGTGGTTAAAAAGCAAGGGGTGTAGCTTTATCAATCTGTTTTGTGCTCTGAATCTAGTTTACATGCAAATTCTCGGGACACTGAGAAAATATACACATCCTTATCATGTTCTAAATAAAATCTATCACCTTCAAAATTTAAATGTATGTTCTTTAAATCTAAAACATCACAATTTAAAAAACTAATTTACTCTTCTTTTCTGCTTTCTCAAAACATGTGTTTATTTAATATAATGGCAGTTTGAAAGGATTTTAATACATGTAATAATAAGCTATATATTATTCCTATCCTTCAAAAGGAATAGGTATAAAGATTATCATTAGATCTTTTATTTATATCTTTGTGGCAATTGTATAATTTTTCTCCATCTCTTCAAACCAGATTTTGTTAAGGGAATTTCCCCCTATTGAGATGTTCTTCATAGTGATTTAATGGACTTATCCAGTGAAGTTGTAAACTAGTAAGAAAACATGTGAACATCTGAAAAAATCTGAACAGCAAGGCAGGTGATGAAAACAAACTCTAAAGCATTATAAAGTCAACTCTTCCATTCTAAAGAATATAATTTGTAATGTTTTCTCCCCCCCTTTATTTTATTTTTATTTATCTTTAAAGTATATAATTATTTATTTATTTTCTCCCCCTTTTTTAAAAAGGATAAAGCAGGAATATGCCATGTAAAATAAAAGCTATTTCCCATAACTATAACTTCTTCTACAGACTTATGGATTTTTAAAAACCGTGTAACTGGAGGGAAAAAAAAGACTAAAATTCAAATTAATAAAACAAAAAGTCTTACAAATATTATTAGATGTTAAAATTTGAAAATCTGAGAGGGGGGGATATTTTTCTAGATCAGAATTCTTTTCAATTATAAGTAATGTTTTGAAGCAATATTTTACCAATACTTTCCCCTTCAACATGAATGAATTTCACACCATGGTAGGAATGTTGCTTCAACTGAGGAAAATCTATCCCTACATATGTTTGTTATTTTAGAAAGACTGCAAATTTTGAACATTTCCCATCATAAGAATTTTGTGAAGTCACTTAAGAGAATGCTAAGATATATTTCAATATAAAAATTTTCTTCTGGGGAAGCAACTCACAACATTCAGGAATTGAATATCTATCTGGTGAAAGATGCATTAGTTTAGTTCTTTGGGGGACTAAGGAGGCCACCAAAAGGCATTTTTATCACCTCTTCCTTGGCCCCATTCTCTCTTTCTTAAAAAATACTCGGCTGGTGTTGGTGTACCCATCACAGAGATCATGCCTTTTAATTAAAAACTAGATAGCCAGAGTTACTTGAAGTCCAGCTGCCTCAAAGAAATTTACTCAATATGGAAAGCTTACATCAGGAAGAAACGTAGTCAGGTTAGATTTCAAGTATACAACTGAACTGCCTGCCTTTCCTCCCTGACTCCAATAAAAGAAAATTTGAAGCAAAGTTTATCTGAGTTATATTTTTATATATATCTTAAATTAAAAATCTCCTTCTTGAAAAACTGTCATCTCATAAAAATGCTTAAGTAATTTTCCAATGAACTTTAATGGAATTAAGATTTGTTCTGAGAAACTAGTTATCCACCTAGTGGACTTTAACCAAACTTTTTAAAAATCATAACCTAGAATTGATTTTCTAACCATTTTCTTTTCCCCTATGAAATACCCCTATCATAAACATTTTTGAATTGACCTCCTTGAGCACTGCTTCTCAAACTCTCTGTGGTGAAGGAGCATTAATCAATTATTAATTATTATTATTATTAATTCCAAACTATTGCCACTGATACTTTTGTGAAATGCAATAAAAATGAAATGTTGCATAAATTGTATTTTTACATTACATAAAATGCAAGTCCAAATATTTTATCATTAAATTCAACAGATATCAAATGACTGTGGATATTCCTAAATGCTTATTCTCAGTTTTTGTAATTATTTTTCCAAATCTAATAGCACCCAGCTCACAGACCAGCACCAGTCTGCAGATAACACTCTCAGTAGCATTGTGCTCATGGCCTTTCCTCTTACAGCAAGGTTGTAAAAAACTTGACATGTTCTCATAGCTACATTGCCTGAAGAGTACTAACATTGCTCAAAATATGTTTCAAAGTATCTAAATAGCTATGAATAACTCAAGGTTTAAGTAAAGTCCCTTTCATCTTGTAAAACTTTAAAACAAAAATCCCATAACTATTACTGAATGCTGAAATTCTTCAAAATGGGAGGAATGGAGTCAGAGAATGGCTTTTGCAACTGTATATCCGTGCTTAACTATGTCCCTTGTAAACATATCCATCTGGGAGGCAGGGAGGAAGAGAAAAAGGAGGGTTGGAAATCATCTGGCAACTATGTAAGAAAATCTCTTTAAAAATAGCTGTATTTTCCTAACCTGATATATGGAAAGTTAGTTAAATTTAGAAGGAAAGAGAGAAAAACCTTTGGGGAAACTTCTGTACTTTTTCCCAACAGGAAAATCGATTTCCTTACAAAGAATTATTCATTAGAAGTAGCCAAGCTAAACTGAACATCAGTGGAAGTAATAGAACAGTTGAATCTAAGATTAGAGACACAGCTCTTAAAAAGTATAATTTGGGCTGCCATTGAGTGAATTAATGCTGGTTGACTTGCATGCCCTGTGTATGTAATTTCCTCTAGAGATCAACTAAATACAGTTCTCCAAAATTCTGTGAACACAGCACTATTTCTAATGTAGGACTCTTGCAATGACATGAAATTACACCTTCAGTGTCCTAAACAATTTCACTGGATTTATATTCATTTCTGGATCTAGCTCAGGGATGTCTTTGGGGGGAAATCTCACATCCCTGCTGTCTTGATAGGCAGTTAAAATAATAGATGTAAAAAAATTTAATTAAAAATTGAAAGTGGTGTCTGTGTGTGCGTGTGTGTGCATGCGTAGGTATGTATATATATATTATGTACATATGTGTATGAATTATATATGTGTACATATGTATACCTGCAGTGTACATAATACACTGTTATTATTTATCATGTCTATTATAAGTCTCAAACTTCACTTGTTGTATTGAATGATCAGCAAGAGAATAGATTTCAAGAGTGGGATAGCCCTTAACCAAGGATGTAAAGCATTTGAAGAGATCTAGGAATTTGAAAAAACAGATATTATTTCCAGTTTTGACAAATACTAATGAAAAAAGTATCTTAGAAAGTAATTTAACTTCTCTAATATTCCGTTCTCTTACGTGTAAAGTAGGATAATTTCTGCCTCTGCCTGTCTGGTATGGTTGTGGTAAAATGCACATGAATACACTTTGTGAGGAGGGCAAGGGACTATGAGAATAGTACACGTTGCTCATATTTTTAACATGAGTATCATTTCTGTGAAAACAGGCCATTTGAAAGTAAAATGTTTTCCTAAGGCATGTGCCATCCACAATAACCACTTACATTCTTCCAAATGAGTCTCCATCTACTTTCCACCCTTAGAGGATAATGCTTACCTTTTCCTATACTCTTAATTTCTCTCTGCTGGGATAAGGCTGTAATTGTATTTAGCCCTGTGAAGCACAGTGGATGACTTGTTAAATAATCAGGTTATTGGTTCCTGTAGAAATCTTAAATTTGTGACCTAGAGTAGATATATTTTTGCTGTAAATTAAAAGCAATGCCTTCACAATCATGTAAGCAATTTATCTATTACATATACATACACATATGTTAGAAGCCATAGGTCACCTGGATAGAGGACAGCTCAATAACAGAAGCCAAGCTATACAAAATCAACAGGAAAAACTAAACACATAAGTAAACTTTGAAACAGAAGTGGCAGGTATTACACAGAGAGAAAGAATAAATTAGCAACAAATGACTAAATTATGGTTAGTATTTTGGAGGGAAGAAAACGTTGGCACATTACATGCAACCAAAAAACATAATGAAGATATTATGATCATAGCCATGGAGAAAATGATCTTGCGAAATGTGATTAGTGAATCACAGCCAATTAGGGATTGATGATACATTATGATCACTCTCATGAAAAGTTTTATTCAATCATGACTTTGTCAATAGTGTAGTGTGGACACTGAAAGAGAAGCAAGAAACTCACAAGTGCTAATATCCATTCTGTAAAATAGAAGAAATATGATTTAACTTGGGCAATTAAGAAAGCATCATCCTCATAACACCTATTCTAAGGGATTGGGGAGGTGGCCACCATATAATGGAGGCTAACCCGAGGGAAGGTTTCCCATCAGCCATAAAGAGTTCAGCTTCTAGTTCTATTATTCTTAGGACCCCTGGTACTATGATAGAGATGAAGTGTAGTAGGGCCATTGCCAAACTGGTCAACTAAGGTGCTACCACTAAAACAGGCTAAGTGGACTTTGGGAGTCCATGAGCCCAAAAGAGTTACAATCCTAGGTTTAGATAAGGATAAGAACCTCTAGTTTTCATCCAATATAGGAACACTAGGGCCATAGGAAATATTTGGTATATTCTATATGTTATCAAAGAAAGAAGTTGTGTAAAAGATTTATAAAGTGGACATTCTTTTTTTAATTAATAGACTATTTTTTGAGTTGTTTACAGAACGATTGAGTAGAAAGTATTCAAAATCTCAAGACAGTTAACCATATACCCCTTCACTCTCCTCCAGTTTTATCTACCATAATCCAATATTGATACATTATTATTAATTAAAGTCTGTAGTTTACATTGGGGTTCATCTTTTGTCTTTGTGGACATTCTTACTTAAGAACCCTAAGCTTCTACTGTATATTAACAAAATTCCAGTAAGAGTCTATTCCATAAGTAAGACTACTTATGAAAGTATTTTGCAAAACTTTTTAACATTCTAAGGAAAAATTAAAAATTGTTTTAGTAAAGAATATGAAAATGTATATTCTTATGATGAGAAAAATCTTTAAATGGAGGGTTGTGATAATGAATGAATTTAATGTGTGTAAAGTGCATGTCAGTGGCTGGCACAAAGTACATGCTCAATAAATGCAAGCAATTATCATCATTAGAGTTGATAATTCTCATAGTCGTACACCTTATTTGAAGAGGGGGACCAAGTGATGTGGTATCCTTGAGAAGCTAAAGAAAAGATTGAGTATTCCACTTCACCAAGCACTAGAACAGAGTTGCCAAGAAAAATCCAGTCACAAGCAGGTCAAATTCATATAGATGTTGAAATCACAAGGAGGAAGGAGATGCAGCCACAGGGCAAATAGTCAAGAATCATATAAAAATAGATCGTAGGTACCTATCATCCAGTAGCAATGACCTTCAAGTTTAAACTTGCTCATTGATGCTAAAAAAATGATGTCATAATTCATATTCATGATTCTGTTGATAATGTAGCTTACCTATTGGAAACCTTTATAGCTGCCTCTCACGCAGAGGGGATTAGTAAGTAAGGGTGAAATAGAGCAATAAAGCATCTCAGAGCTGTGGTTAAGATTGACTTCTATTCCTTTTATTGGGGCCATTTCATTTTAATGACATCAGAGCGTAATTGCTAAATCAGGTAGAGTACCTGCCACACTGATACTGCTGAAACCCTTAGACCAGAACTTTGGGCATTTCTCACTGAGATGGCTCTATGTGCCCCACTAACAGTAAACTACCAATTACCTTCTACGTAATACACATACAATATTTGACTCAGATATGTGCACAGACACAGATAGCTATATAAATCTTGTGGATATAAATTCTGAAATTAATTGATTTGGTTTCGTTTCAGTGATGCCTGGGTAATATGAATTTAACGCAAGTTAAAATCATTTTGATTCCTATAGTCTGTTCTTACTAAATCCCTAAGTAAGGTATTAAATCTCACTACCAGTTTGGAAGTGCAGCATAGTAAATTTACCTAGGGATTTTGTTAATATGCAGATTAGGACTCAGGAGGTCTGGGATGAGGCCCAAGACTCTGCATTTCTAAGAAACTCCAGGTGTTGCTGCAGGTACAAAGATGCAACTTAAGTTGTAAGGATGCGTTTAGCGTACGAGCTCTGGAGTCAGTCACGCCTTGGAAAAATTACGCAAGCAATATAAGCTTCATACCTCTCACTTACAAAAAGGGAGCAACAGAAATTATCCATCCCTGCTGTTAGTTGTGAAGATTAAATGAGATAGTAAATGCAGAATGGTCAGTTCAAGGCCAGGAACCAAAAAAATGAACCAAAAAGCTAGCTTCTGTTGAAACTTTTGTTACTTCTACTACCTCTTTGTCAACCAAAGGATATACATTTCTCAGATCTTTTCATTAATTCATTGATTCACCTGGCGATATAGTTATTGACTTTTACTAAAAGTAAGGGCATGATTACCAAGAGGTTAATTCTTTTTTTTTTTTTTTTTTTTTTTTTGGTACGCAGGCCTCTCACTGTTGTGGCCTCTCCCGTTGCGGAGCACAGGCTCCGGACGTGCAGGCTCAGCGGCTCCACGGCTCACAGGAGCATGGGATCTTCCCGGACCGGGGCACGAACCCGTGTCCCCTGCATCGGCAGGCGGACTCTCAACCACTGTGCCACCAGGGAAGCCCCCAAGAGGTTAATTCTATTAGGGAACATAAGACAAGGATAGAAGGGGATAGCACATAAGGTCCAAACTGTGCTAGATTTGACAGTCAAATTCAGAGTGAGCTTATGGTTGAAGCCAGAAAATTGAGTTACCCATGATGTCCTTTATTTCTCTAAATCTGATGAATGGCCATGTCCTGTCAGTTCCATCTCCCAGTTAGCTCTCAAATCCAACCAAGTAGTCTCCAGGTTTAAAGTTGCATCACCTCCTAGCTGCTCTCTTGTTTCCCACCTTGACTTTCTCTCATCCATTTTCATATTCCAATTGGAGTGAATTTTTAAAAGTGCTTATCTCCTGTTGAGCACTCTACAGCCTACAGAGTTATGTCCAAACTCCAGAACAAGGTCTCAAGTTCCCAGAAAAAATTTTGCCCTCACCCTGTGTAACTCCTACTGCTTCCTGGCCATACTCTGGCCCTGGACAAAAGCCAGAACTAAAGTTTCACCTTGCTGCTGGCCTCCCACGTGCTATACTCTCTGCCTGAAATGTCTTTTCTCAGATCTTTTCCTGGGTTCCTCCTTTGAAATAAATGTAAGATCTCATGTTAGAAGTCATTTCCCTGGAAGCCTCTCCTGGCTTCCTTACTGTGCTCCCACAGCTCCCTCTATCTACCTCGTCAGAGCTCTTATCACTCCAGACCCAAGCCTCAAGCAGATCCTCCAAGTCTCTGATCTCTTTGCAGCATTCACTTCTTGCTCACACTCTCTGTAGCTGTGCTTTTCCATGTGTTTATGTGATTCCCTCATGAATGCCTCCCTTGTAGACTGTAAGCTCCAGGCCAGCTAGAAGTGGGCCATTTTATTGCTTTTCAAAGACGGCTAAATTGCAACACTAAGAAAATGAAATGTTGAAAATAAAACCATTTATAATACAACACAATATTCCTAGGAATAAATTTAGTAAAATTTGTGCAAGACTGTTATTGGAAGACTTAAAGAAAACGTACGTAAAAAGAGATATCAGATTTTAAGAATAGAAAGGCAATATCATAAATATGTCAGCTTTCCCTAAATTGACCTATAGACTTGATGCAATTCTAATCAAAATACCAGCACAGTGAGTCAAAGAATCTGATGAGATGATTCTAAAATTTTTACAGTAAAATAAAGAGATCCAAAGAGCTATGACACTCATAAGGAATATTGTAGGGTGTGTGTGGTGGGGCGGAGGGTAAGGTTGTTCCTATTAAATATTGAGTTAATTACTAGAAGGCAACAACGATTAAAGTAGTGTGATACTGTCACAGGGCTAGACAAGTTGATCATGAAGTCTGACAATACTAAGCACTGGTGAGGATGTGGTGCAATGGAAACACACTAGCTGGTAGGGATACCACTTTGGAAAACAATGTGGTATCACACATTCCATTTCTAGTTCATTGTTTAAAGAATCTTTAACAAGAGCCGCAGGTGACTTGTACAAGAATATTCATAGATGGGACTTCCCTGGTGGCGCAGTGGTTAAGAATCCGCCTGCCAATGCAGGGGACACAGTTTCGATCCCTGGTCTGGGAAGATCCCACATGCCGCAGAGCAACTAAGCCCATGCGCCACAACTACTGAGCCTGCGTGCCACAACTACTGAAGCCCGTGCGCCTAGAGCCCATGCTCTGCAACAAGAGGAGCCATCGCAATGAGAAGCCCGCGCACCGAAATGAAGAGTAGACCCTGCTCGCCGCAACTAGAGAAAGCCCACGTGCAGCAACGAAGACCCAACGCAGCCAAAAATAAATAAATTAATTAAAAACAACAAACAAACAAAAATAAATAAAGCTTTATATAAAAAAGAATATTCATAGATAGAAGCAACTCCATCAATAAGAGAATAAGGAAAGCGTGGAATATTCTCACATTTGCATGTTACCAATGACAGTGAATGAGCTACAGCTAAAAACCATAACATGGATGAATCTTAGAAAAGTCATGAGTGGGGGGAATAAAGAAAATGGCTTGATGACATAAAGTATAACACTGTTTTTATAAAGTTCAAAAGCTCATGGAAAGACTATAAATAAAAATTCAGCATAAGATTTACCTCTGTGGATGGGGGGGAAGGAGAATGGGGAGGAGCACACAGGTAAGTTGGACAGTTTTGGCAATGTAGCTTATAGTTTAGTGAAAGATTCATGGGTTTCCATTTTTAAGGTAATTTTCAAGGCCCTGAAAACATACAATAAAGGCCATGTGGCATAACTCCTTAACCTTATTTCTTCTTAAACTGTTCAAGCAAAATGAATAAGCTGCCAAGATCAAGCTTTAGTCATCTCCAAAGCTCTACCCTTTCCCAAAGCACCACAATCAGTCAGACAGTAGTGGATGCAAATCAGGTTTGTTATGACAGCCCTTGGCAAGGGATGTGCAGTCATGAAAGAAACCTCCTCAGCAAGGATGTTGTTGCCTTTACAGCTAACATGGCCACACCTTTGCTTCCACATTCTCAGCATCACTGGTGGGAAACAGAGCAACTGAAATTCTCAAATTAAATAAAACTCTTCCATAATTCTCCACTCTAGCTGAGCAGGGCTCAATTTTCCACGAATGTCATTTGCTTTGGTAGCATAAAATCTTAGTGAGCCACGCTCTCTACCTTATTTCCTTTGAACTTTTGTATATTTTTGCATAAAATTTTATATCCAAACATAGAATGTTATAAGATACTTCTTCGAAAGTCACTTAAGTCATCAGGGTACAGATTCATTATTACTCTTTTCAGAACATCGGGAAGTCTAACAGAGAAGGCTGGTGAGTTAGCCTTTCTAAGGTCAACTTGATTCTCCATCATGTTTTCCTTTCGTAGCCATAGGTTTCACACCAAGTTTTGAGTCCCATTTTTTAATGCCAGCTCTTACCTTGATAGCGCTGAAGATATTTTATAGTTCCTTCCTGTGGTAGAATATTTGCAAGGATGACCACAATAATTTTCCCATCCCTGTATGCATAACGCTTTGTAATGTGACTTTATCACAACCTGCATCAAGAGCTGGAGCCTATTTCCCCATGCCTTGAATCTTGGCTGCTCTTGTGATAATTTGACCAATACAATGCAGTGAAAGTGATATTGCAAGACTTCTGGGACTGAGCCTTAAGAGTCTTGCACTTCGGTTCTCATCATCTTGGAATGCTGCCCTGAGACCATCATGGAAAAAAGCCAGGGCTAGCCTACTGGTGGGTGAGAGGTTACACAGAACAGAACTGAGTCCCCAGACCAACCAGCTAATAATCAGAATCAGCCACCAGACATTAGAGTGAACCCATGTTAGACCACCCAATCCCTGTCAAGCCCCAGATGATTGTGGTCACATGAGTGACCTCAGATGAGAACCACAGAACTGCTCATCTGAGTCCAACCTAAATTGTTGAGCTACAGAATTGTGAACTAATAAAATAGCTGTTTTAAGCCACTAAGTTTGGGGAGTGGTTTGTTACACAGCAACAGATAACTGATATATTTTCCTTATTTTTTTTTACCTTTTATCTGCAAGGGTTGTGGTGTGTGTGTGTGCATGTAGAAGCGGAGCCACATTTAAATCTTCTCCATCAGATTTTGGTCAAATTGAGAAAAATGTTTGACTTTGTGTCCAAGGGTAATGAAGAATGAAGATAAACTAGGTAATTCCAAGACTTGAATATTTCATTTAAAAGGAATCCCATAGTTAGAATCTTTAGAATACATTATTTAATAATAAGACTTATCAGGGAAATTCTTTTTCAGAATAGATTGTTACAATTATTTTTATACTTTTTTTATTATTATATATTTCTCTTTTTCCATATCGACAATCTCACATATTTTGTTCCTTCTACATGATTTTCAGCATTTCTCTTCCTAATTTGGAGTTAGGTTTTATTTGCTTTCCTTTTTGAATCTTTCAGAATTTGTTTACTTTTCTCTGTCCTGTGCTGTCATTCTTATTCCTGACATCTTCAAGGCTGTGATAGAAGGAGTAACGTGGTAACTAATGCATAGATCCATATGGTGCTCTGACAGCTTCACCTCCTTTACCTCCAAACTACATCTCTGATGTTCTCCACAGTCCCTCCCTCCCTACCTTTTGTTTCTCTTCCTCATAAACTTCACTCTCTTTGCTGCCAGAAATACAGCCCGTGCCTGCTGTGATATGGATATGAGAAACCACACTGCTAAGCGGCTCGGGCTGTACTTGACAGATTAGAGATTATTTTTTTCTCATTTGGCTGTGTCAGGGCAGCAGCACATTTATTTTTCTCTTTGACACCAGTGACAGCTATTACTGTGCCAGCTCCGCATCTACAGAGTAAATGAATGCACTGAGGAGGCATGGGGCCTTCTAGGCTGACTCAACATAGCCTCCTGAGCTCTGCTGTGTTGCAGCCTACTGAAAATGGAGTCTCAGAGAGCAGCAGCCCAGACAGAGTCTCAGAGGACAGTGAGAAAAACACGGTTGGGATGGAGGGGAAGAGAGTTGGGAGAAAGAAGAGAGAAGGTGAAGATAGATAAGGGAAGAGAGAGGAAAAACAGAGGGCTTTGTGGTTGATAAGAATTAACCAGGGGATACTGGCAAATACACTCTTGGCACCTTTGCATCTCTGCTACTGCCTGCCAACCAGAGTTGCTCTTATTAAAACACACACAAAGAGAAACAATAGAAGAGTCTGAGTTCCCCAGAAATGGAAGTAAGCAACGTAATCAAGCTGCTTTTATTTATAAATCTATTAAATAGCTCCTTCAACTTGTTTTCCCTTTTATTTTCTTTTTAATACAATTGACACATGCAAGAGAATATATAGAAGATATATGCAAGTTATAAATTATAGTAGTATATTGAATACCTGGAAACCCACTCCAACCCATGAGCCAGAATATCACCAATAACTTATTTCTTCTATGTGTTTCTTTCCATTCCATTCTTTTCCCTGTTTCCCAGAAATTACCACTTGGCTGAATTTTGTGTTCTTAATTCCCTTATTTACTACACATATGCATATATGCATTCTCACCTATATGCATGTATGCTTATGCAACATTGTTTAATCTTGGTCATTTATGAACATTATAAAAAAGGTCTTACAGGACTTGATTTACTGATCTTACCTTATGCTTCCAAGATTCACCTCTATTGTCATTAGCAATTTTATTTCATTGCTTTTCACTGCTGTATAATATTAAATACATTTATTTCTCTTTTCTCCTTTTAATGAAATATGAGTTGTTTACAAGTTTTTGCTATCATATAATATATATATTAATAATATATATATAACTATATATGATAATATATATATTATTATATAAAATTGCTACAAATATTTTTATGCATGGTGCACATGTACAAGGGGGTCCCTAAGGAAAACACTCAGAAATAGAGTTATAAGTTGTACAAATATGTACAAAGTATATACAAATGTATTTATAAATGTTAAAAGTATATACTCATAAATATATACATTGGAATAAATTTATATTCAAGAGTAAAGAAATAATAATAGACAAGGTACTCATGAAGAAGAGTTTCTTTTTAAGATATAAAGACTTATTATGAAGGCATCATAATTAGGACAGGGCGGTACTTGTGCAGGGATAGATTAGAGACCAATAAGATAGAATTAATGGTCTAGAAACAGAAACCACAACACATAGTACAGAAGGAACTGTAGATACTGGGGAAAAGTGAGACTAGACAATAAATGATGTTAGAATAACTGGCTGTCCCTCTGAGAAAGAAAAATTTAATTGGATGTCTACTTCATATTATACACAAAAATCGATTCTGGAAAATGGACTTACGGCAAAAGGCAAAACTTTAAAACACTTTAGAAGAAAATGTCTTTCTGATTCTGGGGTAAGGAAGGATTTTTTAAATAAAATACAAAAATGTTCACCATAAAAGAAAAAATTATAAATTTAACTACATTAAATTTAAGAAATTCTGTTCATTAAGAAACATCATGGAAAAGTAAAAGCACAAGACACAACCTGGGAGAAAATATTTGTGGCATATGTAACTGAATACAGACTACCATGCAGAACATACAGAGAAATCAGGCAAATTGATGAAAATATGGTAAAACAACTCATTAGAAAAATGGACAAAAAGTTTGGTGAGGTATCATATGAAAATATAGTCAACTTCATTAACAATCAGAGAAATACAAATAAAGACCACAGTATAATTTCACCTCACACCTATTAGATTGCCAAAAATTAAGAGGAAAAATTGGTACAAGTGCTTTGGAAATGATTTTGCATTATTTTGTAAAAATGAGTAGTATTTTGCAGACCCTACCACCTGGCACTTCCACTCTTAGGCATGGATACAGAATGGCCACCAAGTCGGGGACCATGGACAAATACATAATAGCTAGTTTATTGTTATTACATTATAGTACATAATAAGATAATAGCAGGCACATTTCCAGACTTTATGGCCACACTGAATGCAGTCTAGAGAATTCTTCAGTTCTAATTAAATATGGAGATATGTGAAATCCTTCCTTTCTCAACCTTCTCTTTCCTTAGGCTCTTGAAAAACATACTTGTTCTTTGTCAACTTCAATCTCTTAGCAAAGCTGATGAAACAGTGAAATCTATGCAGACTCTCTCCCATGAAAAATTCATGGACTATTTAAGGGGGTTGAATGCCCCACCCTGAAGTCCTTTTATGAACCATTTAAGGGTCTGTGTTTCCTGGATTAAGAACTGGATTAGGAATTAAGAACTGCTCTAAATCATTCTCTTCCCAGTGTTAGAGCTTAAGGCACTGAGGTATCACTCGGCCTCCATCTATGAACTAAACCTCTTCAGGTTTTGGTTCTAGACCCTTGTTCCTTCTTCCAGGCTTAGGAGTCAGCCTTTTGAGACTACTGAACCTCAGCATACAGTATCTCATTTAAGGACAGAGCAACAGCGATTCTAGAACCAGCGCCATGGGCACTTAGACCTACAGGTCCCCAGCTCAGCAGGCATGATGACACAAGAGGGCAGTGTCAGGCATGCTTCTGTGGTATATTAAGGAGCCCAGCAGGAAAATCAACATTCCTGAGGAATGTTGATATGAATAATATAAACAACCTCACATTTCTGAATCCAAGTTTTCCAGAGTGAGTTACACAGAGTCCAGCAATTCTAAGCAAGTAAAATGGATTCATACCATCCCTCCAACTATCTCCAGTAAGAAAAGACAGGTTCCATTTCTACTTTGCAATTATATTCACAGCTCATTCTTTTTTTTTTTTTTTTTTTGTGGTACACTGGCCTCTCACTGCTTTGGCCTCTCCCGTCACGGAGCACAGGCTCCAGACGCGCGGGCTCAGCGGCCATGGCTCACGGGCCCAGCCGCTCCGCGGCATGTCGGATCTTCCCAGACCGGGGCACGAACCCGTGTCCCCTGCATCGACAGGCGGACTCTCAACCACTGTGCCACCAGGGAAGCCCCACAGCTCATTCTTAAACATTCAGATTTTTCATAATTGCTAGTCATAATGATAAATACAAGAATCTGAAATTATTGAGGACTTGGTCTGGCATATATAGTTATTAATTGCAAAACACTACAGGAAATGAAACGCGTCATCTTAGGAGGAGGAAGAGGACAAAGAGATTCTAAGTGTGTCTGTTCTAAAGTCAGACTGGCTATGCCATTTAATACCATTTACTTACTGTGTAACCTTGAGCAAGTCTCAACCTCAGCATCCTTGTGTGTGAAATAAGGATAATAATAGTACCTGTCTCATAGGGGCATTATGAGAATAAAATGAGATAGAAGCATAGGTCAGTGTGTGGCACATGGGATGCAATTTAAAAAGTGAGCTAGTTTTAACATTAACATCCCATTCCTCATCATTTAGATCCATGTCCCCTTTGTTTCTTTCTTTCTTTCTTTCTAACTAAATTATTATTTGTTTATTTATTTTTGGCTGTGCTGGGTCTTCGTTGCTGCGCACGGGCTTTCTCTAGCTGCGAAGAGGGGGGGCTACTCTCCGTTGCGGTGTGCGGGCTTCTCATTGCGGTGGCTTCTCTTGTTGTAAGTATGGGCTCTAGGTGCGTGGGCTTCAGTAGTTGTGGCACGCCATGGGCTCAGCAGTTGTGGCTCACGGGCTCTAGAGTGGAGGCTCAGTAGTTGTGGCTCATGGGCTTAGTTGCTCTGCAGCATGTGGGATCCTCCCAGACCAGGGCTTGAACCCGTGTACCCTGCCTTGGCAGGTGGATTCTTAACCACTGTGGCACCAGGGAAGTCTTCCATGTCCCTTTTTTCCAAATATTTTTGAAACTGTGGCATTTGTTTTAATTCCTCATTAACAGAGAAGCTAAAAGGGTATCAATTTCATTGCTCTTGAAGAAGCAGCACTTCATGGGTACTAATGAGTTCTTAGAACAAAAATGTACGTGCTGACAGTAAGCATTAGGTAGGTTGTCATTGTGATGACACATCTGTGTGGCCATAGAGTGGAAACATGGAGTCAAAGATAAAGGAATAGTCCCCAAAGATGAAGGAGATGAATAGCAAAATAATTCAAACACATGGGTTTTATTTAAAAACAGATATGTATTTAAAATATTTCTTAAGTGATAAAATGGGGGAGAAAACTAGAAAAGATGGTTTTATCCTTTAAGAACAATCCATCCTATAAAAAAAATGGTTAAAGGTTTCTTTGACTTTATTGCCAGGAGGATACTGTTAAAATTTCCCATGTAATATGAAAGATGATTTACATCTAATTTTTGAAACAAAATGAAGTTAATAAAGGTTAAGAACTCTTTCATTTAAATGGACCCAATGATCTAAATTACTAAAGCCTCTGAATCCAGCTCTAAAACCAACCTGTAGTTTGACTACAGTGTTTACTTAGAGAAGACCATGACCCACTAGCTGAGTTTTCATTCATATTTCAAAATCACTCTTTGTGACCTTCACATTCTCATAAATTTCTGATCCTGGGGCTTCCCTGGTGGTGCAGTGGTTAAGAATCCACCTGCCAATGCAGGGGACACGGGTTTGAGCCCTGGTCCAGGAAGATCCCACATGCCGCGGAGCAACTAAGCCCATGAGCCACAACTACTGAGCCTGTGCTCTAGAGTCCACGAGCCACAACTACTGAGCCCACGTGCCACAACTACTGAAGCCCGTGTGCCTAGAGCCCATGCTCTGCAACACGAGAAGCCACCACAATGAGAAGCCCGCGCACCGCAACAAAGAGTAGCCCCCGCTCGCTGCAACTGGAGAAAGCCCGCGTGCAGCAATGAAGACCCAGCACAGCCAAAAATAAATAAATAAAATAAACAAATTTAAAAAATAAAAATATAATATATTTCTGATCCTGGGCTTCATGGCCATCTGTCAGTTGACTCTCCAGTATTTTAGTTCCCACATTCTCTTACGTTGCTCAGTGAGACTTACTCTCTAACTTAGAAACTTGCACAATATTCCCCATACCCACCAGGACTAGTGCACTTGAGAGTATGGAAAATCCAACTACCTCATCCCTCTTCACTAAATGACTACCCAGAATCTGCCTCCTTTATAAAATTATTCTCAGAGTCCAATCTAACTGACTGTCCTGAATCCCTCCTCTTGCCCATTTTATAAACAGAACTGCATAAACTCAGGCCTCCCCCTTCTTCCCCTTAAAAATGTGGATTTCTTTTAGATAGGGTTCCCTAATAAAAAGCTCTCATGTCTGTGAGAACTTTTAAAGGGATAAACGAAGAAACAAGGGGCATGTTAGTAAATCTTGACTGATTTACACCATTTTTTCTTTAGTTTAATATTCTAAATGCTATTTTTTAGTGATACCAATACATAGAAGTAAAGCACATTTTTTGGCATTAAGAATTTGACTCTGGAGCCAAATTCTTTGGTTACTAATACCAGCCCTATTACTTACACTGTGTTATTCTCTCTGAACCTCAGCTGTCTCAACTGTTAAGTGAGGATAATAACATTATCTACTTAATAGGATTATTTGGAGGATTAAATGAAATAATCCATGTAAAGTACTTTTAAAAAGGGCATGGTACATATTAAGCACTGAATAAATGTTTGTTGTGTTGTTCTTACCACCATTAATTTATCAGAAAATATAACTGGTCATTTTCTAAGACTTAAGTGTAAGTCTGAGTGACTCACAACAGGAGTCACCAAATTATGAAAGTGTCTGTTCAGTCTGAATTTAAGTGTGCGCCTTTCTTTCAAAATTTCTGATTGTATCTGGAGAACAGCATCAAAATAAATGATTATTTCTCATTGTACAGTACCCCAAACAATTGAACCTACCAATACTCTTCCTCTATTTCTGCCCATAGCATAAGTGTGGAGTCGCCCATCATTTCCTAGGGGTTGAATCCAATGGACCTATGCCTATCCCACTTGACCTCTCCTGTGTTAGACACTGTCCACCCTCCATCTACCTTTTCCTTTAACTTCCAGATACATTCCCTGCTGGTTTGCTTCCTGTTTCTTGGGCCCAGTACTTAGTTCTTTGTGGGCACCTCTTCCTTTCTTCAACTAGTGCTGTTGTATAAGTACCTTCCTTTCTCACTCCACATACTTTCCCCGGATGACCTCATTCTCTCAAGATTTCCACAAGTTGATAGCTCCATATCCACCTTCACTGCCACTGCCTAAGGCTAGGTCCTCATCACTTCCAACCTAGCCTGGAAATTGCCTCTAAAATGGTCCCCTTGCTGCCTTTTTCCCACTTCACATGGCCACCAGAATGTCCTTCCTAAAGGATAAATCTGACCTTGTCACGTTCAAGCTAAAGCTCTTCAAGGGTTTCCCTTACCTTGCTGGATAAGATCCTAAAACCTTTAAACTATCTGACCCTTCTGCACTTTAACCTAATGACCCACATTAGGAAGGCACCCTACAAGTTTTTGTTGTTCAAACAAGGAACATGGTTCTAAAAGTTTTGCCAGGGCTGTACTTTTTATTCAAATCACTTTTCATTATAAATTATTGATCACAGCTTTAAAAATCAATTAGAAGAGTTTCTCAACTCCAGTAAATACATATCACTAGATCTCTTGAATTGAAAATTTTAAGAACAAGTCAATTATATACAATGCGTTAAGTGCAAGCATACACACACACACACACACACACACACACACTATACATTATTGTGCTTTAAAACTAGATGTATAGATTTTTAATAATAGTAAAGTGTATTATATCAATGCATACACTTACATATACTTAAAATCAGTTATGCAAAGGAAACAGAATAATAATGAAACTGATTATGCCATAATTTGACAGCATTGTCCACAAGTTTAGAATTTGCATCTACTGTAAATCTCAGATTTCCATATTATAGAACTGCTAAAGATCAATCTTGCTATAAACTGATAATCAATCATTTGTAGAGTCCACACATCTCAGAGTCTTGTGTCAATGTATAGGAATAATATTAGGTATGTATAGAAATTCAAGATAAATTGCTAAATGAAGAGGTGGGTGATGGAAAGAGCTACTGGATCAAGAGAAGAAGTTCTGAATTTTGTCCTGACCAAGGTCCTACTTCTCATAGATGGTGAGACTGAAACAGTTAATTAGCCTTTCAAGATGTTACATTCCTCCATCTTCAGAAGGAGGGGTTTTAATTACACAGATCTCTGAGGCCCTTGCCAGCTTTGAAATTTGGATATTTAGCTATAGCATACCCACAGAATAGAGAAGCGCCCCCCTTGAACAAGCTTTGAGAAAGATCAAATCCACTGTGACTCTCAATCACAAACAGTTGATAGATCTCTTAGTTGTCCAGATTTTATAAGGCTCCCCAGTCTACATCTCTGCAAGCCTCCACCTTCAGGTGCTAAAATCTTCAGCTTCCTCACTGCCTTAACCATGCTGGACATTTTCATATAATGTAGCCTGAGTTGTTCTAGGCTTGAATCAATAAAAATTTAACAGAGATTCAAAATACCCCACCCCCCCGCTCCCCACTTTTAAGTCCAATTATTGAGAGCTCCTTAGCCTTCCAGTGACACACACTAAATATTTTGTAAGGAAAAGGCTGGATGAGTGACTAATGTGTGTTTTTAGCCTCAGTTTCTTGTGTTAGGGATGTAACAGCTGTATGCAGTAAAATTCCAGGGTAGAACTGGCTGTATCGACAATTTAAGACATCCATGCCATTGTAGTCATAGCAGCTGTACATGTTTTCTGCAGTGGAGATTTAACGTATTGGATAGGATTATGAGTGAACTGGATTGGCTTCACTATTTTGTGCCACATTTTGTTTTATGATGAGCTGCAAGCCAGAGTCTGTATAGTTAGACTTGGGGCTTAGCAGCAGAACCAATAAAATATAATGAGGAAAAAACAAGTCTGCGTCCTACAGTGTATCCCAGCAGTAAACAACTCTGCTAATATTTAGAGATGTCTGTCTCAGACTGCTCTCTTGTAAACTTTCCCTTAGAAAGAAAACCCTTAACGTATAGCTACTATTTTACTCCTATCAACTATACACAGGTAAGGTTCTGCCAAGAAGAAGGAAAACGAATGCAATGTGCGTATCTGCATTATTTAAGCCAAAAAAGTCAACGTGCGTCACATAACTCAAACCAAATTATCCACATTCCCTAAGTCAGAAGTTCAAAACTCACAGAGAAAATCCAACAGTCTAATTCTAGTTTGCTTTGATTTGAACACTTGTGTTTGTCAGAAGACATGCAAGCCTTGGAATTGAGTCAGAAAAATGTGTAAAGAGGTGATATACTGAAAAAAATAGACAATTCACCCAGTCAGTGTGAGTCCAGGAAATGTGAGATTCCTCCCACATTTCGAGAGCACCGGCCCTACAGCCTTCTGGAACTTGAGCTCCGAATGTCACTTACCCTATGACGATACAGGAGATGGCAGTTCCCAAGAAGGCATATGTTAAAATAGATCCTAAGTTCTGAAAAAAGTGTCTCTGGGGAGAAAAAGATACATTTTATATAGTACGTCAGCATTTTTTTTCTTAGTGTTAACAGGAAATAAAAATAAATGCAATAAATTGCCCCACCCTTCCCTCACTGTTTAGGCAAATTTTGTTTTTGGAGCATCAGTTCCTGGCCCTATTGTACAAATAAGGCTTAACTGATTTACACAGAAAAGGACAGAGGTTTCCAAAAAACAGGGGAAAAAATACACCTGGAAGGTGACAGGGTAGAGATGAGAGAAACTACTGCCAGAACTGGCTGGACCTGAGAGAGAGGGAAGGGACTGGAGCAGTGGCCATGCAGGATTCTGGGATGATTAAAGGAAGACAGAGTTTTTCAGAAGTTTTGTTGTCACTGAAACCCCTTTAGCACTTTAAATATACTATTCTAAAAGATTTAAGTTGGGCTTCCCTGGTGGCGCAGTAAGTCCGCCTGCCGATGCAGGGGACACGGGTTCATGTCCCGGTCCGATATGCCGCAGAGCGGCTGGGCCCGTGAGCCACGGCCACTGAGCCTGCGTGTCCGGAGCCTGTGCTCTGCAACGGGAGAGGCAACAGCAGTGAGAGGCCCGTGTACCGCAAAAAAAAAAAAAAAAAAAAAAAAAAAAAAAGATTTGTCTTTTGACTTTTATTGGATCTCTGATTTACAGTTCTTCTGAATGTGATGAAACAAAACCTTAATTTATTCTAGTGAATTTATTTTAATGAATCACACAAAATGATACCTAGTCTTAGGGCTGGGGATGAGGAAGGATGACTGGAATAAGTCTAGCTTTCTAAATCTTTTCAGATGCTTGCTTGGGAAAACTCCCTTCCCGTTCTGTAAGTGGCATCTGAGTAGCCAGAACTGACAGAAAGAGGGAGCCTGGAGTACACAAGAAAATCAGGTCTGTGCTGAAAAAGCAAAGGCTGCTGGAGCCCACTGGCCTAAGGAGGAGAGCCCTAGGAATCTCTGGAGTGGGTGGTGGGCAGCAGAAAAGCAACTGCACTACCTCTGCATCTCAAAACTCATTCAGGCCAGAACCTCACTCTGCAGCACTTGGGATGCTAGCACCTAAACTTTTATGTGAATTACTAATTTAGGAAATGTGAGCATTCAGGCTGCACCTAAGTAATGTTTTGCAAGTGCGTAGAAACTGCAAAACCAGACTTTGTCTCTATCAGCATCAACAGCTGAGTATTAGCAAAACAATCTTAAGTTTTCACCCAATGGGTGATGGGTAAACCCAATGTAATTAACAGCAAACTCTTTGGTTATAATCATCTAGAATAATATTGCCCAGTAGAAATATAATGTAACCCATATATGTCATTTAAAATTTTTCTAGTAGCCACATTAAAATAAGTTTTTAAAAAGTAAAATGAGGGCTTCCCTGGTGGCGCAGTGGTTGAGAGTCCGCCTGCCGATGCAGGGGACATGGGTTCGTGCCCCGGTCCGGGAAGATCCCACATGCCGCGGAGCGGCTGGGCTCGTGAGCCATGGCCACTGAGCCTGCGCGTCCGGAGCCTGTGCTCCGCAACAGGAGAGGCCACAGCAGTGAGAGGCCCGCATACCGCAAAAAAAAAAAAAAAAAAAAAAAAAAGTAAAATGAATGTTGATAATAAAATGTTTTATTTAACCCAATTTATTCAAACATTATCATTTCTGTATGAAATCAATATAAAACGTTATTGAGATAATTTACATTACTTTTTGATACTGAGTCTGTAAAATCCAGTGCATATTGTACACTTAAAGCACGTCTTCAGGGGCTTCCCTGGTGGTGCAGAGGTTAAGAATCAGCTTGCCAATGCAGGGGACATGGGTTCGAGCCCTGGTCTGGGAAGATTCCACATGCCACGGAGCAACTAAGCCCGGGTGCCACAACTACTGAGTCCGAGCACCATAACTACTGAAGCCCGCGTGCCTAGAGCCCGTGCTCCACAACAAGAGGCCACCGCAATGAGAAGCCCGTGCACCTCAATAAAGAGTAGCTCCTGCTCTGCACAACTAGAGAAAGCCCGCGCACAGCAATGAAGACCCAACACAGCCAAAAATAAATAAATAAAATAAAATAAACTATGATAACTGTAGAAAAATGGCTGATTAAAACTCCCCAAATATTAAAAAATAAATAAATAAATAAAAGTTAAAAAAAAAACCAAAAAAGAAAAAGCACACCATTCAGACTAGTCACATTTCAATGGCATGTGGCTATGGGTTAGTATACTGGACATAGCAGGATTTAGAAGAATTCTAAGCATGTCAGATTTGAATCTGTATCACATATGATCTAAGATAATGATATTCTTACCAAATAGGCAAGCCCATAAAATAAACTAATTTTTTTCATTAGTGCTGGCAAAATACTCTACTTAATGATAAAAGAAGAAAACAATCACTGTACATTTACCTTCTTTAGGCTATATCCGGCATGAAATATAATTGGCGGCAGTAAAACATTGAAGAAGATTTCTGGATCAAATGTCATCTGCCAGAACAGAAAAAAGTATAGTTAAGAAGATGCTCCTTTGGACTACTAAAAATAAGTTTAAAAAAATTGTTATAGTCACCCTTGCTAAGGTTGTCTGAGGCATAATAACATATTAAATTAGCAAAGATGAAAATAAGAGAAAATGGAAACTTAGAAATTCATAATTGAACACAACTATAAAGTAATATATTAAATGTAAAACTTTATTCTGTAGCTAATAAGAACATCAAAAAAACCTCAATGAAACCTCTCTAGGCAAAGAAAACCTTTTCCTTTTCCTTTGATTAGTTATTCATTCCTCATATTTTCAATGTTTTTATTCTATTTTATTTTTTTCTGGTTGAGGAGATTGGTAGTGTTCCAACATTTTAGCTCTGACAAGGATTTATCTAAGGTTTTCCCAAATAAAACATTTTTAGAAATTTAGTCTTACTTTTCCCACTTTATCCCACTCTGAAGTTCAAAATATTTTCTGGACTCTGGAAAAACACATTTGAAAGTGAAACTGGATTTTTCTAGTATTTGTTTATTGGCTTTTACTTAAATGTTAAAATAAACTTGGCAAAAAATTCCTTGGTGTGAAATGCAATGAAATGAGATGGAGAAATTCTTGAATCCAATATCTGCTATTTGCTGGGTAGTCTGAAAATGTTAACTCATTTAATCTTTAAAACCTTCCTTAGGCTCATTCTCTTCTTCCACACTTGCCCTCTCTCTCAATCTCTCTCTCTCCCTCTCTCTCACACACACACACACACACACACACACACACACACACTCACTGCCATTCATGATTTCACCACTAAGCCTTCTTACCATTATAGCACTTGTCAAAATCTTTGAGATGTATGGGTTTCACAACTATACTTTCTAATTTCCTCCCCCTTTTTGCCTGAATTCTTACTCATCTCTGAAACTGGATCTCAAAAGCTACTCTTCTCTGAAACATGCTTTGATTTCCCAAGTCAAAACTGACAATTCTTTCTTCTATGCTCTTTCAGCACTTTGTACCCTCCCTTGAAGCATATGTGTTTCATAACATATTTTACATGATTATTGGTTTCCGTTTGACTGTTTTCCCAGTTAAATTGGGAAGCCATCAAGGATCACAATGATGTCTTAGTCAATTCTGTGTTGCTTTCATCCCTCCCAGTGCTAGCCCATTGCTCAATATATATTTGCTAAATTGGAAAAAAAAATAATTGCCTTTGAGAGACAAATCTATTAAAATGGAATGAATTACATATATCCCTAACAACCTTACACATTACAGGTAAGAATTACTTAAGTAAAAATTAAGAAAAGCCTTTCTTAACTCCCATTTTTTACTTGGGGCCTAATTGAGCATTGCCAGAGTCCCTCTTCGCTTTTCTGCATACTGGCCCCTCTACTCTTCTAATATTTGGAAAGAAATATTTCCAAATATTTCTAATATTTGGAAAGGGGGGAAGTAGGAGCCACCTAACTCAGCTGGGCACCCTCTCATAAACCTAGTTATTCCCTCATTGATGCTACAACTTCTTATACCAGTGAGCATTCAGATAGATCAGCTTGGCCCATCCCCAACTCTCTGTGCCAGTTTCTTCATCTTGAAAATGAATACAATAATCTGGTACCTAATTTTAAGGTGGTTATAAAAATTAAATGAATTAATACTTACAAAGCCCTTGCAGCGTTGCCTAACATCTAATAAGCACCTTTAAGTATTTATTACTAAAGAAAATGAAATATCTGAATTAATATTTTGAAGTTATACTATTTGAAGAAGTTGCCCTATTGTTAGGAACTCTTGAGTGTTACAACTGTGTAACATTTGGGCAAAGATATTACTTTTCCTTCTAAGTTTACTCTTTTTTCTAAGATTATCTGAAACACCATTATTGATCTATTTTTGAGGCCTCTTTGAGAGTGTATCAACTGCATATTTGAAAGTTTTTAGCAAAGAGATGTATTTCTGAATTCTGGAGGAGAGAAGCAATGCAGCCGTGATCATCTGGAAGACAGAATTACAGTGGCACAACATCTTGGACAGAAAAATCCCTCGCCTCGGCAGTTTTTCTGCAAAAATCAGGTTAATCACTCAACCAGAACATTTCAATAATCAGAATGCCCCATTCCCTGCATGCAGGTTAACTAACGTGTTATTGAATTATATTTTCTGGAGCAGCCAGATGAAACTGGCAGGCTGAGAATGGCATGCAGCGTACGAGGATTTATTTGTATATACAAAACAGATTTGTGTTCCTTTCAGACTTGCTATAAGCTTAGGAACTGCTAAATCAGAGTTCTGGGAGTAACTCCAAACCCAGACAATTACTCAGAAATGGCTGGATCTGCCGCTGCACCAACCTCCAGATGGCGATTCCACATGTCATTTTCCTCAGACTTTGTGTTCAAATCGTGGCCTTGGAGGTGAGACTGTTTTTAAGGCCCAAACAATTAAAATTTTTCATTATAGTATGAGGGAGGAAAAAAACCTAAGACAGGTGTGAAAGGGAAGAGCAGAAAGTTAAAAATCTTCCAGCTAAATACATTAGTCTTAAGATACAAATTTTATAGACCAGCACTGTCCAGTAGGACTTTCTGTGATGTGAAAATGCTCTATTACTGTCCTGCCCAATACAGGAGCCATGGGTCACATGATCTATTGAGCAATTGAATTGCAAGCTACTGGAACTGGGGACTGAAATTTTTTTTTTTCCCTGTGGCTATTAACTGTTGAACAGTACATTTATAGACAGTTACTAGAATTTAAAAATTCAGACCATTCAATTCTTAGATGGTTTATCGTCTCATATAAGGAATGGCTAATTTGGAGCAACTGACCTGAGACTCAGGTGGTAGAATTATGGATGCTTCATGAAAACTGTGAGATTTTTAAATACTGAGATTCAATTCTTAAAATACTAGATAATATGAGACAGAAAAATACCAATATTTTCAACTACTACAAGGATGCAGTAGTTTTACCTATTAACTCAAATACGCACTGGTATTCGGCTAGGAATGGCCTGGACATGTTGATAGAGATAATCAACTTGAAAACTTCCAAAAGCAGAAAGCAAAGGTACCAAGTTTAATTCTCATCAGAAGGTTATAGATACAAAAATTCTGTTTGGGGCTTCCCTGGTGGCACAGTGGTTGAGAATCTGCCTGCCAATGCAGGGGCCACGGGTTTGGGCCCTGGTCTGGGAGGGTCCCACATGCCGCGGAGCAACTAGGCACGTGAGCCACAACTACTGAGCCTGCGCGTCTGGAGCCTGTGCTCCGCAACGGGAGAGGCCGCAATAGTGAGAGGCCTGCACACGGCGATGAAGAGTGGCCCCCGCTTGCCACAACTAGAGAAAGCCCTCGCACAGAAATGAAGACCCAAAACACCCAAAAATAAATTAAAAAAAAAATTCTGTTTGGTCCTGAGTATTAAGGCATCCAGCAACTCAATATGAACTATCTAGGAAGAAATATCAGTGTTCTAGCAACTACTAAATAAATAAGCACTAAAAGAACCACTTTAGTAGGGGACTGTGATTTATGTGGCATATTACTCCCAAAGAGGCCTTTTAAAAACATAGTTTCATCAACTCTGACAGCATTCCTGAGTGGTAACTGGCAAATGCAATTATCCCCTTTTTCCAGAGACAGGAGAAGAAATGAATGGCATGCCCAGTGTCAATGAATGTGTCAGGGATATTGCTGGGAATTGGGTGTATCTGCACGGGCAAGCTAAATGTGTGCTTTCCAAGGGAGAACCAGGCTAATATAACTACTTAAAGCAAGACTTAGGAGTGTTTAAGAGAAGTTGGGACTCAGAAGTAGGCTTTCATTATTTTGGCAATTCCCAATTCCTTTGGAAAAGTAAAAGTGGTTAACACAATAATGCGTTTACTTATCTTCAATGCTTTGTTCATTAGAAATCTAACAAGCCTCTTCTCTGTTGCAAAGTTCTTGAATATATATGATAGATGGACTGAATCCATGAAGGTTATAGTCAAAAGAAAGACGCTGTGTAGTTTCAGTACAAGGCACAGGGTTACATTGTAGTTCATGGTTCTCTAGGACAGAGACACCACTCTGGGCTTGCTAACCCTGCAGGGAGGCTTGATATTGAAGCAGCATATGAGCTGGGTTTTGAAGGATGGGTAGGAGCCTCTCCATGGGGCACCAACATACAGAACCATGCTCTTTTGTCTGCCCTGGAAGCAGTGGGCCAGGGTTCACCAAGCCACACGGGAAACTGGCAGCTTCCTGGAGTTTCAGTTATACTTGATAGCAAGCAGTTTGAAATATTTTAAATATTTTTAAAATGCAGATATATTTAAAAGTGAAAATCAAAACCTGTATGCATTTTTAATGTAAATATGAGAATTCAAAGAAAACTTGGCTTGCTCGGGGGAGACAGCTTAGGGATATATATAGAGACAACTCAAGGGTGTGTGTTTCCTTTCCTCTGCCCTAAGTTTTGGTATGAAAAGCACCAGAGGGGGAGAATGGAGAACAAATTCAGAATATCTGATGAAAATATACCGCCTACTAATTAGATAAGCTTACTCCACTTAATCTCTCTGAGGCTCAGTTTTATCATTTGCAATATGGGCATGCAAATGCCTACTTCCTAGACTTGCTTTTGAGGATTAGATGTATTAAGAGGTGTAAAGTGTTCTACTTGGTACCTGACACTGATTGTTTCTCAAGAAAGGCTCACTACACCTGAATTGAAATGGAAGAAATTGCTGAAGCAATGGGTTAAGGATTGGAGGCACAAGGCGCACTTGGGGAACAGAAGTAGAAAATGTAGACCTCCTGAGTGATGTGGGAGGAGGTTAAGGCCTGGCTATGCATCCTGCCCAGACTATTAACCTCTCTAACCCAGCGGAAATGAACTGAAACTATATTCATTCAAACACGGAAGAAAGTAGAGATATTTTGCACAGCAGGGTTAAACAACAAAATGGCTATTGGGAGTATAAATTTGTATAACCTATTAGTAGAGTAATTTAGCAAAAGGTATCAAAATGTAAAATATCCATAACATTTGTTTTGCTTTGTTTTTGAAATTTATTTATTTTTGGCTGCGCTGGGTCTTCGTTGCTGCGTGCAGGCTTTTCTCTAGTTGCAGGGAGTGGGGGCTACTCTTTGTTGAGGTGTGCGGGCTTCTCATTGCGGTGGCTTCTCTTGTTGCGGAGCACGGTCTCTAGGCGCGCGGTCTTCAATAGCTGTGGCTCGCAGGCTCTAGAGTGCAGGCTCTGCAGTTGTGGCACATGGGTTTAGTTGCTCCGCGGCATGTGGGATCTTCCTGGACCAGGGCTCGAACCCGTGTCCCCTGCATTGGCAGGTGGATTCTTAACCACTGCACCACCAGGAAAGCCCAGATATCCATACCATTTGATTCAGCAACACCTCATCTGAGAATTTATCCTGCAGATATGCTTGCACATGTGTAGAATGACACGAGGGCAAGAGTATTCATTGCAGATGAATAAATGGGAAGAAAGAAAGCATTGAGGATGATTGAAAAATTGACTGGTTAAATAAATCACAATATTCAGCTGACCCTTGACCAAGGTAGGGGTTAGCGGTGCTGACCCTCCATGCAGTCGAAACTGGGTATAACTCACAGTTGGCCCTCTCTATATGAGGTTCTTCCCTTTCCGCAGTTCCTGCTTATCCACGGTTCTGCATCCACAGATTCAACCAACTATAGATCATCTAGTACTGCAGTACTTGTTATTGAAAAACATCTGCATATAAGTGGACCCACGCAGTTCAAACTTGTGTTGTTCAAGGGTCAACTATAATCTGTAAAACTGAATACTATGCAACTGTCAGAAAGGCTGAGGAAACTGTCTATGAACTGATATGGTTGCTTTCTAAAATTTGCTGTCAAGCTCAAAAAGTAAGGTGTAGAACAGTCTGTCTGGCATGTGTAACAAACACTGCTATGGCCTCACCACACCCCATTTTCTTTTTGTCCTGGCCAGACACTTAGACCACATTTCCTTGTAGTCACATGGGGCCATATGACAAAGGTCTGGCCAATTGAATATGGATAGAAGTAATATAAATAATTTCCAACCCTGGTCTCTAAAAATCCCCTAAATCTTCCATGTTCTCTGTCTTTCTGCCTTTGTTAGCTCCTGTAGAACATCTGGCAGAGGTCCCAAATACTAGCGACTGGCAGAACCACTAGATTAAAGGAAGTTGGGAATGATTAATGGCCCCTGGAGAAGACTACAGTGGTCCCCTCATGGCCCAAAGGCCACACTGGATTGGAACACAAGCAAGAAATAAACCTTTATTGTGTTAAGTCATAGAGATTTCAGGGTAGTTTGTTAAAGCATTTGGCCTATTCCATGATTTGTGTGGAAAAGGAGGACATGTAGAATATTTACCTGCATATTATAAATATGTGTGTGTGTATATATGCATATATATACTATTGTCTATTGCATATTATAAGTTATACATATATATATATATATATATATATACACACACACACAATCAGTTGCTTCTGGGGAGGCCAGGGAGGAGAACTTGGTGGCAGGAAGTATGGGGGTTGGGAGAAGGGTTTTCTGTATGTACTTAGTGAGGGACAACTTTCTTTGCCCTGGCTTCATATCTATGGATACAGAGAGGACTGCTGCTTAGAGCAGGGCATCCCAGCATTTTTGCCATCATGACACACACACAGAAAATGAGTATATTGGGTCAATGGGGTAAACTGTGGGGAAATTAGGGTCCTGATGAGACTACTCAGGGATGAAAAGATGAGACTAGGACTCTGACCATCCTCAGCCTGAGGATGAAGGGATTGATATCTCATGGCACACCTGTAACCCATCAGCACACCAGCTGGGGAGCGCTGTACAGGATTTAACACTCCTGGCCCTGGTCCCACCTTTCACTCACTCTCCCTAGGAAACAGAGAGTGACTAGTCTAATTGGTAAGCTGGAGTAAATGAACTGAGTGTGTGCATCTCAGTTCCCTCTCTCTCCGTGTTGGAACCGGCCTGCTTGCTCAAAGTGGATGCCCCCGGCTCCTCCCAGACCTAGGGAAGGCTCGTGCTGTCCAGCTGGATCCGTGACTGGGTGGGTCAGTCTTCCTAATTCTGGGGTGAAAGACGAGCAAGCCAGCTTACAGAATGAGACTCATTATTTTACCTAGCTTTTGCTCTCTGTCTTTCTCATTCCTGTATCTGTGTCTCACCTAGCTATAAAATCAGATGGGCAACTATACTGCAACAACAAAAAGTCTTTTTTAATAAATACTATCAAGTTAAAAATCAGATGGGCAAAAGAAATGATATTGAATAATGTCTTCAAGATGCCAACCTACCTTTTTTGTACCTTTTGAACGTTAAGCCACATGAATGTATTACTTACTTAAAAAATAAATTAAAGTCATTTAAAAAAAAAAAGGTGTCTCATGTAGATTAGTTTGAAGGGGCCTCAAGTTTAGCCTGGATGAAAGGAAACCATTGTCAAGAACCAAAATGAGCACAAGGTAATGACAATGTGAATGAAGGTGACTGTGACAGAATGGAAAGAAAGGACCAAACCCAGGAGACATCCATTCATTCAACAATATTTACTTAGAGCAAGTAAGATCAGGACAAAGAATGGTAAGGATATAAGTTTAGGCAGGTAAGGAAGCCATACAAGCAGCAAAAAGATAATGAATTACTGTTTTTTAAAAATGGGGAGAAATCCTGCTCTTGACATTCAAATCTGTGGAACGGCCAGGTTAGGAGATAGTTATTCACAGTGAAAAGCATTCTTCCATTTTTCCAGATGGTTTCCTACAGAGCTCTTATATGTGGCAGGGACTCATCAGAGAAATAGGCTTTACCTCCTGTAGGCTGTTGTTTAAGAAATACAGAGTGCCACAGACACACAGGCTGTCAGAAGGAGAAGCTGCCTTAGACGTCACCCAACTTAGGGGTCTGCAAACTGATTTCTGCCAATCCCTGGGCTCCACGGAGGGAGTGGTGGTGATGGGAAGTGGAGACAACTGCGCTGCATCCACCCTGGCTCTGCTCTCCAGGTTCTGCCTGAGCAGTTTTGATTTCACCTGTTTCACACATTGTGAAGGATTTTCAGATTTTCTTTGAATGAAGTGTTCCTCTGCTAAAAAATGTTTGAAACCCTGACCTAATGTTGTCCCCCAGAAAGTTCAAGGGACATGTGGAAAATCACAGGATCACTCAGAGGCACCACTGAACTTTGAAATCCTAAACCAGAGCTGTTTCTCTTTTTACTATATTTATATTCTTAATTTTGCTTCAAACAAGTTTTAAATGATGTGTCAGAGTTGAAGACCCTTCCCCAGAAGTGACCAATACCCTGAAGTTAGAAAGTGTTTTCCTTCCATGACTGTATTCTTGTACTTCATATACATGTATCCATAGAAATAATTAGTATTATTTGTGTATTTTTAAATTTTACAGAAATTTAGCCATAACTAGCCTTTTGTATACTGCTTTATACATTCAGAAGCGTTCTTACAATTTACCTACATTAATACATGCGGATCTTGTCTATTTGCTTAAACTGCTGTATAGCCTTCTGTTGGATGAATATATCACGATTGTTTTTTCCCTTCTCTGATAAGAGAATTAGGGCAATTAGGTATTTTCCTATTTTCACTATGACTAAAAATAATGCAATAGATATTCTTGTACCTAAGCCTTTGCATACATGTGTAAATTTCTCTAAAAGAGGAAAATACATAGCAGTAGAACTGCTGGATGATAAGGTATACGAATCTTCAACCGTAGTAGGTTGAAGTAACTTTAAAGTGGTTACACCGTTTACACTCCACAGGAAAGTATAGGAGTATTTCTCTACCTTCTAGCCAACACTTAGTATTGACAGATTTCTAATTTTTACCAGTAAGATATATAGGAGCTGCTACCACATTACTGTTTTCTTTGCATTTCCCATTACTAATGAAATAAGCATATTTTCCTTGTTTATTGGTCTTTTGTGACATCACTTTAGTGATTTTTTTGGATCATACCTTTTACCCAGTATGGCTTTTTCTTGTTTATTAGTTCTTCACACAACCTGATTACTATTCTGTCTTGGTTATTTACACTTCAAATACATTCTTCTATTCTCTCACCCCCTTAAACTTTTTAACATTGTTTTTTAACTTTGTCAGTGGTGTCTTTTCATGCAAAAGTTTTTCATTTTAATGTAGTAAAACTTATTCCAATTTTACTTTGATTCAGCTTTTGGTAACTTCTTTAAAAAAAATCTTCTCTTATCTTGATGTCATAAATATATTTTCTCCTAAAGTTTTATAATTGGCTGTTTACCCTAAACTTTTAAAAGCCTGAGGAAAAGGTAAGGGTATAATAATAAATAAATAAAGCAAGTTGCAAAGTTTGAGAGACCATCTGATTTAAATCACATAGAAAAATATGTAAAATATATGTAAATATATTTTATTTGTAATAATAATTATAAATTATCATTGAGAAATTGTGAGATTTCTCACAAAACTATGCTGACTTTTCAAGTAATTAAAATTCTAGAAGTTAGAAGTACACTATTGTGAACATTATACATGCAAAAATGACAGATATAAGCACTGGTATTTCATTGGAGGTAGGTAATGTTTATAAACCCAGGCAAACTTAAGTGGAGAATTGAGAACAAAACATTCATATAATTCTAAATATTTAGCTTGGCAACATGGAGGTGTGGAAACAACACTGAACTCAAAGTCAGAAGACTTGGTCCTAAGACCATTTGGGCCACAGATTAATCTTGACCAAGTCACATAAGCTTTCAGAGCCTCAGTTTCTGAAACACAGGGGCGATATCTGATCACCTCTTGGAATAATAGTGAGACTGAAATGGAAATAACTACCATGGAAAAGGGAATGCACAGTCATTATAATTCAGGCAGGGCTGAAGCTCAGGGTCTGTCTTCCTTACTTATAGACTACTACAGTTATCACTTGTCAATTAATTACAATAATAAGTAATAATTTTAAAAAACCCTGCCATTTCCATAAGGCTGTTACAGTTTTAAAAGTGCCTTCATAAATAGACTCTCATTTTTTCTTTAAAACAACCTTTTGAGGTAAGTACTGTGAACACCCCATGTTTACAGAGGTGGAACCAAGGCTCAGAGAGATACGCGGCTTTCACAAAGTCACACCTTGTAAGTAGTAAGACTTGGACTCAAACCTTAGCTTCTGATTGTGAGTCCATTGCTTTGTTGATAACAATAAAGATAACAAAACTAACAGTTAATATACCTTGAACACTTACCATGAACCGGGCACTATTCTAAGTGCTTTACATGTATGTTCTCATTTGCAACTCACAATGACCCTACAAAGTATTGATAGTTAGGAATATCCCATTTTACAAATGGGGAAATTGAAGCATAGGAAAACTAATCATCTCATCCAGCATCACACAGCTGGTAAGCAGCATTTGAACCAAGTAATATGACGCCAGGGACCACCTTCTTGACTAAAGTAGTCCATCTGCCATCCACCTATGGGTCCAGGTTATCCACCCCACTATTGGATGTGTCCTCATGAGCTTCAAATACATAAAGACCACCCACATTTTCCAGATCATTGCCACAGCACCTAGACACCGATGGGCAGAGAGTCTCCTATGTTTCTGCATAAGATTCTTGACATATGAACTTACCTCTGTTACCTTTGTGACCCTTTACTAAGGTAACCATACCTTCTGGTTTGACCAGAACAGTCCCAGGTAATACCTGTTTTCCTGGCCTAATTATTTATCATGCCTCACTTAGCTCTCAAGAGTTCCAGTTTGAAAGTCAAATGATATGGTTTCCTACTCCCGACCCTAGACACCCAGACTCCTGACCTTTTAACTCCCTACATATAGCTTGGATTGGCTGCTGGTGCCCTTTGCTGTGTGGGTTGCCTACCCCCCTTTACCTCCACTAGCTGTGGTATTAACACGACAGGGGGACTCCCCGGCTACAGATCAGCAGGCGAAGAGAAAATAATAGGTGTGTGTGAGAAGGGCCTGGTCCCCCATCTCACCAAGAGTATTCATTCCTCAGTACCCAGGGGAGGGTTGCAAAAGGAAAGACATCCAACAGAACTGAAAATCTGTGCCTCAAGAATGATTTCCCCCTTAATCTGGAATTGATCTTAATCTTGGCCAATTTTTATATTATAGGCCAAAGAAACTGTGCTTTCCAACCCTCAGAATATACAGGAGCATCACAGTCCCACAGAGTTTCTTTTTTGCCTTACAATTTTTCTGAGTTTGCATTATCTTTTTGGTCCTTAGTTTTGAAGTGTGCTTGCAGCTTCCCCATCACAAGACCTCACCACGGAGCAACTGGCCTGGGGAAGCTGGACAGGAAAGGGCTGAGTCAGCAAGGACCACAGTCATAACAGGCATGCTTGAAGGGATTTGGGGGAAGTGGGGTGGGGGGGAGGTGCTGAAATCAGCAGAAAATGATACCATACATCTTGATTTAAAATGAAAATGATGTATTTTTCAAACAGTGCATTCACCTTAAAAATGATGCATTAAAAAATAACACCAAACTTCCTTCAACATGCCTACTTCAAACTTTGTCCCAAGGATGAAATCCATGCTTGCCAAGGGCCGATGTTAAGGAAGCAGAGTAACATTTACAGCACACCTAACACTAAATAACTTTTTCTCCTTTATTTTGTAAAGCTAAAGTGGGTATCACTGATCCCTGTTTTACAGATAAAGAAAAATATGAGAAGTTAACTTCTCCAAGTCTCAATGCTGAGAGTGGCAGAGGTAGAATTCAGCCCTAGGTATAACTGCAAAACTGCAATGGACTGAATATTTGCATCTCTTCAAAATTCATATGTTGAAATCCAACCCCTAAGTTGTTGGTATTAGGAGGTGGTGCCTTTGGGAGGTGATTAGGTTGTGAGGGTAGAGCCCTCATACATGGGATGTCCTTATAAAAGAAAACTGAGAGAGCTCTCATTCTTTCTATCACATAAGGACACACAGCAGGAAGATAGCCGTCTATGAATCAGAAGGCTAGCTCTCACCAGATACCAAATATGCTGGTGACCTGATCTTGGGCTTTCCACCTTCTAAAACTGTGAGAAATAAATGTTTGTTGTTTAAGTCATCCAGGCTATGGTATTTTTGTTATAGCTGCCCAAAAGGACAAAGACATAAACCTTACGCATTTCTCTATATCACCTTAGAGGTAGTCAGTTCAAGCTGAAGATATGAAGCTCTAATAGTGAAATTTTAAGACAATCACCATGTGAGAAAGAACTTTTTTGTGAGATGAACATGTGGTGTGTGGATATTTTCAGTTCTCCTAAAAATGCAGTGGTATAGGCATATATTCAGTGGTGTGCTAGTAAATCTCTGTGGAGTAAAAAAAGCCTACAAGCCCCGATTTGCAGCAGTTGACAATTTCTGTAGTCTAAATACTCCTACTACGGCCCATTTCAAGTTGCCAATGTTTGATCAACTGGCTTGCAGATTCCTGGATATTTAATAAATAATCAGCTCTCAGAGCACAGACTCTCAGTACTCCACTGCATTATTTTACTTCAACTATGTTTTAACTCATCATTTGGGTACTCTTCTTGTACACATAACCTATATAAAGCTTCTCAGACTATTGAAGGTATAGGAGACCAGAATATATTATATCCCCCCAAAATATGCCTTTTTGGCCTTAGAATTATTTTGATCTGATTATTTTGAGAAACAGCAGACACAGGAGAAGCTCTGAAAACAGACTAGAAGTTACCCTTTTGTAAGGGAAACTTACATTAGGAAACCTCCGTTTGTAAGGGTGTTTCCTTCTAGGAAGAGAAGGATGACTCTAAATCATATGAAACTTATCAATAAAAAAGGCACAGACTTAAATCTGCATAATAACCTTACCCTCTTTACCATACATGTCCTGGTCACCTTCCTAAAACTTGCCTCCCCTACACACTTTTCGTTATTTTAGCTAAAGATGGTACTGAAGCCTGAATTCTAAGCCATCTCTTTGGGTTACTCATTCCCTAGAGTTCTCCCAGGAATACATGAAATAAATACGTTAATAAACTTCTGTTTGTCTTTCTCTTGCTAATCTGTCTTCTGTTACAAGGGCCCTAGTCAAAAACCTAGACAGGCAGGAAGAAAGATTTTTCTCCCCTACAAGGGTCGATGTGTTAGACACAGCGATTTTCCTTCGTTGAAGGCTTTGTCACCTCTGCTGCTTAGAATACTGTCAGCCCCTTCAGAGATTGCCAAAACTGAAAAGAGCCAGCTCACGCAGAGTCCCGCCCTTCCCAGAGTAGCCCACATCCAAAGACAAAATGATTTGGTATTTTAGAGTCCAGGCCATCTCAGTTCAACTGCGGATGACTCTGAAGAGCCAGTCTAACTCCAGAGCTTCCCAGGGAGTTAGACAAAATTGTTGGGCCTGCATCACAGCTTAACTTCTCCCTTGGCCCTCTCAGGCTTTCTTCCTCTTCCGTTCATAAGGTGTTGATCTCAAGGGCACTTAACCATCCCACTAAACTCCACCTCTAAGTCCTCTAGGAACCCAATAGTCAGAAAGAATGGTGAAGGGGGGACTTCCCTGGTGGTCCAGTGGTTAGGACTCTGTGCTTCCACTGGAGCGGGCACGGGTTCTACCCCTGGTTGGGGAACTAATATCCTGCATGCCGTGCGGCATGGCCAAAAAACCAAAACAAAACAAAAAAGGAGCAGTGAAGAGAACCTGAATTTGTAGACATTCTCGATTCAAACACCTCCACCTGAGGCAGAACTCTGTAAATCAGACTATGTCTAGTTAGCTTTATAATTAAAAATGGATCTGAGAGGAGCAGCTGGGAGACTCCTAACACAAGACAGGCTCACATGGCATCAGGAGACAAGCCAGTTAAATGCACAGCTTCCCTAAGGTTCTCACCTCTCTTGATGGTCCCCACCCTTCCTGTGCCACTGATGCCTATCCTACCTTCAGGCTGTATAAGCTACTAATGAGGAGCTTCTTAATGACCTTTGGGAAGAACCAGGAAATGCAGTTGGATGGAACCTTATATAACTACTCACTGGAGCCCAGCAATGATAAATGTGCACTCTCGCCACAGTTTAATGTTTTAGAAGGAATAAAGCAAAGAGGAAAGAAATTGAAAGATCCATGCTTAAGTTTTATCTACTGAGACTATAAACCTTATGAGAAATCTCTCTTTCTCCCTCCCTCCTTCTCTCTCCCTCTGTTTGTCTCTCCTGTACCCAGCCTCCTTTTCTCCCTCTCCCTCTATCCTTACTTAATTATTTGGAGATGAGACTGCCAGCAATTCAACCCTCTGAGTAGCAAAAAGCCATCACAAAGCCCTGGTACTTCACTCTGAGGAGAAATCTGTGATAGATCCTTGGGTATAAAATGGCTGACAACTAAGACAGGACAGTAGCAGTGAGAAGTTGCAACTGAAAAGCAGAGAAGAATACTTCATTATATCACCCACTCACTTGCCAGGGTCCACAGAGTATCAACCATGTGATGTGCCAGGCACCAGCACGCATGTGCTGTCAGCTGGGAATACAGTGTGACCACAGACAGACCTGGTCCCTCCTCCTTTCCTGGGGCCTAAAGTCTGGTGAGGAGACAGACATTAATCCAACATCATCGATATAAATCTTAATTTACAACTCAGCTAAGATACAGTAGGAGAACACCCGCTGGAGCTTTGAGACGACAGAACTAGGTACTGAAGTATGGCAGTGTGGGATCACTTAGGGTGGGACTGAATGTTCTCACAAAGCTAACGGCCCCTAAGAGCATCCCTATCTCAGGCCAAGAGCCCGTGTACATACTGGTGCTGCTGAGACTCAGAATATAGTAAGATTTCAGAGAAGAGCAGAATTTTTCAGGAAACATCAAAAATAGTTAAAATAAAAATAAAATTTTAATAAAATATGAACTATTCTATTGGTCCTTAAGTTGAGGTGTACATATGTTAGGAAGTAAACAAGGTGATCCACCTGAGTGTGGAAAAAGCTTTTTATATTTTATTTTTATCTCATCCTTTAAAAAATTCTAGTTTGATACTGCTTTATAATATACACAGTACATTGGTACAATAGTACTTTCATCTCATTTGTAAATAAATAGGCATATATTAGGTACACATAATAGTGTTTTACTGATGTACATATCAAAGTACGGAAATCAGTGTTTTAAAGTACTTCGCAGTTAGCTGGTGCTTAATAATAACAATTCATTTTTACTGAGGACTTATTAATGCTGTAACATATTATCTGGTTATATGAATTATTTAATTTAGTCCTCATAATAACCTTTGGAGGTTGGTACTAGTATTGCCTCATTTGACGAAACAAAGGCACCAAGGGTTAGGTCACATGCTAAAGATCAGGTTAAAGGTAGACCAGGGGGCTTCCCTGGTGGTGCAGTGGTTGAGAGTCCGCCTGCTGATGCAGGGGACGTGCGTTCGTGCCCTGGTCCGGGAAGATCCCACATGCCGCAGAGCGGCTGGGCCCGTGAGCCATGGCTGCTGAGCCTGCGCGTCCGGAGCCTGTGCTCCGCAACGGGAGAGGCCACAACAGTGAGAGGCCCGCGTACCGCAGAAAAAGAAAAAGATAGACCAGGGATTTAAACCCAGGTATTCTGATTGCAGCGTGGGGCTCTAACCATATTATGCTGCCTCATACACGCCAGTTCCCAGCACGTATGTGTTGATGTTTAAAAGAATAATATTTTGGTGGTTTTTGGAAAGATCACCTAGGAGGAATATTTTGTTCTAACACACAATAAATACAAGACATTAATAATTACAGAAAATAGTATCAAATAACAAGGTATAAGTCATTCTTTTAAGATTGGCCTCCCATGGACTATATTTCACCATGATCTTGAACTGAGTGGGATAGGGAAGTGGAGAGAATAGCTTCAGAGCCCTCAGCCACCCCCTCCCCCCAAAATAGCTTTGAAAACCTGTCCTTTGATAGTAGCTAAGTGGATGGCTACACGGCACCCCAAAATGCTAGTCCACGGTGTGGTCTGCCGTGCTGGCTCCCATATTTCCTAAAAATGCGTCTGTGCTACCACTTTAAGTCCCTTCTGGAACCAGGCAAATGGATGACCAAATGGACGTGCTAAGATGGTCCAAGACCAGGCAATAGTCAGGAGGCAGAGGTGATTGGGAGATGCGTGGGCATCTCAGTTGTTTCTCCCCATGGTGGTCTGTGATATTTTCTTGGGCTTGAAGCCAGGAATCTGAGAAGCTATCCCTTTACTCCATAGCTGCTCTCCTCTTATCAAATTTTGTCATGTTAGAAAGAGCACCATGCCAGTGTTCATCCTACTCATACACTTTCACATGACTTCTTTCCTTTCCCAGCGAAGAGTGAGTATGAGAGATATCAGTCCAGTCTGTGCTCTAATCACATGACACTCCAAGAGACCATTGCCACCAACAGTTTTTACATTATTTTGAGTAGCTAGGCTTTTTGTTAAGAAATAAAATCAGACAGCTGGTTGGAATGCAATCCCTGCCACAAATAAATGTTCCAGTGGTCAGTTTCCTTAGAACATGAGTCCTGAGTGATGATCTGTGAAGTAGAAGAAAGGAAGTCCTAAGAGTTTTTGAGTGCTGCCTCCATAGCCCTGTGTTAGAAAGCCGAGCTGCCTTCCAGGTGGCAAGGGCTTAATTCAAACTCTACCACGTAGATCTGTCTAGGGTAATTCCTAACCCTGCATTGGGGGTGCTCCAAGTTACAATCAAACTGTAGTAGAATAACTCCTTCGTGTCTGGACTGTGCATTCTGAAGGCCAGACTGCAAAAGTTGCCAGGATGCTAGGCAGAGCCTGCCTGTCTTTGGGGCATGGTGTTCTGTTATTTCTACATTTTCACTGCCCAGTCCAAGTGGACGTCTCTCTTCTTCTCCTCTACCCTTCTCAACCACAACAAATAGAATTTTTCCAGAACTTTTTGTATAGACAAAAATGGTCTTGGATGTTGATGAAAAATATAGCAAAGAACTGGCAAGGGAAGAAAATGACCTCCAGAAAGCAAAGGCATCTAGTCTTATTTAGTTTTGCCCTCTGTTTTGAAATTCTCTGCTTACAGATCTCTGCGTGGCTCACTCCAACTTCATTCAGATCTTGGCTCCAGTTTCACCTCCTCAATGAGACCTTCCCTGCAGGACATACCTAAATACACTTCTCTCACCATCCCCTCATTTTGTTAACCTTTCTTTATAGCACGTGTCTCCACCTGGCATTAGATTATGAATGCTTATGTTGAACTGTACTTCACCTATCTCTCCCCTAGAACCTAAGCTCCATGAGATTGAGGACTTTGTTTTGTTCACTACTGTATTTGCATCATCTAAAACAAACCGGCATAAGATTAGTGTCCAATCAATAAATATTTGTTGAATGACTAAATGACTAAAGAAAATCTATGTTGTTCAATGACTAAATTAAAACCAAATGGAACTAATCATCAGGGAAATGCAAATCAAAATCACAAGGACACAGGAGATATCATCTCACACCTGTTAGAACGGCTATTATCAGAAAGACAAAAGATAACAAGTGTTGACCATGATGTAGAGAAAAAGGAACACTTTTCACACTGTTTGTGGGAATGAAAATTGGTGCAGCCAGCATGGAAAACAATATGGAGGTTTCTCAAAAAAATTAAAAAATAGATCTACCATATGATCCAGCAATCCCACTTCTGAGAATATATCCAAAGGAATTGAAGTTAGGATCTTTGAGAGGTAGCCACACACCCATGTTCATTGTCTCATTATTTACAATAGCCAAGACATGGAAATGACCTAAGTGTCCACTGATGGATAATTGGATTAAGTAAATGTGGTGTATATGTAGAGATATATGCAACTGAATTATTCGACCGTACAAAAGCAGGAAACCCTGCCATTTACAACAACATGGATGGACCTTGAGAACATTATGCTAAGTGACATAAGATAGGGAAAGGCAACTACTGTATGCTCTCACTAACTTGGAATCTAAAAAGAAGAAAAACAACGAACTCATGGAAACAGAGAACAGATTGGTCGCTGCGAGACCTGAGAGATGAGGAGTGTGAAAAATGGTTGAAAGTGGTCCAAAGATACAAAGTTCCAGCTATAAGGTAAATAAATCCTGTGGATATAACGGACAGCATGGTGACTCTAGTTAATAACATTGTATTGTATATTCGAAAGTTGTTACAAAGTTAAAAGTCCTCATCACAAAAAAATTTGTAACTACATGAGGTGATAAATGCTAACTAAACTTATTGTGATGATCATTTTGCATTTGATATATATATATAGATTCTATATATCTATATAAAATCATTATGTTGTACACCTTAAACTAATAATTGTATATGTTAATTTTATCTCAATAAAATTGGGGAAAAAATTTAATGGAATATTTAGAGCCAAGACATTTCTGAAATCATTTCTCAGGCCAACGTTCTACAAAGAAAGTTGAACAAAGGTGGAAGAAAACAGATAAAACAAATTTAAAATGTCAGCTTTCTTTATTAACAACAGATTTCTTAACTAAGATTTACGATGAAAGTAGCTAAGTCTATCCAAACAGCCTCATCCCATGCTCTGCCAAGCTTGAGATCCCCCAGGACAATCTCATGTGTAAGAGTCAAGACTTGTCATGATAAAGAAACATAAATCATGAATCCCTGTTCTCTACAGAATGAAGAAATAATTGATAGTGTCCTACAAATGTTTCTCCAAACCCAAAGTGCTGATTTATCGTGATGCTTGCTTCTCTCATTGTGCCTAGAACAGTTTTAGAGATTTCTTTCCCGTCTCTTCTTTATCTTCTCCAAAAGTGTCCCAGCACTAACTGCACATATTTATCGCATGGTCTAATGACTCCTTCTGATCAAGCTGTTCCTGTTACCAGAAGAGCTTGCCTCTGAGCCAGAATAATCAAGCAAAAAGAAAGACTGGAAAGAACAGAAATAATTTACAAATAAATATGTGAGAATTAAGACTCTGAACGACAAACAGTCAAAATCACCATCAGAAAAAGTTGGACAGTGAGAAAAATATTAAGACACTGATGATTTGATACTGCAAAAGCAAAATTATTTTTTAAAGTCATATAATTAGCTGTGGCTATAAGGACTTCCTTAAAATATCTCAAAAATATACAGTATTACCAACACAATTGATAATAGCTTCAGTCTGACCTATTTGCCTGGTAATTCTCTTTACTGCAACAATAGGACAGATTACTCAGCAGTGTAACTTACTCCAAAATAACTTTCCTTACCAAATGATAGTGTCACTTGTCACACAGGAAGTGAAGACTTGGCAAACATTTCACTGGGTAGTTTCCTTCGACTTTTCACATTACAGTCAACTGACTTATACATTATAGGAAGTATAAATTTAACTGTGCTGACAACTTTTTGAAAACCTACTGGGTCTGCAAGACTTTTCCAGCCAAATGGTCTGCTGACCTTTCCAACTCAATGTGGAAAAACATAATGTGTTAAGTCAATGATAAATAAGTTAATGATGAGACAAATTAATTCATTCATCAGTTTTAAACTATACTTATGATTTTCCACTACAAACCAGCTCCTTCCCTTAACATTTAAGGTCTCCATTTCTGTCCTGCCACTCTCTGTGAACCCACAAGAGAGGGTAGCAGAATTAGCTATACTCTCTTCCTCCTTGTGCCCAATTGGCCCAAACTCTACAGCGTCTTCCTTCCTTGCTTCTCTTCCATCTGCCTCTTGGTTACCATTCAAGCTTAGCCTCATCTGTCTCTCTGCTTTCATTCTCTACTTTGTACACAGAAGCCTAACTATTTCTTTCCTTTTGTCAACATTGCACTCTTCCACTGACTACCAATAGAGTAGGCATTACTCAGCCTGGCATTTAAGGGATTCCGTAACCAAGATCTGCCTTCATTCCCACACTGTTTCACTGGTCTTCCGTACTTCAAATTATCGGAAATGTTTTTCTTTCTTGGAATACTCTCTACCCCTTTTTCTACCTCCACATCATGCTTTTATCTCTGCTTGGAATGACTCTCCTACCTTCACACACTACATATATCACCACCAGAGTTAATCAGCTATCCTTCTTTGAAATCTTTCCTGTCACCCTAACAAGAAATAATATTGCCCCCTCTGAATGTCTGTGGTATCTGACCCACTCCTTTGATAGATGTCTTGTGGTGCATTTGTTCATTTATTCATATGATGTGTTTTCCCCAATTTACTAATAAACTCTTTGAGATCATTCTTTATTTCAGAATTGAAACGGATGAGACTCACTCAGTTCACTTGTGTTGAAAGAATAAATGAATGAATGAGTGATGGAGAAAGTTCTTTTATCTCCTGCTCTTCAAGAGCAAGATTTAAACTTCCTATTGATACGAAATTCAGAAATGCTTAGTAGACATTTTAGTATGCCTAAATACTCTGTAACAAATTAATGTCTGTAAAGCCACTGTGTAATAGAATATAGGCCCCACTCAGTTAAAACTACTTAAGGATACATTAGATCCACAGAACGGTTTGACAAACAGTGTTGGAAACATTAACTGGATAGATACAAAGCAACACGATCTAGTTTTATTCTCTCAGAAGGTTGTTTTGAGATCATCAGCTGCTCATAACATATAGAAAAATACTGTTTTCACACATCTTTAAGCGAAAATATTTTTTCCTTATCTGCATTGAGCATGACCAAAAGAAGCTTGGCATATGGTATTTCCTGAAATTTTTATGTTTATAATGTGGCATAAAAGCACAGTACACTGCTGCATATATACGTGCCAACAGCTCTCACATTTTCCAGTTTTATACCTTCTTATTGGAAGAAACTCAGGGAGCCACCAAGCCCAGTGCTGTTTCCAAACACATCAAGGCTTAACTGTCTCAGAAATACACGTGCTCTTACAAGTATTCCAAGAGATGATTCTATGGCACAGGAATTTATTTCAGCCTCTTCAAATCCTGAAGTCAGAAATTTCATCCAAGCCCTTAAACTACATTCTGCTGAGAGTAAAACTCATTTCCTCATCCTGTAACTTTTGGAAACAAAGGCCAAATACTCCCTTAAATCTGTACCACAAAGAAAAAGGTCCCAGTGGAGCCGCACCAATGGCTTCTGTAACACCATGGTGCTAGACCTCTTTCTGTAATTCTGACCATCCTCTTCTCTTTCCAGCACTGGTCCTCACCTCCTTCCACCCATCTCAGTGTAAGATAGCCCAGGCCTCAGTCCTTTTCTGTCCACAGGGCCACTCAAGAGCCTGTCCAATGGTGTGGGATATGATACATCACTCAGGACTCAGAGTAAAGTGCTATGGGTCTCCGTTCTGCCTCTGACCAGTAGTGGGGCCCTGGACCTACCATGTGATTTCTCTGGATATGAATTTCTATCTATATGTACACAACTAAGATTAGATAATATCTTAGTCTCTTCAACCATTAAGTGTCCAGGACACTATTCTACCAACTCCAAGATGATAACTTCCAAATAGTCTAGCTGTATATACCCCACCAAGCTCTCAGATTCTTCCATTTACTCATTCATTCATTCACAAACTATTTATTTAGCAGCAATATGCATCAGGCACCGTGGTAATCTTTGGGGATACACTGGTCAATAAAAAAGGCATGATCCCTGCCTTTGTGAAGTTTAGAGTCTAGTGGACATCAAACAATGTAAGAATGATAATTAGTAAGCAGGAAAATACATACAAAATTTTATATGGTGCTAAGTACTTTGAAACAAAAGAGAGGGCAGGAGAGAAAGAGAGAGAGGGGATACAGTGTGAGAAAATCACAGTGCAAGCCCTCTCTGAAGGGATGGCATTTCAAGATTCTAGGGATATGAAGGAGGGTGACACCCAAAGAGAAGGAGTAAGACCATTTTAGGCAGAAAGAATAACATGTGTGGAGGTCCAGAAGCAAGAAAAGTACTTTATGTATAAAAGGGGCTGATAGATCTGCAGCAGTGGGGGTGAGGAGAAGAAGCAGAAAAGTGGCATTTCTCTCCTCACTATATTCACCTGAACACAACACAGGACCAAAATCAGTGGTTCCCAAACTTGTCTGCACATTAGAATCACCTGGTGAAAGGGGGAAAAGCAGGGGCGGGGAGGGGGTTGAACTGAGAGATTGGGATTGACATATATACACTAATATGTACAAAATAGATAAGTAATAAGAACCTGCTGTATAAAAAAAAAAAAAAAAGAATCACCTGGTGATCTTCGAAAAGTTCCAAAGCTCAGGTGGCACCCCAAACCAGTAAAATGACAAACTCCAGGGGTGGAACACAAGCATCAGGATTTTTTGCAGCTTCAAATGATTCCAAAATTCAGACAAGTTTGAAAATCACTGACTTAAATCAATTTTAGGGCTTAAGTTCTTCTTTTACTCTTCTATAAAATGATGGAGTTCAACTTAATGAAGTCAGGGTTCTTTCTTTTTTTTTTTTTTTTTTTTTTTTTTTGAACCACTGCGCCACCAGGGAAGCCCAGGGTTCTTTATTGCTCTAAATTAGATGATCTCTCTCCAGATGCAGACCCACAGTCATTTTCACCCATCCTCTTCCACAAATCTTCCTTCCCTCCCTTGCCTCTATCCTAGGACTCCCACATTCTCCCAGCCAGACCTGAAGCCTTAGAATCTTAGATTCTTCTTTTCACAGTGTTCCTATAAATCAAGCAGGTTCTATTGATCCAAAGCGTTGATGAAGCCCTTCTTCCCTTTTCACCTAGATAATCACTTCCTGCAGCCTCACCCTCCACTCCTGCCCACATCTTTCTGAACTCAATCCTGCTGCCTATTCAAGCCATATCCACATTTCAAAGCCCTTCTCAAGTTCCACCTCCTCCAGGAAGACTCCCTAACAAGCTCAAGTATCTATGACAACTAATCCGTAAAGCTTCATAATTCTCATTGTCTATATGATACAATTTAGAACTGAATTATATACTAACGTATATTATACATTGGTCTTATCTCCCCAAGGGATGTTAAATAAATGGAAAAAATCCACATATTTTATTAATCCCTGGCATATATTAAGCATTCAAATATTAGTAGCAGCAATGGTACCACTGGTCTTAGAGGTAGTGCAGTGGTGATGGTGTTGGCAGTGGTATTAGAAGTGGCAGTGGAAGTAGTAGTAGAGGCAGTGACAGCAACATAAAGGGCCTTATGACAGGTACTTTATATACATCATCTCATTTAAACATTAAAACAATCCTACAAAATAGTTCTAATCTCCCCACTTTACAAATAAAAAAGTTGGAGATTAGGAAGTTCAAGGAATTTACTAAGGATAGATGGCAGATCTATCTGGCCCTGAATTTTTTTCCCATTACTCCATGTTACCTCCCTATAAGCCTTCCAATAAATAGGCCCTTTTTTGGAATTCTTTTGCGTCTGACATAAATTAATTGCTCGATTGATATGAATACTTGCATCCAGTGGACAATTCCCAGTAACAAATACAGACTATGGGCATTTCATTTTTGCAGACTAACTAGGGTCCCCCAAAATTGGCACTTAAGCAACAAATGTGTGTTAAGATATACTCTGGTCATTTATAAAAATGATCCTTTCCACTTAAAGTTGTCTAATACGGTAAGTGTACCAGTGGATGCCCCTTTCTCCACCAGCAAGGAGCTGGAGGATTTACCCTGGGTACTGAGCTGCCTATTGCCAACCTGGGATGCCACGAGGAACAAATGCTAATTGTGAGTCAATAAGTCACACAGGACTTCCGGGAAGATGGCGGAAGAGTAAGATGCGGAGATCACCTTCCTCCCGACAGATACACCAGAAATACATCTACACATGGAACAACTCCTACAGAACACCTACTGAACGCTGGCAGAAGACCTCAGAACTCCCAAAAGGCAAGAAACCCCCCACGTACCTGGTTAGGGCAAAAGAAAAAGAAATAAGCAGAGACAAAAGGATAGGGACGGGTCCTGCACCAGCGGGAGGGAGCTGTGAGGGAGGAAAAGTGTCCCCACACTAGGTAGCCCCTTTGCGGGCGGAGACTGCGGGTGGCGGAGTGGGGCAGCTTCGGAGCAGCGAAAGAGAGCACAGCAACAGGGGTGCGGAGGGCAAAGCGGAGAGATTCCAGCGCAGAGGATCGGTGCCGACCGGCACTCACCAGCCCGAGAGGCTTGTCTGCTCACCCGCCGGGGCGGGCGGGGCTGGGAGCTGAGGATCCGGCTTCAGTCGGAGCGCCGGGAGAGGACTGGGGTTGCCGGCGTGAACACAGCCTGCAGGGCGTTACTGCACCGCGGCTAGCCGGGAGGGAGTCCGGGGAAAAGCCTGGACCTGCCGAAGAGATCTCCACAGGCTCGCCCTGCACTCCGTACCCCTCCCTACCCCCGGCCTGAGTGAGCCAGAGCCTCCGAATCAGCGGCTCCTTTAACCCCGTCCTGTCTGAGCAAAGAACAGAAGCCCTCCGAAAACCTACACGCACAGGCGGGGCCAAATCCAAAGCTGAGCCCCACTTCAGGACACTGGTCCATAAGAGGCCTGGGAAGCTGCAAACGGCAAAAATCTCCCAAAGATCTCCATCTCAACGCCAGCATCCAGCTTCACTCAACGACCAGCAAGCTACAGTGCTGGACATCCTATGCCAAAGAACTAGCAAGACAGGAACACAACC